>NW_017306498.1:1126851-1203376 GCF_000935625.1 Nanorana parkeri
TTTGTGTTCTGGTTCAAGCCCCGTGCAAAATGCTAATCTCGGTGGTTTACTAACCTCTTACACTGCAATCCACTTTGAATTTTCCTGATTGCCCTATTCATATCCAAATAAGCCATGATCGTATACTTAATTATAGCCTGCATTGTCTTAACCAGAACAAGCATCAAGCTAACTTGTCTTTAATTAGATGCTTTCAATAATGCACATTTTATGTGCGCTCCATTTTATTATTTTTTTTATGTTATTACATTGTCCTTGATATTTGAGTAAATAGTCTATTCTGACACATTTCTCTGATTCATGATCTTTTCAGAAATAAGAAAAAAAAATGATTTGAAAAGGAGGAAGAAAGAATTCACCTGAGGTCTAGAGAGGTGACGAGAATTGTGCAAAATATGTACAAAGTCAATGGTGGTGGTACAAGTAAGCATTAACGTTGACCTTTACCCCCCCTTTGACTAAACATCACATCAGCATACAGCTTTGCATGCTGATATGAAATCATCTTACATTCATTAGTTAAACAAACATGTTTTTATCTTACATACAATTATTATGTTTCCACTTCCGGGTCCTCTTTGGTATTAGTGATGTAATCTGTGCCAAGCATTGCATCCTGGGAAGGTTACATCAGCAGAGCATCGCCGGGAAATCTCATCTGTAATCTTACGATATCTCGGGGAAAGGCATTTTCCTCCCCTGAGATGATGTGCATGGTCACATGTCCTAGTCACATGTGCCAGAGTTCCTGGAAGTAAAGGGAGATATAGTAACCTGCCCTTAGTTAAAATGGCCACTGTCAGAAGAAAGGGGAGGAAAAAAAAATAAGGTATGCAAAGAATACAAAGCTGCAATTATCTAAAACCTTGGTTCTAGATGGGTTGTGACCCAAAAGTGGGTTGCGACCCCATGTTCAGTGGGTCGACGTATGCCTTTCACTTTTCTAGGTGAGAGGTTCCTCAGCCTCCCCCTAGTGCAGCACCGTCAGTTGTTGCACCGAGCAGCCATTCAAAATATGCTGCCCGATACTGAGTGTCAGCTTGAGGTGGGGTGGGCTGGAAGTATGTCCGAAAGGGAGCGGCATCCATAAATGCGTTGCTTACAGCTCCCTCACGTGCCCTGTAGAGGTGCCTGGACTGGACTGACGTCAAATTCTGGCTCCCGGCACCTCTACAGGTCACGCAGGGGAGCTGTACAAGCAATGTAGATATGGATGGAGCTCCATCACAGCACAGCACCACACACTGGACCCCAGGCTGAGGATTCACTCCAGTTCTCATAAGGTAGTGAGACTGGGTGGAGCTTAAAAAAAAAGAATACATTTTTTTTTTTTTTTTTGCAGTGTGTATGTGAGTGTGAAATTGTGCCTGTGAGAAAATAGGAAAATATTTAACATTTAATTTGGGATTAAATAGATTTGAACTTTTTATGTCTCCTGAGAATGCAATATAAATGAAAAATCAATGTTCAATATATAATGTGTGAAAAATATTGGCCGCTCTCTACCGGAATATTTCCAAGAGAAAGTTTGTTTATGGGCCGCAAAGCCATAGCTGTTAAATGCATGAATCCATCCTCCTCTACTGTGGAAATCTTTAATCAATCAGATCATTCCATATGAAATGTTCTATGTATAGATAGGAATAGGGACTGTCCCCTAAAGTTTTATAATATTTGGTATCTATGTTGCAACTACCCTCACTGTAAAGGAAAACTCCACGTTGCATGACGGAATAAACGTCAGTCAAAGTATCGCAGCGCTGAACACTGAAAAATGGCCTGGCCAGGAAGGGGGTCTAAACACCTGGTCTTGAAGTGGTTAAAATAATAATAAAAATAATAATAATACATTCACACACATTTCTTTTTTACACTTTATTGCTATCACATAGGAGGCTATGAAGCTCCCTATGTGATAACCAATTTACATAACAGGTCCTCTTAATGGAGAAATCAGGGGTCTCTAATGTCACCTAGGGACCCCCAGAGAAGCTGACAAAGCAGAGATCTGCTTCACCAGTTTCTCCTCGGCTTCTGTAGCCGGGAATGACAGCTGAATGCGGAAGTGATGTTATATACATCACTACCTGCATTCGGGGACCGGAGAAGGGTTTAAAGGGAGTTCGTGTACTGATCTCCCTTTGATCTCCTGCGACAGAGCCGCCATGCCGGTCCTGGCCGCATTGGGCATCTCAAGACCGACAATGACGAAGGCAGACTGTGGCGGGGGGGCGCACACCGGCACCAAAATACAACGCCACAATGCTTGTATGTAAACAGCCATCGCTGGCTGTTTAAATTTTTAACAGTTTCCCCACTCGTGTGCGTGCTGGGTGACACGCATGAGTGGGGGCGGAGAGGGACGTTTTAAGACGCCCACCCGCATCTACAAGGCTCCCGTCTGGCCATTTAGGTATGGCCAATGGACGGGAGGTGGATAAAGTGATATTAAAATCAAAATATTTTTAAGCTTTTTTTAAATGTTGATTACATCACTTACAATGGACACTGCTTCTTGATCTTTAAAGGTTTTAGATTCCTGCAGAATCAGTTGGTCTCCTGAGCACTGGCCATGATGTCCTGTTTCAGGTTGGCTCCTTTCCCTTGCCCTATGGAGCCACCCTTGTATGTGCTTGTGTCTCCACAAACACACAGACACAGCAAGTCAAACAAATCCTCTGTTTCCTACTCTTCTCTTCTCCCTTCTCCAACCTAGTAAAGGCTGCTGGAGACTTTGCTCTCCCTTATGATCTTGTACTGGACAGGAAGTGCAGGGGGTGCGAGATGAGAGAGTTGGAGCCGATTAGAAACATGATGAATGTAAGTGCCCGGGCAAAAATGTAAATAATTACTTTGCGGGTCAGTATATATTTGTTTGATCTGGATTCATTACTGAAAAAAAGTTTGAGAGTTTAATACTACTTTAATGACATAAATGTGCATTTATTAATGTTTTTGCATTGGAGCCTGAAAAGCATTGCAACCACAATCAGTGGATCATGAGTGCAATGCACGCAGACTGTTCCTCCAGCCCCAGGTCCATTCCAAGGTACAGACACCTAGGTCAATTACCAATACTAATCACTAAACACTCATGGCATGGCTGAGCAGCAAAGACATCAGGTGGCCACACTGTGTCATGGAAGGAATACACATAGATAGATAGATAGATAGATAGATAGATAGATAGATAGATAGATAGATAGATAGGTCAATGACCAATACTAATCACTAAACACTCACGGCATAGCTGAGAAGTAAAGACATCAGGTGGCCACAATGTATCAGGAAAGGCAGGGGCGTAACAATAGCCATAGCAGCCCATACGGCTGCTATGGGGCCTGGGGGTTGAAGGGGCCCCATTAAAGATGGCCAAAGTTGCTACTGACACTGACCGTGTACATTTCCAATGAAGAAGAGCTGACATCAGATGTACAGTAGGAGACAATGCAGACAGTAGGAAGGTCACGGGGGGCCCCATCAAAATTTTGCTTTGGCCCCATGGTCTACAGTTACACCCCTGATGGAAGGAATACACAACGATAATCAAATTGATACAAAGATAGATTGACAGCCCAATGACATCACTGGATCATGTGACACTGATGAAGTTCTCTCTCCTCCAGCACTCCTGACACTTGCTCAGTTTACACTGCGGTCTCTGCACACGGTGGTCTGTTTTCCACTGTGGGTAGAAGTTCCCATTCGTAGGGATTGATCCCCGCTGCCAAAACAAACCAGAAGAGGTGGAGAAAGTCCAAGAAGCAGATTCCCTGAAATCCAATTCATCTGTCCTAAGCCTTCTCCGCACAACATCCACCATTATAGATGTGTGCAGAGCTCCAAGACTGCATTCTTCCTTCAGAGAACATTTTCTTTTATTCCGGTGAGTGTTGTGCAAAAACCTGGAGATTTAGACGTAGAAAATGTCTGACGGACGTAAAGGAACACCCCAGGCAAAGAAGATTTCGAAGTTATACTGTCTCAGGGGCTGCAGTGACTTTGGTGAAGCCAAAGCATCAGTCTGACAGCCAGGAAACTAGAATGTTCATAAGAAGGGGTCAGCAGGGGTAGATTTGCTTTAAAATGACACTGTTGCTATAATAAAAACAAACCCTGTAAAAGAACATGTTTTATACCTACCTTACCAGTAGGTTGTGATATAAAAGACTAAATGAATGCAACGTTGTAATCATAAATATATCATTAGATGTTTTTTTTTAAATGCAAGCAGTGTAAATACCTGAATTTGACCCAGTATCAGCCTTTTGTAGTCCCCATACAACAAAGCTGGGGTAGCAAGAAGCAACATAAAGCTTATTTATGTGCTTACAAGAAGCATGCTGATAGCAGGAAAAAAGAGAGTGACAAAGAGATGAGCTCATCACTGTACTGCTTGTCTTTTCACTGTCCAGTCACAGTCTTGGGGCAGATGCAGGACAACCTGGTCTTAAAGGAACTCGGTTGAATGGTGCTGGCCGTCAGAATGAGGACATCACCATGACCGAGTGCCCAACTTTTCAAAGGAGGTGACACCAAAATTACTGTCAGTCCTTTTGATGTCACCCTGTCTGATGGTGGCACCCTGTCTGATGGTGCCGCATGGACCCCTTGCATCCCCCCCCCCTGTGAAGCCACCGCCTGCAGGCAGTGTATATATACTTCTTCCATGGGTTTAGCAGCCTGGAGTTCCCCTTTAGTATAGTATACATCAGGATTATAGGTAATTACATGAAATAGTGTAAAAATAAATGTAACCTTTATAATGACTATATAGACGGCTTTAATAAAGATTTTACATTTGAATGAATTTCTTTTCGTTTCATGTTATTGTGCTTCCATTTGTATGGCCATACTTCTATAGCAATTTTTTTTTTTAAAAGCCAGAAAAATCGAATGGTCTTTGGCGTGCGCGCAGGAGCCCGGGCGGATGGCTCTGTCTGAATAGCAGTCGCCCTGCGCTTTACAACGCTGTAATTTGACGAGATCTCAGCAGTCTGGGTTATGGAGCTCAACCATAAAGGCTCTTTTGAGTAAAATCATCTCTTTATTAATGAGATTCACACTAAAAGCATGAAGATAAAAAAAAAAAATGATTTTAAAATATGTCCCTTGGCCGCCATTCAAATGAATGGGGGAAATCAGTGGGTGTTTTCAAACCTGTCTTCCTGTCACGTCTAAATGGATCTCATTAAAGACTAAAAAATGTTTATACAATAAAATCAATGAAATAAAAAATAGATGAGAGAAAGCGAAACCAATTAGGCTAAACATGTATAAGAGCATGGTTCCCGGTGCTGGCTACTTAAAGAGGACGATAGATAGATAGATAGATAGATAGATAGATAGATAGATACATACATACTGTAGATACATGGATGTTGATAGATAGATAGATAGATAGATAGATAGATGGATAGATAGATGCAGACATACATACTGTAGATACATAGATGTTGATAGATAGATAGATAGATAGAAAGATAGATAGATAGATGCAGACATACATACTGTAGATACATAGATGTTGATAGATAGATAGATAGATAGATAGATAGATATAGACATACATACTGTAGATACATGGATGTTGATAGAAAGATAGATAGATAGATAGATATAGACATACATACTGTAGATACATAGATGTTGATAGAAAGATAGATAGATAGATAGATAGATGGATAGATAGATGCAGACATACATACTGTAGATACCTAGATGTTGATAGATAAATAGATAGATAGATAGATAGAAAGATAGATAGATGCAGACATACATATTGTAGATACATAGATGTTGATAGATAGATAGATAGATAGATAGATAGATATAGACATACATACTGTAGATACATGGATGTTGATAGAAAGATAGATAGATAGATAGATATAGACATACATACTGTAGATACATAGATGTTGATAGAAAGATAGATAGATAGATAGATAGATGGATAGATAGATGCAGACATACATACTGTAGATACCTAGATGTTGATAGATAAATAGATAGATAGATAGATAGAAAGATAGATAGATGCAGACATACATATTGTAGATACATAGATGTTGATAGATAGATAGATAGATAGATAGATAGATAGATAGATATAGACATACATACTGTAGATACATAGATGTTGATAGAAAGATAGATAGATAGATAGATAGATATAGACATACATACTGAAGATACATAAATCATGATAGACAGATAGATAGATAGATATGCAGATGGATACATACATACATACATACTGTTAATACATAGATGTTGATAGAAAGGAAAAACACATCCGAATGTGTGAATCGCAATGTGTCCGAATCCGAATTTCCGTTTCCGAATTTCTGATCCCGTTCGTATTTTGTTCGAAAAGGAAACTGAATCGGACATGTGACTTTTCTGGCCAATCAGATGTGTTTCTCGGTTTAATGCATCTGAATGGGTCTGAATGCGAATTTTTGTTACGGCAACATGGGAGCCATATACAGTATATACCTATAATACTAAAGCTGAGGCTCCCAGACCCGAATGGCATTCGGGATCCAAATTTCCAAATTGCATTCGGATCAGCTTTAGTATTAATCTCTGTATATGGTTTTCTGAGGTATACGCAACTAATATTCGTAAACTCATCCGAAACTAACGAAAATTCTGATTGCGCCTGAATCCAAAACCCGAACCGGATTTAATTTCAGATCCGAATCCCGAAATATCCGGACCGAACCGCATTTTTCTGCAGCTCACATGTCAAATGCTCAGACTAGGAACATGCACAAATCAAGTCTACTAACCTGGCTTATTGTCCTCCACAATCAGTTCAATAGTCCAGATACATCTTTATTCAATGTGAGGTTGAGGGGGTAGTTTAGAAACAGCCATCGCATTTTGGCGAATCATACAAATATCCCCTTCATCTGGAAGAACATGTATCAGGACTGTGATGGATTGAAATTGGACATCGGTTTGTCTAGTCTGTGAGAACACATAGAACTCTTCGGCAGCTGGTTTGGCAGCCCATCAAGAAAGAAATATAGGAGTTTCCATTGCTAGTTGTGTTTTTTGGATGGTGTCAGATCATTTATTCCTGTTGGAGTGGACTCTAAGTAAATTCATCCTCTCTCCTATTTGTCCTGAACAAGGTGACTGAAAATCCAAAATTTCACAGATGTCTCTAGAACTAGAGGTGAGGGCACATCTTCAAATGAAGACCCTTGTTTTTGCAGCTCACTATGTGGTGAAGCAAGGATGAAGACGGAAGTCTCAAATCTTGGCTATGTAAAAACACACTGTTGATGACAGCTTCAACACTGTCATTTTGACAGGTTCCCTTTATTTTGCTGACATGCGAATAATATGGATTGCACAGGTTTTGTGGCTGATTTAATGCAGGGTAAATGCTGATTTAATCTAATTACCTACAGAGCCTAAACAGTGCAGCTATGTCAGCAATTAAAGGGTGGGCTGGCACCCCTGGTAAACACGCAGGAGGTATGTTCCAAACGTGTGCATCTGACACAATGAAAAGCTCTTGCTCTGTTTTCTAAAATTATATTACCATCATATTCTATGTAAGTAGTGATTAGCGGGGGCTCTGCAACGAAGCGCCACCTTTCCCCCTGAAAATGAAGGACATACAGGCTACAATGTGCTCTAGACATTGTATTCATTCGGGTGCTTTATCATTTACATTAGATCTGACATCAATCAATAAAATATCGCATAACCTTTAATATAGTAATCATTTCAAAAGTTGTTTTTAATCTTTTTAAAGCCACATTATTATTATTTTTATTGAAATAATACCCAGTGATCCTGCTAGGAAGGTCCTTGTTTATGTACTTCCAGCTATAGGGTGACAACTGTCTTCCAAATGTGTTGTCATCTTGTTTCTGGTGGTGGTAAGTGGCTGTGCTGACACCGTCACTATCAGGAAGCCGCTCCTCCAAGCTGCACAGCACCCAAATGTCTGACACACATTAACCAGTTGACATCCGCTGTGTTAAACCCCCTTCCCATCCAGGCCATTTTTCAGTATTCAGCGCTGCGGTACTTTGACTGACATTTATTCCGTCATGCAGCGCTGTACTGAAATGAATTTTATACCCTTTTTTGGGGACAGATAGAGCTTTCTTTTGGTGGTATTTATTCACCACTGGGGGTTTTATTTTTTTACTATATTAAGGAAAAATTACCGAAATTTAAAAAAAAAAAACAGTTTCCCCTATATTAAATGATAAAACATTTATTATTACCCAATTTTTTGGTAAAATATAAAAGATGGGGTCACGTCGGGTAAAAAGACACTAAACATGTCAAGCCTTAAAATTGCGTGCGCGCGCGAAACCTCAAAAAACGATAATACCCAAAATTGGCCATAGGCGACGCTTTAAAAGCTGTTACCGCTCATCAGTTTAGTGTTATCAGTGATTGATGGCCCTAAAATGATTGCTCTCACTGCGACGTTCGCGGCGATATGTAACATGTGTAGCGCAATTGTAATTTTTGCGCGCTGGGGCACCGGACGCGTATTTACGTTTATAGGCGCGTAAACGTGGGGGTGGGGGAGTTAAACATTTTGGGGGTTGGTTTCCCCCTTTTTTTATATGTGACTTTTATTTTATTTTACTTTTTTATGTGTTACTTTTATTTTTTTTTATTTATATTTATTTTTTTGCACTTATTGTTATTGCTATTATATAGGGGGATAACAACCCCCTATATAATAGCAAAGGCACACTGACAGGTCCTCTTTATGGAGATATTAGGGGTCTCTAGGACCCCTAATATCACCTGTGGACCCCAAAAGAAGCTGATGAAGCAGAGATCTGCTTTATCAGCTTCTTCTCTCTCCAGATGACTGACAGGTGAATGCGGAAGTGATGTAATACACATCACTACATGTTGGCTGGAATTGGTGGTGCCGCGAACGAGCACATATAGGCGATCGGCGGGCTATGGACCCGCTGATCGCCTATATGTGAAACACCCGGTAACGGGTGTGTGCAACGGTCGGGTCTTTTCTGCCCGTGCGTGCCCACTAGGGGGCGCGCGCGAGCAGAAAAAAATTGCCGTCTGGAGACGGCAACCCGCAGATGTAGCAGTGCCGTCCGTCCGTTTTTTTACTACGGGCGGACGGCAAGAGGTTAAACTGTTCTACTGGTGCCCACAGCCCACTGAAACCCAACCATTAACCATTAAATATCACAGAGAGACAGAAGAATACAGCAAATATTAGACACGTGCGATTCGTTTCGCTCTGAATCAAAAAAAATTAACATTTTCTGAAATTTGGACATTCGGCACATCCGAATTTCCAGATTTCAATGCATCCGAATGTGTCCAAATCCAAAATTTCTGTTTCCGAAATTTCGGATACCGTCCGAATTTAGTTTAAAAATGAAATTGAATCGGACATGTGACTTTTCTGGCCAATCAGATGTGTTTTTCGGTTTAATGTATGGGTATAAATGGGTCTGAATCCAAATTGTGGGAGCCTTAGCTTTAGTTTTATGTATATATATAATATTATGTATGTATATGTATATGGCTCCAAGATCCGTATTGCTTTCTAGAGCTCCCGAATGGTATTCGGAAATTCGGCATCCTGAATGCCATTCGGGCCTAGAAGCTTCACCTTTAGTATTTCTATCTGTATATGGTTTTCTTTGTTTTCTTTGAGCCAGGGGGCCGCTATGGGGCCTGGGGCATAGGGGGGCCTGGTCAGGACATCCCTGATGCCGTGCGGGCCGCCTGGGTTGCTATGGCATCTCATGCTGCTGGCTGTCACTGGCGGCTGTGAAGAGGAACGTGCCGCTGTTCAGATCACAGAATATTCATTCAAAAACTCATCCGAAACTAACGAAAAGTCAGATGTCGTTCTTAATCCGAAACCCCGAAGCGAATTGAATTTTGGACCCGAATCCCGAAATAACTAAAAATCTGAACCAAAGTTTTCCACAGCTCACGTCTAGCAAATATATCACAGCAAGAAGAAACTAAAGGTAAGCTCGGTTTTACCATCCGTACCCAATTGACAAAGTCAAAGCTTGTTTTTTTCTTTTTCTTTTACGGTCTGGGAAAAGCAGCTTCTGCCGATATGTGATTATTTATACAAAAACATGATTCGTTATGTCAGATAAGAGGAATAACTTCGTAGTAAAGAAAAAAAAAAAAAGATGGACAGGGCAAACCCCTATTATGCGAATTCCACAATATGTGTCGCGCGGCGATAATCACTAATAACGCTCCCTGCATCAAACGTATGCTAAGGAGACATCGCAATGAGAACTGGAAGGAGACTTTGCCGCACAATTCCCTTTTGATGTACGGCCGATCGCCATATGAACCAGCTTACTAATCATTAGATACGCGCTGCACAAAGAGGATGAATAAACAAAACAACAAAAAAAAAGATGGTTTGTTTCTAAACTTTACATAATACCATCTATGAATAATTCCTGACATATTCTTACATTAGGATAATATTTTATTCCTCAGTCCTCCTACCGAGCTAGCCAAATGCAAAGGTCCAATTTTCCTGCTTACTAAAGGCTTTGTAAAACAAGACTGTTTATTATTTTTTTGACTCTTTTATGTCATCTTTTTTGGCACCATTTACACATTAAATAACTCATTTGCATTCTATTTATGTACACCTAAAGAGCTTTAAAAAACATAGAGAGAGAGGGGGAAAATGCTACAATTAGGGGTAAGGGATGGGATTGCAGCTACAATGGGTTCGAGGCAAATTCTGCAGGTTTAAGATTCTAATTCTCTGCAAATTGTTTGTGCAGATTCGCTCTTGAGAATTGCTTTAAAACCGCAATGAACAACGTCAATGGCCAGCAGGCCTAGAAGATAATATTTTGGTTAATGTGATATTAAAGTCAAAAGGTTTTTAAAGCTATTTAAATGATGATGAAATCACTTACAATGGATGCTCCCCCTTGATGTTTAAAAATGTTAGTTTCCTGCAGAATCAGCTGGTCCCCTGAGCACTGGTCCTGATATCCTGTTTTAGGGTGGCCCCTTTCCCATGCAGAGTCCTATGGAGCCATCCTTGTGTGTGTTAATAAGCTTTGTGTGTCTCCATAAACACACAGACATAGCAAACAAAGGCAAGCCTCTCCCCTGACCCAACTCCCACCCGCCCTTTCCCGCACCCCTCCTCCTTCTTACCTCCCTTCTTCAAGCTAGTAGTTTGATGGAGACTGCTCTGTCCCTTAGGATCTTGTACTGAACAGGAAGCTCAGGGGAGCTGAGGTGAGAGAGTCGGAGCTGTCCTGAAACATGATGGCTGTGTTTGGTAAAAAAAAATGTAAAGAAATACTTTCCTGAGCAATGTGTATTTGTTTTATCTGGACTCATTATTGAAAACAATAGTTCAGTACTGCTTTAAGCCCACTCCCTTACTATAAATGGGTGGGGGTTGGGGGGTCACAGAGCAGCCATAGTGTCAGTTACATAGTTAGTCAGGTTGAAAAAAGACTCAAGTCCATCAAGTTCAACGGTGAATTGGGAGCTGTTGTAGGAAAAGCATAAGGAGAACCAGGAAACTGCAGAGAAGGAGATTAGGGCAGTTAGGAAACTGTACTTTAATTCTGATTGCTAGCTCCCTGGGCAAACAAGTATTTTGCTGTGTTTTGTTTTCTTATTATTGGGGCCATTTTTGTCTTAAGGCCCCAATAATAAGGCCCCCCAGTGATGTAGTGGTTAGTGCTTCTGCCTTGCAGCACTGGGAGTCCCTGGTTCAAATCCTGGCCAGGTCACTATCTGCAAAAGGAGTTTGCATGTTCTCCCTGTGCTTGCATGTGTTTCCTTCCACACTCCAAAGACATGCTGGAAGGTTAATTAGCTCCTGTCTAAATTGGCCCTGTATGTGAGATAGAGGTCTTAGATTGTAAGCTCCTTGAGGGTAGGGCCTGATGTGAAAGTGCAGCTATGGAAAGCAATGTGTAAATTGTCAGCACTATATAAATACCTGTAATAAATAAATACATTTCAGAGGGTGGTAATTTGCAGTTTGGGTGGTATCTTTGTTATGTTGAGAGGGTCTTGACTGATGGATTCGTCAATTTTTCATCCCTCCGTTAAAACCCCAATAAACACACTGACTGCGCGACATGGATTTTAACGGCCACAGCAGCCCTTTTATTAAACCAACAACTTTAACAATAACCAAAGTAATAAACCAAATATACAAAAATAATACTTTAAACAAGGGTTGACCTGAGAAGGGGTCTTTGAGTGCCCGCCAGCCCAAAAAGACCTCTCTTAACACTCCACCCATGTCCCCAGCCTCACCACAACCAGCTCGAGGACACTTACTCCTTCTGGGTTCCCAAGGGGCCAGGCCCCGCCCTTTACAAATCCGGACACCAACAGGGGGGAAGCACCCATACCAGCTGAGGGCCCCCATTTTTGTAATGAACTCCGATTTTGTAGACCCCCCCAAAGACTCCCTAACCCGCCAAGCTGCCGTGACAAAAGAAACCCCCCCAACCCCCATAACCACAAAATTCAGGGAGGGAGGGTGGGCCAACCTGCTTCCTTCGTCGATTTCCAGAAAGAGGACGTCCCTCAGCCCTCGCAGTTCCTTCCCATGCGGCTCCTCCAGGACACCTGACTCCCACGTCCAATCAGGTAAGAGCAGCTATTCCCATTTTATTTGTAACCCTTTCTCCCGGGACTATTCCTCCCCCCAGTCATGTAGCCCCTCCGCTTAGTCTCTCCGCGTCTGTCTTTATTTTAGGTTTAACTGTTTGTTTGTTTGTTTATTTATTTTTGTTTTAAAAATGGGGCTTTTGTTTCAGGTGTA
Source organism: Nanorana parkeri (assembly GCF_000935625.1). Lineage (NCBI taxonomy): Eukaryota > Metazoa > Chordata > Amphibia > Anura > Dicroglossidae > Nanorana > Nanorana parkeri. The sequence continues at coordinate 1,139,675 of NW_017306498.1, forward strand.
GTGTTTTGGGGCTTTTTGTTTCATTTAGGTTTGTTTTATATTTTATGTTGATAGTTGATAGATGTTGAACAAGTGGAACATTTACTTGTTACTGACCATTTGTCTTGGAAGCTGCCTTTTGTTCGCAGGACACTGCTGAATCATTTGTATGATGAAAAACACTAAGCACAAGAACAGTGTGCATCTAAACCCTCCCTTATCCCTATACATAAAATTAAAGTTAGCCTTACTGTAGTTAGGCCTGTTATCCCTGATTCAAACCATCCTGCTGCTGGCCAGTTGTACACTGCTATATCCCCCACAGTTTCTTAAAGAAGATCTAAAGTCCCAGCATATCCTCTCTTATTATAACATCAGCATTGTGATAGGAATACATACTAGAGTTGTTTTTGATAATGCAATGAAAGCTTACTTGAAAAATGTAGTGAGCGCTGCCTTCCATCTGCCCATCACTACCAACAACTTCCTGGATTCCCAGTGTGCTTTGTGTCTATTTCTCTCCTGCTTGATGTGATACAATCTCTATTTCTCAAGACTTTATATCCCATCATGCATTGCTTCCAGCAAGCAAAGATAATGTTACATTGTGGGAAGTTCAGTTATTGAGTTGAAGTTCAGAGGGCAGGATTAGTTAGAGTCGTGACACAAGGAAGTCCATCTTTAAAGGGCTGAGTGAAATTGTGTCACTGTATTGAGGAAGTACATCCTATGGGGATCTTCAGTAAGTAAGTCTACAAACTTCTGGATCAGTATGGTTATTATTAGGAGTGGGATAGAATTGGAAATTTAATATAGAAATACAAATTTAGTTTTAGTTTTTGACTATAGACAACCTTTAATTCTTGTAGTAGGATCCCAGCCTGTGGAACCTCACACAGCATCACTGGTTGCTAAGCCACTAGCAACATTGCTTGCTAGGATGCAGGCGGGGCACCATAACAACCCATGACACTATTGGTTGCTTGCATCCCAGCAACCAAGGATGCTGTGCGGCTCAGTCCACAGTCAACCAATACAGCCATCGCATTTAAGGATTGGTAAGTAGGGATGAGCTTTTGGGTTAAGGTTGGCCGTGACTTCAACCCCAGCCCAAGTTGTGTGCAGTTCCCTGGACAGGTGAATGATTTGGCCAGTTTACCCACCCAGTTTGCGGGCCTAATGGGCCCAGTTGCTGGGACATGGATGGAGGTTCAGCGCGTGGGCGAAGTGGCTAAATCATTTACCCATTTTGCGAACTGCAAACAGTTTGGGGTTAGGTCAAACTCATGGCCAACCTGAACCCAAAGCTCATCCCTAGTGTATATATAAAAGCAAGATTTTTAAAAACTTGTTGGGCACTGGCCCAAAATGTACAATCTCAGGAGCTGGCTTCAAAAAAGGAACGTTGTAAGAGCAGGTATCTATCACCAGTGGTCCAACACACCGCCGGTACAGTCACAACTACTGCACTCCAAACAGCCAGGCAAATAGCATTTTCAGAAAGAGGACATCAATTACATTTTAAAACAAACTTTAAGAAACCATATAAAACCATTTTATGACAGCAGTTAAATTCCCCAGTTAATGACACGCTAATTATAGGAGTTCAATCCTAAATAAAGCCTTACTTTTCTAGTGGGCTATTTTTATTCAAACCTGGACCACAAACCCTTGTCCACAACCAGACGTCCCTCAAGACATTAGTGGCAGTCCACAAACCCTTTAGATAATAAAACGTTTTTATTGTGGCTTTCCTGAAAATTGTAACTTTAGGTATGAAGCCAAAATGAGTGTTTTTATGCTTTTTTTTTTTTTTTTTCTTCCATTAATTTTTCAGGCACAGCAGATAGCCAAGGAGTGTATCCTTCCTATGTGGAAATAACTTATTACAATCAATGACGGGAGGGGTCTAGCCTTACTCTAGTACTGTTTGATTTACCCCTCATTTCCATTTTCTGGAGATACATTGACACTGGGACAGGAAATGAGGGTAAGTTTCCCCAGAGAGCTGTAAAAATTGACTGGGGTCTACTAAGAAATAGGAAAGAAAGTTTAGAAATGGGATGTGTTTTAAAGAGACATTGTCACGTTGTCCATGCAGTCATACTCACTCCACCCCAGGTATACTCACCTTACCTGCACTCCCTCACAGCTCCTGCATGCATACATATATAGCAAGGCTTCAACCTGCCAAATAATTTTCAGTTATTTGCAGAAATTTGTTTTTTTCCAAATGGAGCACTCCAAGGCATGTGGTGAATCCCAGAGGCAGTGGCATTTCACTCTCAGGAATGGATCCTTAGCCAGGTTGTGGAATGTGGTCAGTAAATTGGAAGCCAGTCACTTTAAGTGCTTTTTCAATGCTTTATTGTAGAACAGCCAAAACTGGGAGAGAGGGTATATAGAGCCACAGATATCCATGGCCAAAAATAGACTCCAGACTCACCAATCCCTTCCAGCTTCCACAGTAAAGAAATAATTTAGTTGAGCAGAGGATTACACTGTTTAATAGAACCACAGCTGGATGGAGGATGTGCTTGAGATCTTCCCTGAGAGAGACACCAGAATTGTTCCTGAGGTCCATGCCATCCTGGCCTTCCTGGCACCTCCAGCAGTCATAGAGCTTCTCTGGTTCCACACCTAGGTCCACATATGTCCTCCTCCAGGCTTGAGGCCTAGTCAGATTTTCCAACCTTGTACATCCCCCCACCAGGTGAAGCCTGACAAAGAGAGGAGGGTATGTTCACCCCTGGGTCCCCTCCTCTCTCCTGCAACTGTTGGGCTCTTGGTCCATGACTTTTCAGAAGGGGTGACACCAAAATGTTGGTGTCACCCCCTCTGATGGTGTCACTCAGTGTGGGGCCCACCCCACTTGTTTTCCCACTGCTTCCAATGTTCCCCTATTGGCTGTCCCACTCTGTGGCAGGGTCACACCCAATTCGCAGGTAGGTATAACCAATAGCAGAACATCTAGAATGAATCAAATGATACCAGACTACAAATCAGCCAGACTGATTACAGCGCTAGCATCACTAAATTTAGGTAGCCACTCCACTTAGGGTGGAAGGGGCTACACAAGGTTTTTGCCTGCCAAATAATTTTTAATTTTTTTGCAGAATGTTTTTTTTCCACATTATTTGGAAGTCCATAGTTTTTCTAATTTTTTGGGGGTTCTATCTGTAAATGTATGCAAAGTTGGCCACCTTTTTATATACCTATAAATCCTGCATACTGGTGGCTGCTTCATATTAGCCCATAGCCTCAATGGCTTTAAGGTAAAAAAATTAAGAACATTTTTTTTTTTTTTCTGAGTAATTAACATCAAAGGCTTCATGCTTAACCTCTTTCTATGGAGACCCATAGTACTGGAGCTCAATGTAATTTGGCATTGGGGGATGGTAATTTTTTTTGGTTTTGTTTTAGTGCTAATCAATGCATACAGTCTCATCTGCGCTTACTGAGACCAGCAATTAAAATTAGCACTTAATGCTTGGCCCCAAAGCGTGCTACGATTCAAAGGACCTGCCGGAGATGGAAAAAGGACTTTTGAAAATAAATAACTGAAATAATTAGAGGGGGGCCTTGGAAATCTGAAGAATCTCTGTTTCAAGACCAGCATGGGAATTTCTTTCTACAGAGGGACAAATTACACCCATATGGTAAAGCCTGTCCCTTTAATACAGTGTGAACGGAGGACAGTGACGATGAGGAGGCATACGTTAGCAATTTGCAAACTCTACTCAGTATATGTGACCTTGTTTAGTGAAGTATTTAAAGGGGAAGCCCAGGCTGGTGCCCAATATAAAATGCATTAGCAGGGGCATAAAGACAAAGGTTTCACTATATGCTTTAGCTTACTTACTGCTTTCTTGTAGTCTCCCAGAAAAGTGATATTCAAAGCTATAAAATAACTAGCAGATTTGTAACTGTCCTTACTGTGCTTTACTTACCCATCCTCCTTCTGCACTCAACATGCTGTAGCCCAGCCGTTCTCAAACAGGGCACCATGGCACCCTGCGGTGCCTACTGGCCTCCTCAGGGGTGCCTTGAAATGTTTGCACAGTGTCATGCCTTTCTATGGTGCAGGCCAGCTGCCAACACAATGGAAATGAATTACACTAATCAGAAAGAACAGAAGTTTGCTTCTGTCCAGGCCTGCCAGACCCAGCTGTTGCTCCTGATGTAAGGGTAGGACTCCAGTTTGAAAAATGAAAGGGAGGGGGACTCCAATGTGAAAGGGAAGGCTCTGAAGTAATGGGGGACCCCTGCTTCTTTATGGATTTTTGCATTGGGTCCCCCTTTAAAATCCATTAGATTTTAGACTGTGGAGCCTCAAGATTTTAAGGAGTGCTATGACTAAAAAAAGGTTGAAAAATGCTGCTACAGACCACCTCTGTGACTGGGCCAAGCACAGATCAGCTACATTGGTGCGCTGGAAGGAAAGCTATGTAAGCAATGGCATTTGCCATAATATGCAAAACCTGTGGATGTGCTCTTCGCCAGGGAAGTGTGATCCACTCAATCACTGCCACTGCCATCTTCTTCCGGGTCCGGCATTTTCATGCTTTGCCAATTTGATGGCTACTTCTGATATAACTCCTGCCCATGCCCACTGAAGTTACATTATCTCGGCATTGGGCTCCATTCTCAGCATTTTCCTGATGTCCGGAAAAGCCCAGTACACTGTACTATGCATGCTCCACATTCAGTGTACTGAAAATAAATATTTGCCGGCAGACAGATAAAAGAGTATTCTGGCATAAAAGACTTATAATATTGTTGTTACAATTTAAGTAAACAGCTTTCTTGTAATGTAGAGTCTCTTTATATAACATGGAAGTCTCATGTAACAATGTAACATGACAACTTTCCATCTATGTGGAGGCTTTCCTTATAACATTACACTCTCATGCTTAGGGCGTAACTAGAAATCACAGGGCCCCATAACAAAATTTTGTATAGGGCCCCGTGATTGCTAGTTATGCCACTTGCAGAGCCCACCTGAGAGTGACCCAGCAGAGCCCACCATAGACTCTCTATAGTGGGCTCTGCAGGGTCTCAGATGGGCTGCACGCCTTACATGTCAGCGGCGCGCTGTCCGGCTCTGTGGTCGCCGGGCCCCCCCTCCTCTTCCGTCCCCGGGCCCCGCCTCCTTCTATCGACGGGCCTGCCTCCTCTTACATCACTGGCCCCACCTGCTCTTAGGTCGCTGGCCAGTGATGTAAGGGGAGGCGGGTTGCTCTTAGGCGGGCCCCGCCTCCTTCTTCACTACGGCGGTACGAGAACTCGATCGAACACCGGTGTTACCGGCCTCTTCTGCCGCTGCTGCTGGCTGTCACTGACACAGCCACTGCAGAGCTGTGTCAGTGACAGCCAGCACCCTGATATGCCATAGCGACCCAGGCGGTTGTTACGCCACTGCTCTCATGTAATGATGTAACATGACAACTCGATAGTAATGTGAAGGCTCTTCTTATATTATGATAGTTGTGATGTTTGAGGAATATAGCCCAAAGGTGAGCGGTAAAGTGACCACGCCTGAAGCTGACTTGAACATAAACAGGACAGTTTTTATTCCTCTTCAACATAAATGAAACAGAACAGATCATGCACCTCTTATAATAATCTGCTTTTCCTTAGCATAGTCCTCTGCACACCCCTGTGTGCTACTCACACTGTTCACCCCTTGTGAGCACTCACACTACTCTCTCAGCAGTGTGTCCACCAGGTCCCTTGGGTCACTGACCTTCCCGACCTCTTCCAGCCTGCCCTGGCTGTTCCACGTGCGTCCAGCACGCACCCGAGTCTGCTTGTGGCCGTGTGCCTCCTGCACACCCACGCACAACTCTCCCCTGAGCTGTGGGCTGCCTTCTTAATGAGGCTGCTCTCCTCCACCTGATCAGCCCAGGCTGGTCATTGGCATCACCTGGTCCCAGGACTGGAGATTTCATCCCACCCAAAGCAGTAAGAAATCTCCAGAGCTCCAGATCCCAGCCACAATTCTGGAAACCTGGAAGAATCTAAAAGTCCAGGTTCTTCCTTATAAAATGGTTTACACTCCTGACTCTCTCAGGTCCTCTGGCTGAGAGTACCGGGTGACATAGTTGCCAAACTACCCCGTGGTATTGCCATGCACTGCCACATAGTATAATGTAACAATGTAACATGCCAACTCTGTAATTATGTGAATGCTCTTATTACAACAGAGCCATCTCAAGTAACAATGTAACGTGTGACCAGAATGTAACATGAAGAGGCTCTTCTTAATACATAGCAGTCTCATGTAACAATGTATTGAGATGACTCTCTTATAATGTGGAGGCTCTCCTTATAACATGATGGCAGTCTAAAGTTATATTGGAGGCCTCCGTTTTGACACTCTATATTTATATGCAAACATTAAAAGCTTTTGCAGTTGTAGGTTACAAGGACAGAAACTGACCTGTGTAGGTCTCGGCCGTGCCTTCTTATCCATCCGTACAGCAGTTAGTTGCAATATGACAGCTTATTTTATAACATAGCAGCCTCATGTAGCAATGTAATGTGACAACTCTGTTGTAATCTAGAGGCTCTTCTTATAACATAGCAATCTCATATAACAATTTCATGAGATGACTCTCTTATAATGTAGAGGCTTTCCTTATAACATAGCAGTCTCATGTAACAATGTAATGAGATGACTCTCTTACAATGTAGAGGCTTTCCTTATAACATAGCAGTCTCATGTAACAATGTAATGTGACAACTCTGTTGTAATCTAGAGGCTCTTCTTATAACATAGCAGTCTCATTTAACAATGTAGTGAGATGACTCTCTTATAATGTGGAGGCTTTCCTTATAACATAGCAGTCTCATTTAACAATGTAACGTGACAATTCAGTAGCTATGTGAAAGCTCTTGTTACAACACACAACAGTCTCATGTAACAATGTAACGGGAAGACTCTCTTGTAATGTAGAGATACTCCTTATAACACAGCAGTCTCAAGTAACAGTGTAACGTGACCACTCTCTTGTAATAGGGAAGCTCTTCTTATAACATGTCAGTCTCATGTTACAACATACATTGCAATCCTCTTATTTAACTGTAAAAGTGGATTTTGGGGGGAAAAGTGGTAAAGGTGAGCTTTGGTGTGGGGTTTCAGGTGAGAAGTTTGAGGTCTCATGAGAATGGAAGTACTAACGGGTTAAACATTTTTAAGGTGGCAGGTTGTAGGTACAGAAATGGTAGGTCTCTACTCTGTATTACTGTGCAAATCATCTAGTTGGTACACCAGTTTCTTTATGATTATTTCAACTGTATATTTTGCTGCTCGGTTAGAAAATGCCATTCAAGGTCATTCATCCAACTTGATGAACGTGACTCGCAATGTTGTACAAGGATCCCCTGAAAACCCACAATGCTGCGCTGACACCGGCATGCCTTCAATGGGTTAACTTCATCTGCAAATCAAAGCCTCTTGCTGGTCTCCTCAGTTAAAAATTCAGCTCCGAAGACCATGTATTTTTCTAAATAACGACTCGAGCATTATAATAAAAATCAATAAACACCATACAGTAAATGTATTTTCTTTGGATGTCAAATCATTTTTCACTTCATGGTGTTCTATTATGTAAATGTATTGTGAAGTGTTTACAGTGCAGCATTTTTCATGTCAGAGGAGAATGAACAATAGACTTAATATGTACTGCAACTTTTGTATAATTTAGCTTTTGTGGCAGGGAGAAGCAATCTTGTCAGCGTGTTATTTAACAAAAAATTTGCAGCATTTATGGAAAAAGAGCTGGGTCGACCCTTTAGTAAACTTACAAAATTGTGTTTATACAGTTACAGTACATTAAATGCTGTTTTTTCTTTGTTTTTTTTTTTTTACATGAAACGGGGAATGGGAATGTGCGCACAGCCAAATAGATGCATGTTTTAGATCTGACCTGCTGTTGCTGTATCAAGGTCCGCTGTTGCTGTATCAAGGGCCGGGAATTTATCCTGCTTACCTTAACAGATATACATCATCAAGGGTCATGCCACCCAAAGTTAATATATCACTTTTAATCAGAAGAGTCCAAAATACTCCCCTTCCTCACCACTGAAACCGCAAAATTACTCATTCACTCACTTGTTATATCTCGTCTTGACTATTGCAACTCCCTCCTCATTGGCCTACCTATACACAGGCTATCCCCCCTTCAGTCTATCATGAAAGCAGCTGCTAGACTCATTTACCTGTCGATCCCTGCACTGGCTTCCACTCGCCCAAAGGATAAAATTCAAAATATTAACAACCACTTACAAAGCCATCCACCACTCTGCCCCCGGCTACATATCAAACCTGGTCTCAAAGTATAACCCTAACCTAACCTCCGCTCTTTAAAAGACCTTCTGCTTTCCAGCTCCCTCATCAACTCCTCTCATGCTTGCCTCCAGGACTTCACTAGAGTCTCTCCCATCCTATGGAACTCTTTACCCCAACCTGTCCGTCTATCTCCCACTCTGACTGCCTTTAGGCGATCCCTTAAGACTCATCTCTTCAGGGAAGCCTATCCCACCTCAACCTAACCACTGAACTATCACTTTCTCAAACACTTCATCCCCACACAGCTACCTCCTCAGATATCACTGTCCCCTCCCTTTTAGATTGTAAGCCCTCAGGGGCAAGGCCCTCCTTACCATCTTGTCTTGAATTGTAATGTCTTCCTTATATTGTAAAGAGCTGTGCAAACTGTTGGCGCTATATAAATCCTGTATAATAATAATAATAATACAGAGTTAAACCAGCTAATAGATTTCACATCACTCAAGACTCCACCAATAAAATTTGAGCTTCGGTTCCCAGGTCTGCATACTAGCCATGGCCATTTCGATGGAGTCCCATTGTACCTGAAGAGCAATCTGTTTTACATTATGAAGAATGCAACGGGAAAATTGAACTCGCTCTATAGTAGGTGGGAATAGAGCCAGGACCTTTGGCAGTAAGATCTTATTGTTGGAGTCCTAAGAGCTATACCTGGGTGATCAAAGCCACCAAGCTCCACCAACAAACAAAATATTGCTTTGGGTGGATACTTTAAAGGGATACTAAACTCAGGAGTTAAATCTCAAAAATGCATTCAAGTACCTTAACTATTAAAAGAGAACTATGGGCCGACCTTTTTTGGCCATAGTTCTCTTAAGGATCACAGGAGGACATATACTATGTCCTTCTCTGACTCAAAAATCAGCATTAAGTGGGCTATCGCCTGCTATATACTGACAGCGCTTAGCCATGCTGCAGCCAGGATGGATCCTGACAATATTGTTGGGATCCACTCCGCTGGCTGATTGACAGCTTGCTCTGCCAGCTCTGTCAGCACTGGGGGAACAGAGAAGGGAGGGGGGAATCCCTGCAGGGAGAAAATCTGGAAATGAACGATGTGATCACTCATTTCACGATCTATAGAGCGTATGTGTGACAGCTTCAGTATCACACATTGGCCCTAATTATGGGGAAGAGTGTATTTCACTCTCCCCATAATTCTTCTTTAACAAAAATGTATCTTATTTGTGTATCACTCGGCAGTAGATCCTCATATTATCTCTGAATTCATGTTGACACTGTCCTTCCTTCTAAAGGGTGACTACTTTTGTTTCCCGTGGTCCCTGTGTGTGTTGTAAAGTAGTCACCGCTCCAAGCTCACTCCTGTGATGTACTACAATCTTATGTTTAGTTTGCTAATTTGTATTGAGATTGTAGTTCATCACGGGAGTGAGCTTGAAGCGGTGACTACTTTTCAACAGACACAGGGACCATGGGAAACAAAAGTAGCCCCCCTCCAGAAGGAAGGACAGTGTCAGCATGAATTCAGAGATGATTTGAGGTTCTACAGCTGAGTGATACACAAAAAATAAAATTTTTTGTTAATAGTTAAGGTACTTGAATGTATTTTTAAGATTTAATTCCTGAGTTTAGTGTCACTTTAAATGATTACCATACTTTTGTGCAATCAACTAGAGAGTCCCACCGCACTCCTGACCGAGAAGCCCAATATAATGTGGGGGGTGGGGCGGGGGGTGCTGAAGTGGCTGCCAAATACTTGCAAAACAGAAAAAATCTTGGATTCACCAGCACACAAGTTTTCTTCAAAACAAAATCCTTTTATTCATTCTTGCAGGTCATATCACCATGCGTGGCAACATTTCGGAACCTGGCAAAAAAAAACAATCATCAGGCAAACAAAAGCAACACTTTTGTACAACACCCCCAACCAACACCCCACAGTACTGTACTCACTTGCCCATGCACCAACCAGATCTCCTTTGTACAGCGGCCTCTGCAAAGTACAGTTTACTTTTAAGAACCCATTCACACATTTGCCCATGTCTTTACAGTGACACATGCTTTGTTGTGTTTGACCATTCACTTTTTTTTTAATTATTTCGGTTTATTGGATTTTTCAGGTAATATACAAAACATACAATACAATAACAGGGGGTGGATTAACCGTGCAATCGATATATAACAGCAGCTTGGCGCAAAACTCTGCCAGCTCCTCAAGGAAGCGCAGTATCGCTGATTTACCCTCCCGGGTAGCTATGAGGCAGGCGGGGAACCCCCATCTGTATGGGATATGGGCATCCTTCAGCAACTTCAGGAGGGGTCTGAGATGGCGCCTGCGAGCAAGTGTCTCCGGAGAGAGGTCAGGGAAGAGTTGAATCTTCGCCCCATCGAAGTCCACTTCAGAGGAGGATTTTAGGTGTGTGAAGATCAGGGCCTTATCCGTGTAGTAGTGGAGCCGCACTATGACGTCTTGGGGCAGTTCTCCCGCCAGTGCTCTGGGCCGCAGGGCCCTGTGCGCCCAATCAAACAGGAGAGTAGAGGTAGGGGGTTGACCCAGTATGGAATTGAGGATGCCCCTGACAGTGTCCGCGAGGTCTGCGTCACCCGTGGCTTCAGGCAGGCCTCGGAGACGCAGGTTGTTCCTGCGGTTTCTGTTCTCCTGGTCCTCGATCTTGTACAGCGCTTGGCGAGTGTGGAGCCAGGATAGCTTACCCTGATGTTGGAGCTCTCGGATCGCTTGTGTGTGTTCATCCAGGCGGTCTTCCGCGGCCTCCACGCGGTGCAGCGTGTGCGAGAGTTCGGACCTGAGCGCCGTCAGGTCCGACTTAATAGAGGTCTCCAGGCGAAGAAACATCGCCGACAGCTCCCGCTTGGTCGGCATGGATCGTGCCAAGGTGCGCATCGACAGTTCGGAGCCATCATCCGAGCCCTCCGCCTCCGACTGGGCCGAGGTATCATCCCTTCCAGGCCGGTGATGGTGGGTAGAGGCCTTCGCAGGCCGCGCTGGCGAGAGGGTTGGAGGCGCGTGCAGGGCCCCACGATCATCCGGCGGGGATTCCGCTGCCCATAGGCGCTTGAGTGAGCCCGCGTGCGGCCTCTTGGCTGAGGCCGACTTTTGGCCTCTTTTCCCCCCCATGAGGATAGTAAGGGAGTCCGGCGAAGTGTCCTTGTGTCACGAGCAACTCGGGGATGGAGCGGGAGCTTCAATTACACACGTCCAGCCGCCGCCATAGGTAAGCCACGCCCCCCGTCACCATTCACTTTTAATTGGATCTCAACACAACTCTACCTCAATGATGTCCAATTATGCAAAAAATCATGGCCATGCTCTGCAATGATATTATGCAGCTCATTAATGCACAAAATCATGCACATTGACACAATCGGCAACATAAACACAAAAGTGGGACCTAAAGGAGGACTTCAATCAGGATAAAAGTAATACGCTTAGTTATGTGTTCTTCGTGAGTTTGATTGAGAGCTGATGTAGAAAAAACTCTGAAGAAATTAGTTCCCAACAGCTAAGGGCTAGTTTCTAATCAAGGCAATTTGTGGATGGTGAATGGACTTGTATTGTGTGCAAGGGTTAGCCAGTGTCTGGAACCATCAGAAGCACAAGTTTGTCATTGAGAGTGGGAGTCTCTATCTCCAGCTATAGGATTTTCTCTTTGAATATTTCTAATCCGTGTTCTTTAACCATTTTTGTAAATTCAATAGAAAATATGGAGTTGATGTTGATGTTGAACCCAGTGCAGCAAAGTACTGCTTAGTTTCAAAATAGGACATTTGATAGTAGGTCATATAATACAAACACCATGCTCCCTCCCTGTACAGGAAGGAAGACTATTTTAAAATAATCCCTTTCTCCAAAGAAGCATCAATGCCTTTTGCCATGACTTACTTTTCATTATTGCACCATAGGAAAACTGCTTCCAGGAATTATTATGTTAAATAGCATTTTAAGAAAAAAAAATTAAGACTTAGCATTTTTCTACAAATAACAGAAAAACACAGACCTCTTCATATGGAAATACCTACGAGGGCACTCAATATTTAAGCAGGCACAAAAGTTCTAAGCCATTCTCAGCATTAAGGGTCAATCCACAGCATCGTATAGATTTGAGTGCTCTGTCATTACCAGCCTATATCATTATGGGCTTTGGGATGCAAAAGCCTATGGAAAGCGTGTAAGCTTGGTTAAAAAGCAGCGCGTGAGAATGAGAAAAGGTAATTACATACAAGGCTCTACCTTTGACAGTTCTCTTTCAAATTCATTCAACCTACTTTTGAATAGCTATGTGTATACAACACCCACCAGAAGCCAGAAAGGATAAAAAAAAAATAATATAATGCAAATTTTAAGGCGATTATAGACTTGATCAAATGAGTTTCAAGCTGCTTAAGAAAATGGAACTGCGTTATCTGAGTTGATGTAGGTATGTGATGGCCTAGCCTAGGCCCTGCCTGCATAAAGGGGAAATACAGAAGGGGGTAGTAATCTGTGTATTCTTCACTACCCCCCTGGTTCCTCCATGACCCTAGTGCCTAGCCTGCAACCCAACAGTTCTTAGTTACTTAATTATTGTGCAGTTCTAGTGCAGAACAAAAAGTTTTATGTTTTATAATTTATCTTGCTATCCCCAATCTCAGTCACAGCTTTATCATGTCAATTTCTGACCATCTCATATATAGCATGTCTTTTACTGTCTCCTGTAGAATGTTTAAGGACTCTTTCTACTGTAGTATGACCACAGCCTCAGTCCTCTGTTGTTCTGAAAAATATTGCATGCACCCCTTTTGTGATGTCAGGGGCTGCACTCGAAGCCCCTATATCCGGTAAGTTGGCCACCTCTGCCCCATGGGTTCTTCTGGGTTGGCAACCCTACATGCAACATTTACAAGTGACACACATGCCTCAACCTGGCTACTAGTTGGCTTGGTTAGTTGCAATTTTAATGGGATATTCAACGGGACTGGCTAAACCTACTCAGGGAGGCAGTCAGCCCAACTCGTGAGATGTCCTTACAGGTGTGAATGCCACCAGCAAATTGTTATCAGGCACACACTCACACAGGAGCAGGAGGTAAAGTCTTGACAACTTGGAAATCAATACTAGTCCTTTTGCTTATGAGCTTAAGGGGATAGCTAGGTGTAGACATGGGTCTCTTACAGAGGACAGCCAGCAGCTTAGCAAAAACAGGCCCTTTTTTCCAACATGCATCCATATGTCATGCTAAAGGGATACAAATAAAGAGGATATTCTGAAGCTACATATCTTCTAACTTTTTAAGTTACTTGTTTTCAATTGCAACTTTAACAGGGGCACCAGGCAACGCTATGCACTGTACCACTGCACTACCTTTTAAATACATCTCTGTTTCTTCCAAAGAGCCTGCTTCCCCCTCCCACACCAAAAGACTGTCTCAAGGCTCCTCCTTCTCAAGTCCAAATTGGGTATCAAAGCCTTCTTTCACATCCCTTTTAGTACCATATTGAACAGGCACATAGCCCTTCTTTCTTCTGCACAGAGAATGACCTTCCACCTCACTGTATCACTTTTGTTGAGCATGCAAGCAGCTCACTTGCTAAAAATGATACAAAATTAGAAAATTAGAAGAAAAAAAATACACAATACCATTAGCAGTATATTGCTTAATTAAACCCATTGTGTAGATTGCTCTGAAATCATAAAGAAAAAAGTTGTGACAAACAGCACACATAAATAACTAAAAAAAAAATTGAACAGCACACTAAATAAAATCACATGTTGTCACTGGCACGCGGTCAGAGCGAATGTTAGTGAAAAGGATTCAGATTACCCAGATGCTTTGCATTGTCTCCACAACTTTCCTAACCGCCACCCGACCGACACAGCTAGAACTTCAACCAGCTCCGAGGTCCATTTTCCCATATTAGGACAAGAGGAAGGAGTGTCTAGAGTTTATTACAGCTATGACTTCTATTTTTGAGCAAGAAGGAACTGCAAGTGTTTTTGGTTTAGCCCGCATTTTTATTTCTCTAACTTTGACAATAAAATAATTATCCTTTTCATGAAGCTCCAAGACTCATATTCTCCTAATGAGAATGCTGTACAAAAATAATATTTGTGTGTTTCTTGTTAGTTTGTTTTTTACCTCTGAACAGGGATGAAGTTAGGCCATATACACACAACGGGGATGAAGATAGGGCATATACACACAACAGGGGTTATATTAGGGAATATACACACAACAGGGATGAAGTTATGCCATATACACACAACAGGGATGAAGTTAGGCCATATACACACAACAGGTATGAAATTAGGCCATATATACACAACAGGGATGAAGTTAGGCCATATACACATAACAGGGATGAAGTAAGGTCATATACACACAACGGGGATGACGTTAGGCCATTTATACACAACAGGGATGAAGTTAGGCCATATACACGCAACAGGGATGAAGATGAAGTTAGCCCATACACACACAACAGTGATGAACTTAGACCATATACACACACCAGGGATGAAGTTGGGCCATATACACACACCAGAGATTAAGTTAGACCATATATACACAATATTGATGAAGTTAGGCCATATACACATAGGCATTACTTAATCTAAGCTTCTAAACATCTGTGGTTATTAAGGTGCTATCAACCCATACAATTCCTCCAGAGGTTGCTAGATGTTCCTTGGTCAATGCGATTTTCCTGCCTCTCAGATAAGTACTATCAACAATGCTCTTTTTAGCTATTTGTAAAGGTAGCATACTTTCTACTGGCAACTAATGTAAGGCACATTCTTCCCATCGACCACTAGTGTAATGGGGCCCTTTTCTCACTGACCATCATAAGCATAAGGGGGCCCTTCTCCACTGACCACTAATGAAAGGGGACACTTCACTGACTCCCAATGTAAGAGGCACTTTTCCACTGATCAATACTGTAAAGGGCATTTTCCCACTGACCACCAGGGCCACAATACAATGTTCTGCATGCATTTTTTCTGGGTTTTTTTTCATTGCTATTGCTGAAAATAATGTTATCATATAGAGTGATTCTCAAATATGGTAAGTAGGCCACTGTCAGGGTACCCTGCACAGGCGTTCTCACACCACATGCAGGTACCCACACAGGATGACCAAATTAATATGCCCACACAGGATAGGGTTATATGCACAGTTTATTGGTTCCACATCAACAAAACTACAAACCCAACAAAGAGGGGTAACAGGCCTGCAGATGTACAGCAGGCCTCGGGATACCAGAAGAGTGGTCAGGTACAAGCCGAGTCGTTAACAGGAGGGCAGCGCGGGACAGGAACAGGATTGATGAAGAGTTGTCAGGTGCAAGCCGGGTCAACAACAGGAGGGCAGCGCGGTACAGGATTCAACGGAGAGTGGTCGGGTAACAAGCCGGGTCGGTGACAGGTTTTCAGATAGGGAGCAAGGTTCAGGGAGCAAGGTTCAGGGAGCAAGGTTAAGGACATCGGCATCAGTCAGGTTAGCAACACAATACTGACCCAGCTTCCTGACTGCAGGGAGGGCCTAAATACCCTCCCAGGAAGCACCAGGTGATGGGATGAGCAGTCACAGCTGGGGCACACCCGCAGATGAGTACCGGAGCTGCAGGTTCCTTACAGTTCCTGGCTGCTGGAGACACCCGCAGGCGAGCACAGGAACTGCAGGACCCGGCTCCAGCGCCACCTGGGGGTGCTCTGGATCCTGACAGCCACATTGCTTGTTCTTTTATTTATTCTTATTCTTATATCTTAGTTAACTGTTCATGCTGCTATGTACTGTGAGCTGTAGATATAGTAATTATTACCAGGGGTTCCCTGAGACCTAAAAGACATTATAGGGGTTGCACCTTGTTAAAAATGTTGAAAAAGACTGTTATAAACACTGGTCTGAAGCACATCAGCTGCAAAGGGCATTACCAGAACAGCTTCAAACCAGCTTTCCTTGAAGCAGCCTAAGCAATTATCAGATCCAGTCTGAGAGGCAGCAAGTAAAGCGTATGTCCAGACAAAACTTGTATTTTTTTTTTACTTTTGGATATAGTAGGGAAGGGTTTATTTTTTGGTTTCTATCCCGTTGGAGAGATTTCTCTTCACTTCCTGCCCTGGAGACCCAACAGGACATAAGATAAAGTTTCTACAAATAAAGGGGGAATTCCAGAATTCCACTCCTAAACCGTTGTGATTGGAACACATGTCTCCATTGTAACTGTCCCGCATTTAAAAAAAATAGGCTTAAAGTACACTTGTAACTAGGGATGCACCAATACCGATGCTGGTATTGGTATCCGTGCTTATACTAGGCATTTTTACGAGTACTCGTACTCGTGAAAGTGCCCCGATACTAAAAAACAATACTTGCACTTTAAATTTTAAAACGGAAGGGTCAACTTGAATTATGGGGATGAGTGTTTTTCACTCACCACATAATTCTCCTTTAACTAATGGAGAATGGCCTTAGTAAATGTTGTTAAGTGCTACTTTGCTTTCAAGGTCTATGTGTTGTGCCATATGCATGGGTGCTTGTCTCTCTCCAATGACATGGACATCCCATTGTGCCAGTGCTGACATTATCCTTCCTTTTGGAGGGTGGCTACTTTTGCTCCTCATGGTTGCTGTGTGTGTTGTAGAGTAGTCACTGCTCCAAGCTTGCTCCTGTAATGAACTACAGTCTCAATACAAATTAGTAAACTAAATGTGAAATTGTAGTTTATCACAGGAGTAAGCTTGGAGCCGTGACTACTTTACAACACACACAGGGACCATGGTGAACAAAAGTAGCCCCCCTCCAGAAGGAAGGACAGTGTCAGCACCAATTCAGAGATGATTTGAGGATCTACAGCCGAGTGATACACAAATAAGATACATTGTTGTTAATAGTTCTTGAATGCATTTTTAAGATTTAACTCCTGAGTTTAGTGTCAATATATATTTCATGTCTGTTCTTCTTAGCAACTCAGAAGACTGTTCTGAGTAGCCATCGGATCGGAGCGGGGAGGGGGGAATCCAGCCCCTCCCCTGTCACAGCAGAGAGCGGTGACAGGATCGAGAGGTGAGTGAACGCCGGTATGTATTCGCTCACCTCCCGATCTACTGAGCCGACCTGTGACAGTCTCATTTTCACCGGTCAGCTAGAACTATGAGGTGAGTGAAAAGCACTCACCTTATAGTTCTCCTTTAAATTGTAATTGACGTTGAAAGCTCCATACTGAGAGCAGCTGGCTCCCAAATCCAAAAAATGAACTTAACATAGAATGCCAGAAGTGGTGCAAGCTGAAGACTCATGCTCCCAGTGCATAAAATAGGGTGAAAAACCCCATCATGGTCAGGTCCGTTTGGTCTTGGCAGACATTCTTTAGGAGGAGTCATAAATCTCATCCTTTGCACATCTAATTCATTCTCGCACATTTCCCGTGCCTCCGTGCTCATCCCCACCTCACCGACCTGATTTGATTACCTTCTACACAAATGGAATAAACCTACTGCAGCCCAGTCACTCCGCAACACACATTCCCTTGTTTTTTTTACCTTATAAACTGATAACGTTTTGTTCTAACTATATTAGGTTGTGATGCCATTTTATAGATTGCTAAGCTTTTAATTTTGCGATTATTTCCTCAGTGGGAGATTCGCCTTCTTTCTCGACTGCGCTTCTTATATCTTTTCCCCGTTATATTTTTTTTATTATCGCCAGCAGCAACAATAATTGCCATTAGTGGGCAAAACGGAGACGCGTTATTTCGTCCCCGAAGACTGAAAAAACAATCTCAAAATATTTTCCTGCTCCTGTAAATTAATAGCGAGTTCCCCTATTCTATTTAGCAGAGTTGTTTTATCTGTTTTCTACAAAGAGACAGTACATTATCTATAGAGAAGGGAGCCCACTTCTGGCTGTGTGCACAGCTATTGTTCCGCGCCGCCTTTGCCAGCGTGCTAAGCTGAAAATTTATGAAGAAGCCTCAGATGAAACTAATAAAGTTCAGTAAAAAAAAAAAAATCTCGCTGCACGCTCCTATTAAAAAGCGAATTGATACATTTTTTGACTTGTTTTAAAATAGCAACAACACAAGTTAATTCTGAGTGTTTCTCGTTACAGGATTTAGTAGTGTGCATACAAATTAAAGGGAGTAAGATGCTGGTATGTAGCCATAGATGGAACATTTCCATAGGTCCTAACTATGACGATTTATTAGTTATGGCCTGCACCGATATAGCGCCAACATATGCAGCAGTTTATAAAACACGTCTTCCCCTTCAGCCCCTTAAAGCTGAACTCCATGCATAAATAATAATAATAAAAAATTGAATTCATTAATACATAAATAAATGCATTTTTTTAACATGCATACAGTGTAAGTACTTGTGTTTGACTTGCTGTCAGCCTCTTAGAGTCCCTGTACAGCAGAACTCATAGTGGGGAGGTAGAAAAAGCACAAGGAGACAATCAGGGTGCTGCTCATAGGAGGAGAGAGACGAGTGACAGAAAGATGAGATCATCAATGTGCTGCATCCCACTTAGTGCCCAATAATAGGTGGGGGTGTGGAAGAGACGTGTAAGTGAAAATGAAACTGCAGCAAAAAAAAGATGAGGTCCCCTCCCCAGCTATACAGGGCTGTGCTTGGGAAGAGATGTGTAAATCTAAGGACTAGATGAAAAAAAATCTAAATCCTTGGGCAGGTCAAATTCTAATTATTCGAGTTTCACCGACCTGTATATATACACAATGGAGACATGGTATCCAGGTGGAGGGCTGCTGCTAGCCAGTTGACTAGGGTTGCAGCCTAACTCCTGGCCCTCCACCCCTGGAGCTCACCTTATCTTTACATACATACATTCATTTTGTCCATAGATCTTCAGTTTGCTCACATGACATCATAGTTCCTCTTCTACCTCTGGGGGTGAGTGGGTCCCCAATGCTTATGCTGGGATAGCAAATGCATTACCACAACATGCAGTAGGGCACAGTGCATGTGCTAGTGCCTTGCAGTGCCATTTTTTTTAATTCATTTATTTATTTATTACAGGTATGTATAGAGAGCGCCAACAATTTTTACTCATCACTTTACATAGTTGCGCATTCACATCAATCACAACAATCATTTTCAATAACATCCCAAGCACATCCATTGTGTGCATCATGATTTGCAATGAAGCGAGTTGTGCTGCAAAAAATGCAGCATGACCTAATTTTTCGTACATTGAGATGCATTACCTTCATTTTGAATGGGTTGCCAAATGCGGCATGCCTCAACACATAAAAATTCATGCACTGCTGTGCATTGCATTTCGGCATGAAAGAGCCCTTAGAATTTGGTTACTTGATTTGGCAACGTGGGAAGGGAAACATTTTAGACCCTTTTTCCAGAGACTGTGTCCAAAGTCTCACAATTATTGCCCACTCTTGCCTTATAGAGGAAAGACCAATGAGCTCTGGACTGAAAGAGGATTGCTGACTGTAATTATTTGTATCTGAGCTTCTTCTTCCAGTAAGCTGTGAATTACTATTAAATATCATTTTCGAAGGGAGACATGCATTGCTTTCAGAGATGCTCAGATATCATAAAATAAAAAAAAACATCTTCAGACCAGGAAATATCATTGATAATTACACAACAAACTGATGAAAAGGTGTACAAATCACCGCCAGAATGTTTTATTATAATGAAATTGTTTTATCTGATTATCACAAACAATGCATTATATATTTCATTACCCCAGAGGCGATTTTATTCACCTTGTAAACAAATAAAAAAAAATATTGTATTGCTTTCTGAGTTCATATCAGTGATATACATCATAAGGAAGAAAATTATCTTCCAATTATTGCCTTGTTTTTTAAGGGACATTAACCTCGTATTTTTCCTTTGCCTAATTGTGTCTAGTGAAGGGATTATATGTCCTGTATGTTACTTATCGTGGACCTGAACACAAGAAGTGAAGATCTGGTGTTAATAGAGAACAATAGAAATGTTAATTGTGTCTAAATGTACCCCTAAAAATTTACCTTTTGTTCAGAATTCCTCCTGAAAAAATAGCATCACACTTCCTGGTATGTGAGTGTGCCTGTAGCCTCATATCTGTGTATCTGCTGCGTGTGATTTTAGGCTCTTCTGCCTCTGACTGCTAGGCTCCGGAAATTTGGAGTAAGATTTTGGGATGCCACTTTTGTACTGCTCTGCATTCTCCGTTGTGGAGGCTCTGACATGAGGAAGCAAAGTCCTGCCTCTACTAAGATGGTCACTCCAGGCAGAACAAGGCATTGTATGTCAGTATAAAAAAAAAAAAGAGATCAGCTACAGGCAATACGGGTGACTAGTCCTTTGCTCTCTGTCTGCTTTTTTTTGGGTACAGCTTCCCGAAGTATGTTGTACAAATGAGTGAACCCGCTGAGGTTCAATTTGCCAAGAATTTGGTGAATCTTTATATAAATTTGTGAACTGCCAATTGTGCGACCACTTATGTTGTGTAACAACATAAAGTCAATAGGAGCAAATTTTAATTAGTTGCCCTCTGTGGGGTTTCTGGGAAAAAAAAAAAATAAATAAATATATATATATATACATATATATGGGATCCAGCAAAAATAGAAAACTGAAGTTGACCAGCGTGTATCAGTAAGCTCTACAGAAAAATGCAGACAAGAATCTCGGCTCCCTCTTTATTTGTGATGATTACCGTTTGGAATCTGATTCTTGGGTTCTGCCCGGCTGACATATACAAAGTGTCCAATTTAGACATCAAGTCTCTCTCCGGCAAATGAACATAATTCGGGCTGAGATCATCTCTTGGAATCCTTCAAGCCACAGTAAAGGATCCACGTAGCTGGTGAGTTGTTCTCATGATTGGGGCCACCGCTGTTGCTTAGCTGGATGCAAAGTGATCTGGGTAAAAAAATAAACCCTTTAATGAGAATCATGCGGTCACAAGGCATCTGAATAATCCTCACATCATGCTTTGTTGTCCTAAACGGGAGCGATGAAGAAAAATAACAGAGGAGTCCACTAGCTCGTCACTTTGCATAAACCGTCTGATTTATACATTCTGATAAGATTAACATATAAACCCAATAAACCCGCAGTCATTAGATTTTCATTACACGTCCATCTTTTGAAGAGTGTATAAAGAGCTTTTTTTTATATTTTCTTGGGAGGGGTCGTTGTTATTATACACCATAGATCTCTCCCAGTGACAGGGTGTCTTTTGCTTTCAGAATCACGCTCAATTTTTATGCTCGGCTTAATAACTAGTACAATATGTTTACCATCAGAGCAATTTGATTCAGTCTCTAATTGCAACAAGAGCGCGGCATCTACTGCACTTTGGTTATTTAAAATTGGAATGTTCTGTACTATCTTATTACAGCGAGCTGTTTCATATAAAGAAGACTTTGAGTATATTTTTATTTATTTTTTTCCTAACAGCTATTGGTTTTGCTAAAAGGATACATAGAAAAATGTGCCTGCTGGGTACTTTTGTCAGCGTAGTTGGTAGTTAGCACTAATGCTAATAGGCCTGGGACAAATATCAGGAATAGGAGAGGAGAAGGGGCTACATGACTGGGTGGACAGGGGAATTAGGATGGCGGAGGGTTAACGTCAGTCTTTAAAATGGAAGGTCACTTACCTGATTCGTGGATTGGTGGTCTTAGAGGGGTCACTGGATAGTCTGAGGGAGCAGAGAAGTGCAAGTTCAGTTAGGAAGTTAACACATGGCGAGCCAACTTACCTCTCGCCTGCCCTGTGTTTATTCCTTTTTATTTGGGTGCATGGGTTGGTCATTGTTCTTTGTTGGGGGGCAGTTTAGGGTAATTGAAGGTGGTAAAATTGGTTTTGGTTATTAGGTGTGGGGACCCGTCTTTGGTATGGAGTCCTCATATTCTGGCTGAAGTCAATCAGAGTTTGACCCCGGAATCAGGCAGTTATTCAGGAGTTGTCCCTGAGATGGTATGTTGCAGCTAAGGGCCTGTTAGTTACATGGTGCTGCAGTGATAGTTTTGGGTAGAATGGAGATGCCCTCACAGACCTCAAAATGCATATTTGGCTGGGTTATAGTATGTTTGTTAGATGATGTTTTCTATTCTATGTAATAAAAGGCTGCTACAGCCATTTTATATTCAATTTCGTGGGGTCTGTTTTTTGGGGGTTGAGTGGGTGGTAATCTTGTGTGTTGGCTTAGATCTGGCTTAGATCTGAGGACCTATGCCTTACCCTTGTCGAGTTTGTGTGCATTCCCCATGTGTGTGCATTGGTTTCTTCCACATCTAAAAGCAGAGCAGCAGATTATTTTTTTTTCACCAGCAAAATCTGCCCTAGTAAGAATAATAAAGTGTTCTCAACCCTTATTTGCTCCCTATTTGTCTGACAAATATGCAATTGAAAGCATTTTATTTTATAAGTGCTACAAAAAAATATCTGTTGATCTTGTCAGGAATTCAAATATGTCCTGTACATGCTTTCCGTGATATCTCAAAAAGCCTACTTAGCCATTCTCGTTATCTTGGGCTATCGAATGCTTACCCTGTATATTGTGGTGATGAGGAGAAGGGAACAGATTTAGTAAAACGACTGGGCAGGGCTTACACCACCACAAGAACCAGGGTGTCTTCAGCCTACAACAGAAAAGAAACCTAGAAACTGCATTTTTGGCAGAGCAACAGGTAATTTTCTGTACTTGCAGGTTCTTTAAAGGGATAAAACATGGGGAAATGTGCACATATTGCATAGCTGTTCCGTTGCTTTTTTTTTGCCCTGACTCTCGTTAAAGAGGCCCTGTCAGTTTTGTAAAGAAATCAAAATGTCAGTTCCCTGCAATAAAAGAGGTAGTATACTCACCTCTCGAATGGCCTGTACCTCCTACCTCCCCTCCATTCCTGTTTTCAGTCTCTTTGGCATTTAACACATCTGGGAGTATAGGATTCCTGTGTTCCCTCCACCCGTTGTGTGTTGTAGTAGCATTCTAGGATACATAAATCACTGTTGGGTCCTGTAGAAACACAGGGCTGGAAGAAGGAATCATGGCACCTTGTGTGTGCACAGCGCTAGAATGGAGGGAAGGTAGGAGACACCGGTTGCTAGAGAGGTGACATTTTGATTCCTTTAAAGACCTGACAGGGTCTCTTTAATAGGTCAGCCCACCCACAACTGATCTTGAGAATTGAACTGCATGATTTCTTATATCTCTCTGGGATTCTGTTGGTGAGATCTCTGTGCTTTGAGTATAAAACAAATTTGGGAAACCGGGGGCTGACTCAACAACCATGCCTGACCTATGAATAAAATCTCAATGTTGAATGGATTATCCCTTAAATATAATCACATACATTAGATTATTTGGTGTTTGGACTTGTAGCTATGTTGACCACATTGTGTCTTGGAAGTCTGGAAGAAAAATCCACATCCTCCTTCTTGCTTCGGTCACTCCCAGTCTGACGTTTAAAATGTTAGATGAGAAAAAAATTGGCAAAGACAGAACATAATGAGAAGACTACAGACTGCTGGAAAGTTCTCTGATTGGAGGAATTTCATAAGACTTTCAGATCACTAAATGGCATCACTGAAAAAACAGCCTATTATTTATTGATCCTGTCAGTGACTTGACAAGCCCCAGGAGTAAAATGGAAGATCAGGTCAAGGGTCCAACCCTTTCATGTCCGTCTGTTAAATTTCTCAAACTGCCAGGAGCCATATGGAGAAGTTTAGGTCTTAGCACCCGTCTGTGGCCACATCTTTCAAGTCACAACTGAGCAGGATAAAAAACTAAGCTCCTATGCAACTGTAGCTTTTGGTGCTCTGCTCCTGCATGGGTTGTGCTGTCAGTGCGCACCGTTTAGTAGAAGGGGCAGGTCTAGACGCAGAGTATGAGTGGGTGTCAAATACTAAACCGAAGGTTACAGTAGGTGCTCTCGCATGGCAATGACAGTAGGTTCTCACTATCTTAAGGCGATGATGCAGTCAACATTTAATTTCAGATGGAATAGGGCATTGTTAGAGCCTGCCTAATTTATGATGCCGCCTATACCCCTGTTGGGAAAATCGCCTTTACTTCCTATCACACAGGAAGTGAAGGGAATTTCTGAAGTGGGGGACACAGCATATATGGCACCACTGTGAAACCCTAGTAAAGATTTCACATCACAAATGCAATGGCAACTGTCTGTCAGGTTTTTATATACAGTGTATGTGTCCCTATTGCAGATACCTCACGTCCTGTTAACTGGAAATCACTGTTAACTGGACAGATAGCAGTAAAAACCCAACAGGGGTTCCAATTCTTCCCTACACTATTGAAAACTAGAAAACAAAAGGTTCTGGCTTGATATACACTTTAAAAAAAAAAGGTTCACATTCACAGTGGTGCCACCATTCTTGTTGTGGACTTTCTATATATTGGACCATTGGTCTGCATCTGAGTTGACAAGCACCAGAAGACTAGAAGGCTTTGCACTGAGTGCTGTTCTCATATATATACTGTATAATATACAGTGTATATATATATAGATATATATCTATATATCTATATATATAATGGATGAACTCCAGCAGTGGCTGCGTAACATTTCTTAAGGCAGCTTTCCTGCTCGTGGCAACAGTGGACAATACCCGTATGTTGAAATGTCCACTTGTACTCTCCATTAGGATGCCCACGTCACCTGCAATTCAGGGATGCAATTTGGAGACAGGGAGTTGTCACCCTATAACAGGAATTGCCTAAACAAGTACCTTCATAGCAGTTTTAGCAGATAATTTTTTTTAGCATGTGTTGCCACAGCCCAAATGTGAATGGGTCCTCAAGCAATTATCCAAGTTTATTTTAATTACAATTATATTTTTTGTGTGTTTCAGGTTCCGCCTGTTTCGACCTCTCTGTTGATTTCTATGCAGCCTGATCTCAACTGCGTTCAGGTTCCTTCACGGTAACAACACAGTTCACTCTAGACATGGCAATGCTTTTTTTTCCCCTTAAAATGTTTTGCAAGCAGTTACAAATAGTCATTTTAAAACATCTCACGCTAATAAGTGTAACATCAGGTAAGAATTAAACCTAATTGTAGTCTACTGCCAGGGAAAAACGTGGCATGATGACAAGGCACTGCCCCTGGTTTTCACGGGTTTGTAGTGCAACTATTAAAAACACGCTAACAGCATCCTCTTGTATTTCAGCAGAAAACACAATATACCTTAATTAGCTCATAAGAAGAAGTACAAAAGGCACATAATAATAGCAACATTGATTGGAGCTACTCCAAAAGGCACGCACACTTCCCCTTCATATACTGCTAGTAGGAAAATAGTGGGGAAAGGTTATTACCTTATGTTAGCGCAAGTAACAATTCTTCAGTAGCGGAAAAAAAAGGAGAAAACTGTAAATTTTTTCCTTAATGAGTATATCAGTTTACCAGCAACAGCCACAGATATGTTCTTGCGTGGAATAAATGTTACATCTGGCAACAAACCAATAAATATTTAACCACTTCAAATCTGTACACCCCCTATAGACCAACACAATTTTTACATAACCGCTATGGGTTTGTCAATTTGAAAAAGAAGTGAGGGACCGTTCACACTATAGCGATACCATGCACAAGTTTTGGGACCCTTAAGGGTGTGCTAATAAAAAATTCAAAGAACCATTAATCCTCTAAACTCCATGAGCATTTATTCTGTGTAAGTGGATGCAAAGAGGAATGTTCTTACCATATATTATTTTCAAGTTGAAAGTATATTAGGGAGATACCACATTATGGCCACTGGATGGAGCTGAGGGGGCATAGGAAATAAATACATCTTTCCTATGCTTACCAGCTCCATCTAGTGGCCATAATATTATATGTGACCTGAAAAGAAAATAGACTTACAGGTCTATGTACTAAAGGGTGAAGAGTTTGGAGAAGGCAGGAGAAGTGAACAATCTAGGCCAAAATAGCTGAACTGAAAAATTAGCTGAATTGGAAAATATTTCTAAATCAGCAATTTTGGCCTAGATTGTTCACTTCTCCTGCCTTCTCCAAACTCTTCACCCTTTTGTGAATAACCCCCAGAATGTTTGTTTTTGCCACAATTCGCACAGAATGAACTTTCATGGACTTTCACAGGACGAATAGCTCTCTAAAATGTTTATAAATACACCCCTTAGATGTTTGCTTGGCGCTTTCATTAGACTGTGTACAAGAGGGAGGAATCTGGCAGGGCAACACCATTGAACAGTGGTTCTCAACCTTTCTAGGGCCAGGACCCCTTGGTAACATTTGCCAAGTTGTGGTGACCCCCAACGGAGCGCTGGACTCCAGAATTAGTAAGGCGCTGGACTTGAAACTAAAAATAGAAGCATGCTCACAAGAATACAAGCCCTCCCCAGCCCCTGCTACCTGCTTGCCTGCTCTGTCTCCATGCAGCCTCCTCAGCCCCAGCACTGCTTAGACGCCCGCCTCCTGCAGAGCTCACATTATATGGGAGGCAGGAGGACAGCAGCGGCTATGAATAGAAAAGCCCTGCTGTACACACTCCCCGGCCACTCGATGTCGCTGCAGCAGCCAGGGAGTGTGTATTGCGGCACTTTTATATTCGTAGCCTCTGCTGCGCTCCCGCTGACTGACACTGCTGCGCTAGGAGGAGGCTGAGGAGCCTCTCACCTAGCGCAGCAGGAGTGGATGCTGCGACCCCCTCAGCAGTGAGTTGCGACCTACTTTTGGGTCGCGACCCACAGGTTGAGAACTGCTGCCATAGAATGTGCAATACATTTGGTTTTGAATAATGGGTGTTGAAGTGCTGCTTACGTACATGCAAGTATCTGTTTGGGTGGACAGATGTGCCCTTAAGTTGGCGAGCTCCCAGTTGTGCTTAGTTTTATTAAAGGAAAACCTGAAATGGTGCGTACCCCATCCTTGGGTGTTACAGCTCTTCCTGAATTCCTCTTCCTCCACAATTTAAAATAAAAAATCCAGCAGGGATGGTGGGAGCCCCTCACAATGGCTACATCAGGTGTGCACCCCTCAGTTTTTAAAGAACTGACCCTATTTTAAAATGGTGCTTACCCTGGGAAGCTACCAAGACTAATTGTATGGTCATGAAGCAATGGGAAAAGGGCATGACCCATATCAATCATTCACATTTTCTCTATTATTTGGTCACTTATACTGGTTATAAAAAAACAATAATCTGGTTAATTTGGGCTCCAGATTTCTGTTCACCTTGAAAAACACATAGATTAATAAAATAACCTGAAAATTATTTTTTTTGTGTGTGTTTGTGTAAAGGCTTATAAAGGGATGCAGATTCTCGACCCGGAGAGGGAAAGCCATTAGGTGATGCCCTGGTGTTTTTGACACTCAGCATTTAAAAGGTCTTTCATTGATCTGAGGCAAGCATGACAGCTGGACAACCAGCTAGGAAGAGCCACGGCATAAAAATCAATCAACTCCAGAGCATTCCCCCGGGACTCCGCCAACTTGCCCCGCTACATATTTAGAGTTTATAATAAAAAAAAGCGATGATCCTCTTCTTAAAGAGAAAAATCAATAGAAGCACCTGAACATGTTCTGCCCAATCAAGAAAGGTTTGTGTTTTGACCTTTGACCCAGAGACTCTACATATGGCAGATAGTTAGGGAACTGTAAACTGCCTTCCCAACTGACAGTCGTGTTTGGTGTCGGACAAATGGATGTTTTTTCCCCTGAGGATTTAACAAACCACTTGTCTGCTTTTCTTGTGTTTTGAGAAGTACCTTTTGACATCTATTGTTTTCCTATGAACGAGAATGTGTCTCGTTCCTATTACAAGCTTTTTTTCAAGAGTTTTTGAGCTCAATTCGTACTAAAAAGCTTAATTTGAAGTCAATTTCCACCCAAATTTTTTTCTTTTCTTCGATAAACCATTAGTTCTTTACTATTGTTTCTGATCTCCTGTGCCTTCCAGTCCCACTGTAGTGGCCAAGACTAAACCTCCTGGTTCCACTCTATGACTCCCAACTGTCCCTCATTTGGAGGGACTGTCTACTTTTTGGATCGCATTCCTTTATCCCTCTTTTCTTCTCATTTGTCCCTTTTTTTTTCAAACAGGTTTAAACTTACCTGTGTCTTCCCCGCATGCTCCCATTCCGAACATCTGAAGAGTCTCGGGCGGCCACAAAGGATCTTGGGGCGGGCGCATGCGCAGTTCAGATGTTTGGCCGGGAAACAAGGAGAGACACAAGGTAAGTCTATGGAGCAGCATGCACCTGGGTTAACTTCTCCTTCCTTCTCCAAACCCTTCACTCTCTTGCGAATAACCCTGTAAGTAACAACATAATTAGGTTTAGAAACATAGCAAGTCAATAAGCTGGAACAAGCATGCAGCCAGTAAAGCCTGAGCTCCCATCCTGCATGCTAATTCTAGATCAGTGACATAGTTGTACCAGGATCGGGACCTTTACAATCAAGGCACAAGCAGCAGCTCCCATATTTTTCTCTTGGGCTCCTGTTAATTTTATTTCTGTTATTTAACACAGCCTGAGCCCGGAGAGTCTTTCTGGATAAACAAATGTCTAGATAAATTCCATACATGGAACACAACTACACCTCACCAAGGATGAATCTAGCAGGAATGAAAGGCGACATGTTTTATTCCTACCTGCGGGTTGAAAGTGAAATAAGGAACTTTTATGGGTGACAGTATTTATAACATCCATTCTTAACATTCTAAGTGCATTGAATGATAGCGGATACTAAAATAATGAGTTCTTCCTCTCAGTGCTGCTTTTAAAGTCTTGATGAATGACATCAAGCTGGTATATCATGCCAGACATCCACAAGGCTAGAGTTAACCGTTTCTGTTTGT
Source organism: Nanorana parkeri (assembly GCF_000935625.1). NCBI lineage: Eukaryota > Metazoa > Chordata > Amphibia > Anura > Dicroglossidae > Nanorana > Nanorana parkeri. The sequence goes on from NW_017306498.1 coordinate 1,168,789, forward strand.
GGCTCGTGCTCCCGGTATGAAATGCTTCTCCACTCATTTCAATAAAATGAATATGTTTTTTTTTTTTCCGTTTTCAATATAAATTTCAAACAGGCAAATAATTGTATCCAGTTATATATTTTATGTATTTTTCTGTATGTAGTCATTTTATGTGTTTTTAAATATAAATAGAACTACAATACAATACCTGAATTCTGTTAGCGTCCTATGTTCTACACACCAGAACTCAGACTGGGAGATAGGAAGGGACAGAACTGTGAAGTCATGACCTCTTCATACTCTGATATCTGCAATGACAATGAATTAGTGAGCAGTAAGATGACAACAGATGTTACAATATGATTGTATGCACTCTGTACAGGCTTCTCCAGGGCTTGAGTATATGGCCCCAAAGCATCAAGAAGTGAGTTAAATAAAGTACGCTGTCATGTGTTCTAAAATGCTTTGACTGGCACTTCACTTACTTTGATTTGCTTACAGTTGCTCAAGCATCTGCTTTGGGTTGCATTCAGCTGCTTCTACGATGAAATGAGCTGCTTCTGAGTTGCTTCTGGAGTCCCTTTAACTCATAAGAAAGAAAATCAGCTCAGAGGCAAATAAAAGCCTGTTACATAGTTACATAGTTACATAGTATTTGAGGTTGAATAAAGACATTAGTCCATCAAGTCCTACCTATAGGATCTCATTAACATGTACCCTTAGATTTACCAATAACTTGCCTGTGGGCAGGGCCGGATGTCCACCAAGGCCAACCGAGGACCATCCTCGGGGCAGCAGGGAGCAGCAGGGGTGTGGAATTCCTATCTCCCGACACCCAGACCCAGGACATGCAGTACTGGGCACCCGGGCGGGTAGTTGTTTCTACATTTAGCCCTGCGTTTGGGCGAGCAGGGCTAAATGTACAGCAGGGGAAGCCGCCGCATGTTTTGCACAAGTGATCTTGGCGATGTCGCCGAGATCACTTGTATGTAGCCTCCATACAGGGGGGCGCATTGAGGAACCTGGCATTGGGGCAGCAGAGAGAGTAAATCTGGCCCTGCCTGTGGGTGTACCTAAATAACCTTTTTGATTTATATTCAGTCCAGTAGGCCAGGAAGTACAGTCTGGTAAATCTAAAAAAGACAGCATAATAAGACTGTAATGCATGCGGTCAGCATATTCACCTTTCCCACTTCTCACGCTGCTGAACTCTAATGAAGAGAAATCATCCACTGAAGTCCCTTGAGAAACCAACACTTCTGGGAGTGTTGATCTTTTGGTCCTCTGCTGTGCTCATCGGTTCATACCATAAGCCCCTACCACATTTCAAGACTATAAGGCTCATTGGGAGGAACCACTGTGCTCCTAATGGAACCAAGATATTAACACTACCAAAAGTTTTAGTTTTTGGAGAGACCTCAATGGCAATTCCTCTTCCTTAGAGCGGCTTTTAGCGGTGCATGCAGTGGCAGAGATGAGAGTCTCTTTTTTGCAGGGCATCCTTTTATTTGGACTTGTAGAAACAAAGTCGCTTTAAAGTGACACTAAACTCAGGAGTTAAACCTTAAAAATGCATTCAAGTACCTGAACTATTAACAAGAATGTATCTTATTTGTGTATCACTCAGCTGTAGATCCTCCAATCATCTCTGAATTGGCGCTGACGCTGTCTTTCCTTCTGGAGGGGGGCTACTTTTGTTCCCCATGGTCCCTGTGTGTGTTGTAAAGTAGTCACCGATCCAAGCTTGCACCGTTGATGGACTACAATCTCATGTTTAGTTTACTAATTTGTATTGTATCTCCCACCTTGACTGCCTTTATGCGATCCCTTAAGACTCATCTCTTCAGGGAAGCCTATCCCACCTCAACCTTACCACTGAACCATCATGTTCTCAAACAATTCATCCCCACACAGCTATCTCCTCATGTATCACTTCTCCTTCCCTTTTAGACTGTAAGCCCTCAGGGGCAGGGCCCTTCTTACCATCTTGTCTTAATTTGTATTGTGATTGTAATGTCTTCCTTATATTGTAAAGCGCTGCGCAAACGGTTGGTGCTATATAATTCCTATATAATAATAATAATAATAATAATTGAGATTGTAGTCTCATGGGCATGAGCTTGGAGCGGTGTCTACTTTACAACACACACAGGGACCATGGAGAACAAAAGTAGCCACCCTCCAGAAGGAAGGACAGTATCAGCACCCATTCAGAGATGATTGGAGGATCTAAAACTAAGGGGTCTATTCACGAAGCTGCCGAAGGATCTGGCCGACACAAAATAAGATATATTTTTGTTAATAGTCAGGATACTTGAATGCATTTTTAAGGTTTACATCCTGAGTTTTTGGTGTCACTTTAACACAACAGCAGAAAGAGGCTTAAAGGAGAACTATGGGGTTCTATCTTTTTTTTATGAATGCATTCCTTAGGCTAAATAAGTAAATAATGTAATTTACTTTAATTAGCCAAAATGCACAGTAAGGCTGTAAAACCTTAATTTAGGTGGTGGGCGGGGCTAAGCGCCGCAATGAGAAGACATCCAGACATATCTGACGGGATCCTCCCCACTGATGACTGACAGTGAGTCTTGAGAGCTGCTGCGCGTCCACGAATATATGGACATGCGCAGCAGCTCTCTCCTTACCTGCACGTCCTCGTGTGCCAGCTCCTTCCCCCCTCCTCTCTCTCTCCCTGCCGACACTGACATACCAAAATGATCGTGGATCGCTGATGACAGAGGTGAAAGAGCCCTCTCTCTCTCTTCAGCATTTACTACAAATCGGAAAGTCCATATATGGTAAATGATGTCACTGGAGATCCCTGCTGATCGGATCCGATCGTGGATGCGCAGCAGCTCTCAAGACTCACTGTCAGTCATCAGTGGGGAGGATCCTGTCAGATACGTCGGGATGTCTTCTCATTGCGGCGCTTAGCCCCGCCCACCACCTAAAATAAGGTTTTACAGCCTTACTGTGCATTTTGGCTAATTAAAGTAAATTACATTATTTACTTATTTAGCCTGAGGAATGCATTCATAAAAAAAAAGATAGAACCCCATAGTTCTCCTTTAAAGGCATCCCTGCAAATACTGAAGTAAGGTGGATGCTTACCCCACTGGCTGCCCACAGCTCTGTTGTCTTTATGAGCTAGGCTGGCTAAAACATTTTCAGAATCTGGCACACTTCTGGGTTACAATGGATGCCACCAGGCATATGACATACACAGACGTTTTGGATGGTAAAGATTTTTTTTGCAAGTGCAGTTCCTAAATAGTGCCAAGCTCAGCGACGTGGGCCACGGTAGGAATAAGTATCAACCCTTTTCTTTAGAGGAATGCCTTTGATTCTCAGTTACAAAAACTTGACAGAGTCACTTGAAGTCAAATTGGTTACTGTGGTTTACTGAACTCTGCACCATTATTTTGTTTTGTTTTAACTCTAGTCAATTTGTATAGTGCTATCAGTCATCATATTACTTTTTAGAGTTCCTTGAAGCATTCACCTGAATGCCTACCCCCTAGAAGAGCTTGAAATCTAAGTTTGTACAAACACATACTGTGTATACACACAGTCACCCACACAAACCTATGTGCCCATTATAGAAGCAAATAACCCTGGCAGTGTATTTGGGATTCTCTCCATTCTTTTTATTTGCCTTATTGAATAAGTCTGATAGACTACCACCCTAATTTCTGTGTTAAACTAGTATTATTCATAAAAGAAACGCTCCTAATCCGCAATTGAAATGAGCCCCTCTTGACAACACATTCCATATAGTTTCTCGCCTGTCACCCAGCCATCATGCTCGCCTTTGGTTTTAATAATTCACCCTTGATTTGGTTTACAATGAATAACAATGTTGCGTTCTGATTGGATGGTTACCTTGAGATGCTCCGAGTGACCGCTCGCATTGGTCTGTCAGCGCACAAGGAAAAGGCAATAAATCATCTGAGGCCGGACATTTTACTGCTTTCAATCAGGTCCTCGGCTCCTCCAGACAGAAGGAGTGACAGAACTATTCCACACGACTGCCACGACACATCTACATGGACAATGCGCATTGTCTGCTCTGATAGCCAACTGGCTTTAGCTCGGTTTATATGTAGGAATGCAAAACACGGACACAGAGGTATCTGACAATGAAAGTCTTAATTAACTGAAAAGCAACTCCAACCAGAAGACAGATAAAGCCTCTTCAAGATGCTCTAATGGTCATTTAGGGGCCTAACTTAATAAAAAAGAGTCTGCATGTATGCAAATGTTTTAAATTGGTGCAAAATGTTATATTTAGGTTGTCTTTGGCGAGGCACATATAACATTCATTTGGTGAATCCTGTTTGTTCCAATGCTGTTAAATTGAATGAAATTCAATGTGTTATTATGCATGTTATTGTCTGGATTTGTATGGCAGTACTGGATGCAACATAATCTAAGAACACTCGATCCTGAGAAAAAATACCCTAAGAACATCCAGTCCTAAGAAAAAATACTTTATGAGCATTTGATCCTAAGAGAAAATATCCTAAGTACATTCAATCCTCAGAGAAAAAACCCAATTAACATTTGATCTTAAGGGCTCATTCACACGGGAATTCACACGGGAATCGGGCCACTCCCGGGAAGGACAGGTGCTGTGTGTGCTTAGTATGCAGCCTTTATCCTTCTCTATGGGACTATGTGGCCATACGCTGCCCTGCGCTCACCCGCCCTGCAAGTTCGTGCGGGTGAGCGCACTCGTACGCTGACAGGATGGATCCTGTCTGCGTCCGAGCCAGGAAACACGCAACCACACGGACCTGCACTGGAGGTGAGCGTAGGGGGGGCGTATGGCCGCGTAGTCCCATAGAGAAGGACGGGGGCTGCGTACTAATCACAGTCCTTCCCGGGAGCTGCCCGATGCGGCCGTGCACGCAGCAGGGAGCTTTACGTGCCGGCCTTTTCTAGTGTGAATGAGAGCTTAGAGAAAATACCCTAAAAACATCCAATCCTAACAGAAAATACCCTAAAACACATCTAATCCTAACAGAAAATACCCTAAGAACATGTGATCTTTAGAAAACAGACCCTAAGAATATTTTATCCTAAGAGAAAATACCTTAAAAACATTTAATCCTTAGTGACCATACCCTAAGAACATTAGATTTGTTTTCATTATTAGGACAGCCACATCTTATATTATTAAAAAAAAGAAAAAAAGAAACCTAAAATGAATGTGTAAATGCTGGTAAATTCACACAGAATGAACATACATGCAGTTTTGCTGGACAAATAGCTATGCATTTGTTTTATATATGGACCCCTTAAATTCCAGCTCTTTCTGCGCAGACAGTCTTTGGGTTCATTACATCTGTATAGTACATGGCTTGCTCAGAAAACTGCTGTTCATGCATCTTCTGTTGAAGCTAGGACTGTACAGTATTAGGAAAGATCAGTGGGGCTTCCACATACTGACTTAGTTGCTTTGTGCATGGGAGTTGCAGCATATGAAATTTCAACACACAATTAACTTTTTTGTTTTTGCTGAATTTAACCTTTTATCTGAATATAACTCTTAGAACGCACCATAAATGTCTGGAGAATGTAATACTTTAATGGTGAAAATGATCATATTATCAGAGAGTTAAACACTACTGTGGTGATGCTAACAGCAAAAATACCTACATTGTAAAAATGTGTGATATAAAGTTGGCAGCTATTTTCAATTCAGTATCTAATTCTTTTTTTTTCTTCCTTCTTCCCTTTCTCATCCCTTTTTTTTCTTAAATTCTTTCCTGCGTCTTCTCTTTGTGTTCCTTCTTTATAGCAGCTATTTTCTCTTTTTTCCTTTTCATAATTTCTTCCTTTCTTTTTCGTTTCTTCCCTTCTTCCTTTTCTCCCCCTTTATTTAACTCCCCCTTTCTTTCTTTCTTTCTTTCTTTCTTTCTTTCTTTCTTTCCTTGCTTCCTTCCTTCTTTCCCGTTCCTTCTCTCCCTGTCTTCATTGTCCAACTTTTGGACTTCCTTCCTTTTACTTGTTTTGCCTCTCTTCCTTTCTGCCTACTTCTTCTATCTTTCTTACATTCTCTATGATTTCCTTCTTTTTTCCTTCCTGCCTCCTTATCTCACCCTTAACTTTCCTACTCTCTTCCTCTTCTTCTTGTTTAATTGTCTCAGATCATTCTTTCTCTGAGACGTCTTTCTTTCTTTCTCTCTTTCTTACTTTCCTTCTTTCTCTCTCTCTCTCTCTTCTTCTTCCTTTCTGTCTTTCTTCCTTCCTATTCCTTCTCTCCCTGTCTTCATTGTCCCCCTTTTGGACCTCCTTCCTTTTATTCTCTTTGCATCCCTTCCTTTCTGCATACTTCACTTATATCTTTCTTACATCTTACACTCTCTACGATTTCCTTCTGTTTTTCATTCCCGCCTCCTTATATCTCCCTTTGCTGTTCTACCCTTTCCCTTTCTCCTTGTTTAATTGTCATTGTCTTTCTTTCTTTCTTTCCTTACACCAATCCCCACTTCAACTTTTGCCTTCTAGGTCCGTAAACTTCAACAATAGACTTTTGTAGTCCTGTCTCCTGTAGACAATTGAAAGCTTCCGTGTAAGAATAATCGAGAGGCAGTTCCTAGAATTATGCGGCTGAATAAATCAAACCTCTTCTTATTATGAAGAGGACGAGCCAGACGTGCCTTGTGCATGATAATAAATAGCCTCTCCTGTTGTGTTTACCTTTGAACTCCAGGTTAGCGCTTGGCAATGTTATAGGACAGAGATAAACTTGTGAAATATTCAGGAGCTGATGTCCTCGGGTCCCCTAGGGATCTGGCGAGCTGCTTTTCTTCTGGAACATCACTCTTTTTCCTGAGTTTAAATAATGAGCTGGAGAAGAGCTACGAAACATCATGTCTGCATGTCTCCTTTGAAATCTTCCCTTATATTACCTTGTTATCTGTGCTCAAAAACAGCAGGTATTCTACTGGTTCAACTTCTGAGTACTGCTCAGTGAAACGACAGGCACAAATACACAGCGTTTAATGATAGATCTATATGTTGTGGGGAGGATGGCACCAGAGAAGCAAGAAATGCATTCCCATTTCTTATGATGGCCATTTAAAGGCTAAGTCCAACCAAATGTATGTTTCTCCATTTCTAAAGTTAAAGCGGAACTCCAGGGTTTAATGCATCTGGTTTTCTCTTCTTCCACCTCTTCCTGCACCTGATTTAAAAAAATTCTCCTTACACATAGCATTTTTTCCTGGGGTCTTCTGGACAGACACATGACATCCTCAGGCTTACTTCCACTTCCACTGGCAATGACTATGGGCAGCCTTGAACAGCGCCGCTCATTGCAGCATTGTTCTGTGAGCCCAGGCCAACTTGGCGACATACCCCCAGCGAATGGGTATATGACAATCTGGTTGAATAGGAAGAGGTTAAGCAATCATTTAACCAAAAAAAGGAGTTGCAATGGAGCAGGGTTTTTGCAGCACGGCAGGCAAGGTAAATATTGCAGTAAAAGCTGAATGTTCTATCTTATAACCGTTGCGCATTTTATTTTTAAAAAATCTGCTTTAAATCATAGATGGGTTTCTGCACCACTTTTAGGCACTTAGCATCTTAGTTTTGCCCATGTGAGGTCTGCAGAAGGTGTGTCCACACTTATGTCTCCTGGTTCAATAGGCTGGACCATGCTGCACCTTTTGTTTTGTGACTCCGTCTCCTCTTCCGAGTCATATCATTCATTTAAGTGGAACACCAGCTTCTTCAAACCCATCTTTTGCCTTCTTAAAGCCACATTCCTTCCATCACCAGTATATTTTTTAAGACATACCATTTTTTATGGTGATGTCCTTCCTCTTCTTCCAAGCTAGGGGTGGGCAGTCCTTCTTCCTAGCCTGAGTGGCACTCATGTAATGATGCATGAGTGCCACTCAGTCCAGGAGTACTGTGTGCCCAGGCTATGTGATGACACACCCCTAGGGCTTGCAGGAACTGGGTTGGCTGGAAGAGGTGTCTGGACCCCATCGGGGAGATTTTCCTTCACTTACTGTCTCAAGATACAAACAGAAAGTGAAATCAAATCTCGCCAAAGCGAAAGCAAATCTCTCTCGTTTGTCACTCAAACAGGGTCCCCATTGGTGGATTTACCCTCTGACCTACTTCCAGTGACTACCCAAAATATTAGCTTTTCTCTCACTTATAGTCCTGGCAATAATGGTCACCGAGACCAACCAGAGAGGGTGAATCTCCACAGTAGTGCTTAAGCATATACTCTAAGAAAATGTTTTGGCAGTGGACATACAAGGCTATGCATATAGAAATAAGCATTTTAAAACTGTTCTGGATTCTGCAAGAACACAAGGGAACCAGATATTTAAAAAAAAAACAGCTTACAAGTTGAATACTCACTGCCATGCTATAAAACATAATCTTCTATGAGAAAGATCAGGTGACCCCGCCATTAAGACTTATCGCCATTTGTGAAGGTGGCCCTGTCTATGGCGAGTCTCAGCACCATACCTCCGGGAGGTTATATTCAGAAATGATTTGTCCCTAAGATAAAAAGAAAAAAAAGAGAATTATAACCCAGCAATTTCTAACTAGTGTATAACCCTGAGAAAATAAATAAAAGGGATGTATTGAGCACGGCGAGACTGACATGTGCTTTCTTGTTTATCTTATTTGTGGTCGGAGAGAACAAAGTTATGAGACTTTTATAATGCTCGTAAAGATGCCACCGGTAGTATGATTAGACTGCTTCATTTTCCTCTGCCATACCTTGTCCCTTCTCTCTACATGTCAAAGAGTTTTATAAATATCCCCTTTCCATTCTGCTCGAACTGCTTATTTCATTCCGCTACAATAATAGACACTGCTGAGCCGTTACAAATCACGTCAGAAAAGGAGGTGTCCTCCCGTGGAAGACATCAAGAGATTTTTTTTTAAGGTAATGTGTAATCAAAATGTGATTATAGAAGCCTTGCGTGATCTGAAATAGAGGAGCAGTTGTAGGCACATTTGACTCAAAGCTCCTCCCGCCGGTAGATTACATATATTCTTATTCTAGTATACGTATTCATGTATTCTTATAATACGGTGGGGGGAATTTATAAAAACTGGAGCAGGCAGAATTTGGGGCAGTTGCCCATAGCAACCAATCAGCATCTCTTTTCAGTTTGCTCAGGTAAGATTTGAAAATGAGACAGAGAATATGGATACAGGGGGGTGGCATGCTGGATTTTACAAAAATAAGCTGGTGGGAAAGGAACTGGGATTTTTTTTTTTACAGGTGTGCCATTTAACTTGCCGGTTTAAAGGATCCCCCATGCATGTTATTTATTGGAACTGTATCTTTTTAGTGGTGCTCTTTAACCCTTAGGCCTCATTCACATGGGAAAAAGCCGACACGTACAGCTCTGTGTTGCGTGCACGGTATCAGGCAGCTCCCGGGAAGGACAGGTGCTGCATGTGATTAGTACGCAGCCCCTGTCCTTCTCTATGGGAGTACGCCACCCTACGCTCACCCCAAGTGCAGGTCTGTGCACGTACGAGTACGGACACCCATAGGCGGCATAGTGTCAACTTAGATGTAAACAGTCTACCATGACCACCCTAGTTACTTAAACTCCCAGTATAGCATATGGGGACAAGACAGGTAATAGATATTGCTGAAAAGTTGATTATTTCATCGTAAAGTTGTATCTCATCAAATGTAAGTAGAAATGGAGTTGAAGACCGGTGAAAAGTCTCATTTCCTGTGATGCTCTGCTTGGTGTCATTGATAGACACCGGGTCCCCAGAGGAGGTCACAGCCATGAGTGCAGCATCTGCTATAATTATGCGATTAGTGCTCTAGTTATGAAGAATAAGGTTTTGTTCAGTATAATCTTTATTCAGGGGAGGCTTGAAGTGGCAACCTGCTGTGTTCCTCGATAGACTTACATACAGATTTATGAGTACATGCTACAACATAATTCCTGGTCACATCCTAAAAAGCCAAAATTCATTTTTTATATCTGTTGCTAATAATTTTTGGGGGCTAGATACGTCCCTTCATTTACCTGTAGAGGAATCTACGTTTTTCCTCTGATTTTGTAATAGTTAAAGAGGAACTGAACTCTGAAAGCTGTGCTCAAGAAAAGGCAGGCAAAGGCTGAGTCACCTGTATGGCCTGTGGTCTCCCTGCAGCTGATCTTCTCTCTATTACTGACATACTATGCCTTGCCTTGTTCTGTGCTGTGCCTCTGTATGGAAGCAGCCAACTTGGCAGAAGCAGGGCTTTCCTTCCTAATGTCAGAACCTCCAGCAAGAAATACACCGAGCAGCACAGTAATTGCATCCCAAAATCTCCTGATACTAGCCGTCAGGGACAGCAGTGCCTTAGATCTCACACTGTGGATATACAGCTATGAGGCTGTAAGCGCAGGAGTGCCTAGGCAATCGCATACACCAGGAAGTGCACAGCTATTTTTCTGAAGGAATTGAAAGTAGTACCAAAGCCAAAATGGTTTCTTTTTGTTTGATCAGAGTAAACAAGGGTTATAACCCTGCAAGCTTTTTTTGCCTGTGTCCCATTGGAGAGATTTCCCTTCACTTCCTGTCAGATAACCACAACAGTCAGCAAAAAGAGATCCCTCTCAAGTGAGGGAAATCCCTGGTGGTCAACAGAGTCACCAAAACTACTGTCCCCATTGGAAGATTTATCCTTTATTCCTATTATTATTATCCCCAAATTTAGGATTTTCTTTCACTTATAGTGATAACGGTCACCAGGACGAATAGAGGGGGTGAATCTACCTAACAGGGACAAAGACACCAATAAAATCCTGACAGGGGTTCTCATCCCTCGACACTCTATCCAAAACTAAAAAAATGTTTTGGCTTCAGTTACACTTTAAGAGAAAAGGTGATGCTCTTCAAGACACAGCTTAGACACAATTAACATGTCTAGATGTTCCCTATAGCACAGCAAAAGTAGCCACCGCCCTATGCTCACTCCTGTGATGGACTACAATCTCAATACAAATAAGTAAACTAAATGTGAGATTGTAGTCCATCACAGGAGCGAGCTTGGAGCGGTGGCTACATTACAACACACGCAGGGACCATTGGGAACAAACGTAGTCACCCTCCAGAAGGAAGGACAGTGTCAGCACCAATTCAGAGATGATTTGAGGATCTACAGACGAGTGATACACAAATGAGATACATTTTTGTTAATAGTTAAAGGAGAACTATGAGGCGAGTGCTTTTCACTCACCTCATAGTTCTTGCCGACCTGTGACAATGAGACTATCACAGGTCGGCTCAGTAGATCGGGAGGTGAGCGAACATATACCGGTTTCGCTCGCCTCTCGATCCTGTCACGGCTCTCTGCCGTGACAGGGGGAGGGGCTGGATTCCCCTCTCCCCGGTCCGATCTGTCAGCGCTGACTGGCGGAACGGACAGGGGAGGGGGCGGGTACAGCTGGCTCTGCCTCTAGATAGGCAGAGCCAGCTGTCACTCACGCAGCTGGGCGGATCCCGTCATCTACGTCGGGATCCGCTCCGGCTTAGGGAGGACGCTAGTTTGTGTCCTCCCGTTACCCTAAGGAGAACTATGGGGAAAAACACTGACCCCATAGTTCTCCTTTAAGGTACTTGAATGCATTTTTAATATTTAACTCCTTTAGTTTAGTGTCGCTTTAAAAGTTGCTCCAACCAGATCTCCTCTGTACAGCTGCCTCTGCAAAATATAGTTTACTTTTGAGGGCCCATTCACACTTTTGCCCATGTATTCACAGTGTCAGACACATGCCGTGTTGTGTTTGACCATTACATTTTTAACACACCCCCGCCTTCCATCCGCGGGACCTAGTCGAAGATGATGTCACATTGCTTCCAGCTAGATCCTGGAGAATACAGAGCAACCGAAATCCCGTAAGAAGACGCTCTTACAGTGGACCAGAGTGTCTTCTCAAGAGATGATTCCTGCTCGCCATTCAACAGGAATTTTCACAGAAAGACAGTGACATAAAATCCAGTTTTGCAAATGATGTGGGTGGGGTAGGTATAAATCTAAAAAGTTTTCTTTACAGGTACATTTTAGAACCACGGTAGTTGGCGTGTTTTTAAGGAGGGCCCAGACATTTTACGAGCACCTTGCACTGCATTTCAAAGTCCGCTTTGGGTGGCTGTTTTCAAAAGAGTAATAGAATACTCAGAAAAAAACACAAGAAGGGTTTTAAAATCATAGAGTAAAAAATTATGGATTATTTATGGATCACATGATTAATTTTGGCTCATAGTTCAAAATTTATAATACTGTATATATAATATGATTTCCAATATGATAATGGTTACATAGGTTGAAAAAAGACTCATGTCTATTGAGTTCAACCAACAGATCAAAAATAATTCAATCACAAATACGAGTTGTAACAGTAGTATAGACGTTATCCTTAACCCAATGGGTGAACTGCGTTCTCGGTAAGTTAACATAGATTAATTTGTGTGGCGCTAGACCTTACAAGGTATTCATTGTGCCTAAACGGTTAACATTGCCTTTGCAGTGGTGGGGCAAGGTGATTTTCGCTCTAGGAATATAGATCAGAACACTGCACCTGTCACCTCGATAATATACTCAGTGTCTCCTAGCTGGTGATTGCAATCAGAATTCACTGTCTCAGTCTACATAATTTCATATCTCACATGAAGCTGTTAGCCTGGTATTTAAAAGGAATGCAAATGCCGTTCCTACAAGTCCAGCAGGAGATAAACAGAGAGGGGAAAACGTATATACAAAAAAAAAAAAAAAGGCAATAGATAAAAATAACACACCTAATTATTATGGTAAATACCAACGGCTTCGTTCGTGCTCCTGAGACCGGATAGGTTTTATGATAATATTGAACATGTCACATTAATAATCAATACAGTCCCCAGCAAGGCCGCACACCTATAATTGTCACATATTACGTACAGAGGGAGAGATATTAATGAGGTTTTCCCAGTAGGGGGACAGAAGGATCTCACTTATCATTAGATTACACCGTGCACCAATATCCAGCCAAGATTATATGTTACAGATCACACAGTCTCATAAAAATGATTACATATTAGCAACTTTGGATGATGTTAGAGGAATAAAAATGGGATAATACTACACAGAATTTCAATGAGACCCTCTCTAATCTCTGATCTCGAAATTAAAATTAAAATAGCAGTGCAGGGAAAGACAAAATCTGAGATGTTACTAGTGGATTTCTGAGGGTTAATATACCATATAGTCATGTGATTTTAATAGAAGTGCATGATATGTGTTTGTAGAGTCCTCCCGGGCTTGCTAGGGCTGTGCAACTTGGGGTGATGTTAGAGATTAAATTGTGATATTAGTACAACATATTACCCCAATTATTCACAGTTCCTGAGCCCGGAAATAGGGCCTTTTCCAAACCTTGATCTTAAAGGAAAACTGAACTAAGGTAGGTGGACACCTCGCCAAATTACTAAGTTCTGCTGTTGCCAGTAAAAAGTACTGTTAATGCTACAGCATACAAATATATTTCGGACAATTGTGAGCTTTGAACCTGGTGGAAATAGTTTGGGGTAGGACCATTTCTATTTCAACATAACTGTTACTATGAACTATGAAGCCAACTTCATAAAGACCTGGTTTGATGTGGAGGAACACTAGTATACTGCACAGAACCCTGACCTCAACCCTACTGAACACTTTTGGGATGATTAGGAATGCCAATTAGGAGTAAGGTCTACTTATCCAACATCAGTACCAAATCACCTGAGTTTTGAATGAGCATAGATTCCCACAAACACCATCCAAAATCTTGTGGAAAGCCTTCCTAGAGTGGAGGCTCTTTTAGCCAGTGCCACAAATGGCTATGGTGTTGGTGGTGGGATTCCATATCAAAGATCATGGTTTTGGAATTAAATGACCAACAAGCTCATATAGGGGGGTTGGTCAGATGTTCACAGACCTATGGCCATATAGTGTATAAGCTTTAAGTTCCTAATGAAATTTCAAAGCGCATTACAATCATTTCAAATCTTCAGCTTTCATTCAAATAAAACCTAGTGAGCGTGCCATGAAGGTTTGTTCAGGCACTTCCTGTTATGGAGAGGCAACTGTCTCCAAATTGTGCTCTTTTGCTGTCATCCTGTCACAAGCACCCTTGATGGAAACTACATGCAGCCATGCTGACGCACATTGCGCAGGCATGGTCCACCGTTGTCACTATCAAGAATCTGTATATAAAGAGATATAAAATACCAGTTAGCCAGCCCACCAACATGCTCACAAATGATTAGATTCATGCGTGGGGTAGAGGGTCAGACTGGGGGGTTCATAGGGTTGGTGTCTGAAGTTGGGCTTGACCCTGGAACTATTATAGATTCTCTTTATCTGGCTGCATTTATTATGAACTTGTCTATCTATGTACAACGACAATGTAACATGTGTGTCCCACATTGACCTCATTATCTGGTAACCAAGAAGGATGCAGCAACAACATGTATGCTCCCTGTAGACAAACGTACGCCCTTGGACTTTTTCCGTCCTTGATTTTTGTGAATTATATGAAGCTGGCACCGAGATCTCTTATCATTCTTAAAAATGAAAACCTTATCCATGGTACATCACCCTACCCTTGTCTCTGTCCCTATCTGACCTCTAGGAAATATCACATTTATTCTGCAAGGCTTTGCCGTATTCCAGGGGTCTGCAATGACGCCTCTTGCTTACATGTTTCAGTCTACCCCCCTACAACACACAAACACGGACTGTATATCCTTAAACGCAGTGCTGGAAAGTTACTTTATTAAAGCGGGAGTCTATGGTCTAAATTGAATTATGTCTCAAATTTATACCGTTCATTTTGCCTCTCTCAGGAGCTCCTCTCCAACTTTCTCTTGTGATAAAGAAAACCATTAGCTTCTGTCAGAACCAGAAGGAAGGAGATCATTTTTATTGAAATAAGAACGGAACGATAGTGTCAGCCACTGAGTCCGACAGATAAAATATTACATCTAATAAACATGGTACGTATGGGATTAGACAAGGGTGCTCAGAATAGCTGAACAGCCTGCTGTAGTTAAAAAAACATTAGTATGGCGTTGGGAAAACAATATACATTCAAATAAAGTCATTTACATAGTGACAGAGAGGCGCAATGAAAAAAATAATAATAATAAGAGCGAGATAGCGAGATGTCACATGTGGACAAAGGGTTAATGATTAAAATGCAACTTTATTGTTCCGGATTTTATACGGTCTGAAGATCTGAATGCAAAATGAGGGGATTTGAGGTTTTCAAGGCTCTAGGTTCATTTTTATCTGAGCGAGGCGTTCACCAGGAGACGAGGAGGAAAATATTCCCACTATGTGCAATGCGCTGTTATATATCCAGAAATTTTTTTTTTCCAGAAATGGTAGAGACATATTTTATCTGTTTGATGGGAAGTGGAAGATATGCCCATTGGCAGGACGGTTTTTGTACTTCCCAACAATTTTCCTTTTGCCTGATTTTATTGCGCAGTGATGGGAAAGTTTTCCCATTGTGTTGGTGTTGATATGACTTAGGCACTGTACCTTGGACCTATAGGCCAACCCACTGTCTGCAAAAAATTCGACCTTATGTATGTGGGTAAGGTATTGATATACATTGGAGGTTGTAGTGAAGCATCATGAGCTGCTGTAAAAACACGCAACTTTCTATTACAACCTTCATTATTAGAGCCCATCAGGGCGTAACTAGAAATCACATGGACCCATTGCAAAATGTTGTATGGGGCCCAGTGCATTCTAGTTACGCCCCTTGCAGAGCCCATCTGAGATCCCAAACAACCCACCTGACACTGACCCTGCAGAGCCCACCATAGACTTTCTATAGTGGTGGGCTTTGCAGGCTCTCAGGTGGTCTGATCACACCCCTGCATAACTCTTACCTGTCAGCTCCGATCCGCTGTCAGCCTCCTCCAACGCTTGGCCCTGCCTCCTCCTCCATGGTCGCTGGCAGGCTCCGCCTCCTTCTCCGTTGCCAGGCCCTGCCTCCTGTCATTTAGAAGCAGCCAGGCAGTCAGTGGCCCAAATTCTGTTCCTCCCTTTAGGCAGAAACCATGTAATAAATTTCTCTGAGTGGGTCACCAGACTGGATCAGGAGAGGAGAAGTTCTGAGATGATTCCTAAGCATAGGTTAGAATTTCTGAAATAAACTGAAGGTGAGTTTATTTAAATTTACAAGTTATAATCTGACCATACAATCTCTGTTCAATAAACTTTCTATTAATTATTATTATATTACAGGATTTATATAGCGCCAACAGTTTGCGCAACGCTTTACAATATAAGGAAGACATTATAATCACAATACAATTCAAGACAAGATGGTAAAGAGGGCCCTGCCCATGAGGGCTTACAATCTAAAAGGGAGGGGCAAGTGATACATGAGGAGGGAGCTGTGTGGGGATGAATTGTTTGAGAATGTGATGGTTCAGTGGTTAGGTTGAGGTGGGATAGGCTTTCCTGAAGAGATGAGTCTTTCGGGATTGCCTAAAGGCAGTCAGAGTGAGAGATAGATGGACAGGTTGGGGTAAAGAGTTTCAGAGGATGGGAGCATATGGGAGCCTATTTATAAATTCTTTCACCTGAGAGTCACACAACTTTCACCCAAGCTTCTTCCATGTTTCTGATTGAACTCAGTTGGAAAAATGTGTAAATCCAGGGTGTAATTGTCGTGTGACTCTTGGATGAAAATAGTTATAGATACTCCCCTAAGTGTTACCGAAAAATCTTTTCTGACTTGTGCAAGCAACCTCATCTGACCACAACTAGGATTGACTCCGCATGTAAGACCCGCCAAACATGTTACAATCTGATTGTACAATCTCCTTTAGATCTTTAATAACCGCGCATTGTTTAAAGATGCATAAAAATGGTTTATTTGCTTTATTATTCGCGCTATCTCCAAGCTAACTTTCAATTATGTCATAAACATAAATTCTTCCCGACATTCCCGTCGTTCCCTTTGTTTAGCACAAAGCAACGAAACTTTCTACACAAATCCGCTTCATCTCCACTCCTTATTTGAATTGAATTTAATTCAATTTAATTAAGTATTTGATGTAGCCAAATGAACAGCGCCAGCGAGTCAATCACGGGGCTCCGCTATTTTCCGCTTTGATATCAAATTCCGAAATTGAATTATTTCAATTGTTTATTGAATCACACGCTTGAAATTCAGCAGTTACCGTCCTGACAGGTTTTAAAGCAGAAGTGCAAATTGAAACCCTCACATTTTGTATACCTTGTGGAATATCTTTACTTCTTCAGTCCCAAACAGTCAGCGTGCAGCTACGTCGTCTTAACACTTGTATTGTTTTCTAATATCCGGTCCGGTAAGGGGGAGGAAAAAAGAAAAAAAAATCTTAAATTGAATTTAAATTACATCAGCAATTTCTACTTATATGATAAATATTAAAGGAGAATTATGAGGCGAGTGATTTTCACTCAGCCTCATAATCTGAGCCGACCTGTGACAATGAAACTGTCACAGGTCGGCTCAGCAGATCGGGAAGTGAGCGAACACATATCGTCGCTCGCTCACTTCTCGATCTATCCCTGTAGAGAGCCGTGACTGTCACTCACGGCATCTTGCAGGGATTCTCCCCTCCCTTGTCTGATCCCCCAGCGCTGACTGGCGAAACGGACGGGGGAGGGGGCGGGCACAGCTGGCTCTGCCTCTGGATAGGCAGAGCCAGCTGTCAATCCCGCAGCTGGGTGGATCTCAACAGCAATGTCGGGATCCGTCCTGGATGCGGCGTCTCAGTATACCGCGAGCTGTAGGTCGCGGTATACTGAGCTTTGGGTCACGGGAGAACGCTAGTTCATGTGCTCCCATGACCCTTAGGAGAACTATTGGGAAAAGCCCTGACCCCATAGTTCTCCTTTAATATATATACACTGTATATATAAAAGTATAATAATAGTAATAATAATATCAAGTTGACCATTTTTTTTTTTTTTCTAGCAGCATGCCTTGATATTATTTCTCACCCGCCAGCAATAAATCAGTACTGCTAGTTATGAATGGCTTTTTGTTTTAGAAATATGTATGTTGTCTGGATGGGGGGAGGTAGCTTCAAGGTATCAGATAACAATTTAAAAAAAGTGGATTCCTGGGGTGTAATTTAGCTCATTAACTTTTAAAGCTATTTTTTTCTTTTTTAAAGCTGACCAACAGACAAGCAGATGAATACCCATTTGATATTCATATGTATGAACAGTTATACCTGCCAGGATTTGTAATTCTGTTCAGCCAGGCTTGTGATCCACGAGCCTCTGCCAGCCAGCACAGTCGGATCCTGGATCTATACAGCAGCTGCAATGCAACTTGGCCTCTTGCCATTGAATGAACAGGTAAGGAGCAGCAGCATGCTGATGAGTTATCACTCTTCTCTTTCCTCTTCTTGAACTGATTGGTTCCTAGTGATGATGTGCTGTCATACATCCTCATGTGGTATGTATGTATGTAACATTGTATCTGGGCAAGAATTTTAAAAAATCGGGTGGTGGATATAGGGGTTTGCACATGGAAGAGATGGAAGGATGGATGGAAGGATGGGTAGAAGGATGGATTGATGGATGGAAGGAAGGAAGGAAGGGTAGGTGGATGCATGGATGGATAGAAGGATAATTGGGTGGATGGAAGGATGGGTGGATGGGGAGGAAGGATGGATGGATAGGTGGAAGGATGGATGGATGGGTGGGTAGAAGGATGGATTGATTGATGGATGGAAGGAAGGAAGGAAGGGTAGGTGGATGCATGGATGGATAGAAGGATAATTGGGTGGATGGAAGGATGGGTGGATGGGGAGGAAGGATGGATGGATAGGTGGAAGGATGGATGGATGGGTGGATAGATGAATGTGTGGATGGATGGAATGGATGGATGAATGGGTGGAAGGATGGATGAATAAGTGGATGGAAGAATAAATGGATGCATGGATGGATTGATTGGTGGAAGGATGGATGGATGGGAGAAGAAATAATGGATGGATGGAAGAAATAATGGATGGTGGAAGGCTGGATGGATGGCTGAATGGACAAACGGATGGATGAATGGAGAAATGAATGGATCGATAGGTGTACAGATGGGCAGGAGATAGATCAGACCTAAAAAATCAGTTTGTTAAGTGATACATTTGTAGGGCTTATTTAGTTCTATGTGTGTGCTTACAAGAGTGTCATTTTGTCACGTTAGGCAGGGGCGTTGACATGCATTACTGTGCGTTTTCTTTGGAAAACACGTTTCCAAAGAACGTGTTGACACGTTTTCATTGCATTTTTTATCTCATAATTTGGATTGGATAAAGGTAATCACCATTGACCAAGGTTTGTTAGTACCCGCTGCCAACACATCAATACACAGAGGGGATTTTATAAAAAATTGAGCAGACACAATCTGGAGCAGCAGTGCACGGCAACCAATCAGCTTCTCTCTTCAGTTTGTTCAGTTAGGTTCACACCTAGATGATTAAGCTGGTGAGCGGTTCCGCGCGGTTGATGCACGTTTTCGTTTGCGTGATTTTGCTTTGAAAACCGCTTGGTCCATGCTAAAAAAAGAAATAGAGCGTGCTCTACTCTTTTTTCAGCGCAACGCGCATGCAGGACCACCGAGGCGCACACCAACGCACACGCATGAAACGCAACACACACAAAAATTAAGACCTTGCTATAGAAACATAAAAACAAAACCTAAAGAAAAAAAAATAGCACATCGCAGTTCAGCGCACAGAGAAACATGCACCAGTGCATGCAGCGGAAATCACTGCACTGTGCTATCCCATGCACTATGGTGTGAAATGGACCCTACGTGTCTCCCTCCTTGATATCATAGGCCCTAAGAATTTTGTACATGTGTAGGAAATGCTGCTCACTCAGGCTAGGTTCACACCTAGGCGAATCAGATGCCGAGCTGTTTTTGCGCGTTTTTGATTGCGCAACTGTTCATTGAAAACCACGCGCAGTTTTCAATGCATAGAGATGTCTATGGGACCCAAACCGCCCGAAAAAAGCTCCTTCACCTTTTCGCGTGACAGGCGATTTCGGTCGTGTGACAAACCGCAAAGGTGTGAGCAGCCTCCATTGACTTCAATGCAAATCGTTTTTTCTCGCAATATCCTGCGGCTCAAACCACGCGATACATCGCCTAGGTGTGCACCGGCCCTCACTCTTTTTTTACATTTATATATAAATTTGTACACATGCAGCAAAAAATCCCCACTCCCCCCCCAAAAAATAAAATAAAATAGGCATGTATATTATTTTTTATATATTTTTATCAATCTCCGTGTGTCATAACTTGCCAAATATCTCTGCGTCGAACAGAAAGAGCAGTGACAGTGCATGTAGACAAAAAAAAAAAAAATCAATCTTTTTTGCATGGGCAGATAAAGATGACACAATGAGAATGAAAAAGACAGAGACGGAGAGAGAGGGAGGAAGAAAGAGAATCTAGGAGATAGAAAACAGCGTCCCCGCAGTGATGGATAGCTTGCGTAAACGTGTCAGGATGGTATTATGCAAATTAGCAGCCAGCCTGAGAGTTGCTCTGGTGATTATAGAGGATGTGAACAATGCCCGGGTCCCCAGACACGAGCGTGTCTTGTTATTTTCTTTCCCTCCAACTACCCTTGGGGTGGATTCTTCCTGACCCTAGTCCTTCACAGAAGAAATGTACAAGAAATAAGTTTATGCTACGAGGAGGAAAAAAATAAATAAATAAAAAAATATCTCTGAACGGCTGGCAAACACTGGCGGTGGTGTGTTTCTGGGGGGGAAAAAACAAAACAAGGACTGATATTTTTGTAGAACGCGATAAGACCCCCCGAACGCCGGAACACATCAATGTATGTAATATTCTTTGCGTTCAAAAGGTCAGTAGCCGACAAGAGGGAAAAAAAATTGACTCTGTAAGGTCTGTGGAAGAGAAAATAGACTTGGTTTGGCGATGGCTTGGCTGATTTGTGCATCTCGTATCCAAGGCCGGATTTCCATTTCGGGCGCCTGTAGGCAGGAATGGAAATCTGTTTAGCCTGAACCTGCTGTGGGACCCGCCGGCTTTTACATATGCGTAAGGCTGCCCTAAGCGCTAGTGGTGTCCCGAGGCAGAGTGTCAACTGGAGTGTATAGTGGGTGACAGACCCCGCCGTGACATCATCGCACAGCCATCTTGGTTATACCTGCCGGCGGCCATCTTGGTGATGGACGCCGTCAGAGAGAGGAGGGGACGTTCACCCGGCGGGATAAGGTATGCCGCCAGGTCCCCTGCTCTCCGTCCTGCTACTGTCATCATTTTGGTGTCACCCCTCCAGTAGTATCACTCGAGTGCAGGACTCAACCCCCAGAAACCCCCTTATGACGCCACTGCAAAACGCCTGTCCGCATCAGACAGGAGTTTTACAGGGGAGCCTTACACAAAACCGGGGTCCTTCCCCTGCGGTTACTGTAGGCACCGCTGGTCCTGCAGCAGGAAGGTGCATTTTGTGCACCCTCCTTGCTATTGTCGGTGCTGTATCTTGACACACCGGGAATGAGGCAGAGTAGGTACCTGCACTGTGCCCCTTTATGGAGGCCGCCTGTAGGTATGTGCCTACTTTGCCTAATGGTAAATCCGGCCCTGCTGGTATCTAAAGGCTGACTTTCATACACCTACTGCCCAGGTTAAAGAATTGTCTCTCGGGCATCCTTGATAAAGTCCAAAGCCGCTGTATGCTCTTCCTTCAGACTTATGGGGAAATAAAGGATTTTTTTTAGTTAAATTGTAGATAAACGGAAGGACAAAATGTAATATATATCAGGTCACCAATTCTTACTAGGGATGAGCTCAGGTTCAGAACTCCGAATAAGGAAGTGCCATGGGCACAGGTGGACATTCCCTGCTCCACAGCGGCATGTAAACAAAGGGACGGGATGCTTGCACTTAGTCATTTACCTAGTATGTTATTTCCCAAATATAGGCACATAGCCATATAAAATCAATGACATCACGCATCCTGCCTCTTTGCGTACGTCAAGCTGTGGGAAGAGAATTCACCACCAGCAGCTTATTGGGTGGCACAGAAAGAGCTTCATTGCTTTTTCGGGAGGAGCTCCTTCCAGGTTCAGAAATGCTCTGGTTCAGGCCAGGTTTGGTCTGAACCTGGGCTCATCCCTAGTCCTTGATGTGGTGGATGTATTTTTTTGGAATATTTTTTTCCTATTCTTGGTGATACTTCCAGTAACACACTTCTGGTCCTAGCGTGACAACATTCTCCATTCTGTAACTATGGAAGAGCAGCGTTGTTACCCTAGGACAGGAAGTGTGTGACTTACCTTCTATGTTCCCCTCTATAACATAGGGTGAAGTGTTCTGTAGTTGAAAGAGTTGAGTTAGGCAGGGCTTACCAGACTGCTTAGAAGTGATGAGTGAACTGGCCTATGTTCGGTTCACTTGGAAGTACACCAAGGTAACTGAACCCAGGGTCGCCTGTGTCCTAGCAACCAATGAAATTAGGTGGGCTGCACAGCATTATCGGTTGCTAGGATGCTGGCTGCTGGGTTACACAGCCTCATTGGCTGATAAGACACTAGGGGCAGAGCACAATAACAACCAAGATCACTATGGGGCCACCAGTGTCTTAGCAAACAATGGCCCATTCATCATCATTAGTTGCTAAGACACTGGTGTCCCCACTGCGTTATAGGTTGTTATAGGTCCAATAAGTATACCACCATACTTCTTACTGATAATATTGAAGATGAGTGCTGAAATGGATGCAGATGGCACCTCCCGGATGGACATATTGTCACAATAATAGCAAAGTTTTGGGGTTGCGCAGGGTCCCTACTGTCCCTGATGAAGAGATCCTGTGTGGACCCAAATCGAGCAGTTGTCCTTCTTGTGCCAATATGTCTATGTGTCAATAAAAGACGTCTATTGGGACACATTTTTCCAGCGTGCTGGTGAAATCTTGTTTCTTCATAGGTCTGCCTGCATCCGAGCAACCAATAGCGTTGTGTGGATCAGCTACCAGTGAACCAATAATGCTGTGCAGATGGAGGTTTGTCGGGCAGGCAAAATGGCCAAATCGTTCACTTGTTTGGTGATCTGAACCAGCTTTGGTTCAGGTCCAACTCATTGTTGTCCCAACCTATAACTCAACCGTGCTGCTTAAGATAACACAGCAGAGTATATGAGAATACAAGCTCACTGGATTTTTTTCAGTGGTATTCTTAACAAGCCATAAGGGAGCAAATAGGAGAAGTCCATTGTTGGGGATTATATACACTTTACAGGCACACCCAGAATTTCACAAGTCCTCTTTTGACAATATCCCTTGACAAGAGTTAGGTTGGAGCCAGACCCTCCTTCTCACTAATACTTGTGTCAATGCCTGAAATTGCCCTGAACTGTTGCTTTACTAGTGGTTGTATTTGAGGAAACTAGAATGGAGTTTGGTTCTTTTCTGGGGTGGTGGGGGTTAGTGGTTAGTGGTCCCCATATAGACATATTTTTCTGCAGCACTAATACACTATTTTTGCCCCACATTGTGCTTCAATCCAGCCTTAGGTCAGGCTTTTTATATTATTTCATCTTCAGTTTATCAGAAAACTCAAGGTCGGTTTTAAGATTTACTTTTTTGTCTTTTTTAACTTTTTTTGTGTTTTATATCGACCATTTTTCAATTAATTTAATGTTATGTACTGTATATGCATAACCTTTTATAGATTGTATAAAGTGTATAAATGATTTATATGAATCATTTAGTCTTTCCCTGAACAAACTTTTCATTTGTTAATTAATTTTTGTTAGAGCTGGAGGACAGATGGGCACGTCATGTACCATGTGATATTAGATACTATATATCTGTACAGTAACTAGTATTTTAACTCTTTATTTGTATGATTTGAATTGTTGGATTTGATTTTACATAATGCTAATCATTTGATCCACTATTTCTTATACTACTTTTTATAATTGTTTTATCTTGTATTATTACATGCTATTTACCATTGTTATTCTTTTTATTTAACCCTAAAGAATGGGAAGTTATTTTCCCCAAAATGTGTTGGCTGTATCTGACATTCCTGCCCGACAAATGTTTTAAATGGATTTCCAAGCAACATGAACATTTTTACTGGGCTCTCCCAAACACAATAACAGTATTATGAGCTCTGAAGAGTGATTCCTCCATCGTGATTATCTATCATGATTGCAGGAGCAGAAGCCTAGGACCTGATCCAGGTCTATACACATTGTACTGTTACAATGGATTCATCTCCTGTGAGAAGAACACCCCCACTTTTGGATTCATAGTTAAGCTGGCCATACTATACGAGCTTCGGCAGGTTATTGATGAACAGGCCAAAATGTGCAAATTGGGTGCCGCTGCTGGGACCCTTTCAGCTGGCCTCCCTCGATCAGCTGATTGAACAGAGCCAGCAGCCAAGGAGCCACAGGCCGCTGTCAGAATACAATGGAGACAGTGGGAGATTCCTCGACCAACTCTTGTGAGTACTGATGAAGGAATCTGTTATATTTTCTTTGTTCAGCCCACAGAAGAAAGAAGAAAATATTACAGTGTATGGCCAGCTTAATACCAATTCTCATCCCTACTGTCCCAGCGCCACCAAATAGCTATCAGTAGACAACAAGTAAGGAAACAGGACACAGACCGCAATATAAAGTTGAGAGAATTTCAATCCTTTTTCTTCTCTATGTAAAATTAAAAAACAAATTTGCTGCAATTCAGTCTTAAAGAGACTCTGTCACTCTACCCATCATCTTCCTTGTTGGATGCAGGGCCGGCCTTAGGGGTGTGCGAGCAGTGCGGCCGCACAGGGCGCCATGGCAACAAGGGCGCCGATGACAGTATTCCGGACTGACAATTGGCCGCAGAGTCCTGAGTACCTCAGCCTGGGAAAAGGTCACCTGCTTCCTCAAGCAGAAGGACCAGATATTTGCAACAGCTGCCATGGAAAGAACAATGAATAGACCGAAAGATATAAACAGGTGATGCTATTGTAAATAGCAAATATCTCAGTTAAAAGGGGTTACCAATCCATTATCAGAGCTATGATGGCGGCAGTAAAAATATCTACTACCACCATGGGAACTGATGTGTAAAAACAGGGATAAAGGACTCATAAAGTCCTATTTCTGTTCTAGAATGCCTTTCTCCAGTATTTGTAGAATGGCCCCATAATGCAAAATATAGGACAGAATATAGATGAATTAGTCTAAGTCTAGCCCACCTTTGACTTGCAGTCACCTCTGTGATCCCTGTTTGAACTCTCCGTCATTGTCCCTTAGCTGCTGTAATAACTCACATTTTGTTTAATTAGCACTCAATAAAGGGGAATATTTACAGAATATTTATGTTCGTACTTGTTATGCATTGTGTATGCCTCTTTTAAATGCAAATTGAATAATCTGTAGTGATTAATAGCTCTTAAGTACAATTTGGTAGTTGTATACCTGAGAGCCTTCAGGCTTGGACCCTGAGTATGACATATAGCTAGACAGTCTATTGTAGGGGTTCCTAAAGCGGACCTTTACACTCAAAAATCAAATTCTACCAATGCACCCCTCAATGTATGATGATTAATAATAACATAGACATGTCAGGTGTAAAATGCTGTGATTTTGAAATACTTACACTTGCAGAGCATTCACTTCCTGCTTTGAAAGTGCAAAAAGATTTCAGTTTGCCAAAGCAATGCACACTGGGATTGCCTTGTCATCAGCAGAGCATTGCTGGGAAGTCTCATCTGGAAACGCATTTTCCGCCCCTGAGATGATGTACATGGTCACATGTCTAGTCACATGTGTCAGTAATCCAGGAAGTAATAGGAGATCTAGTAGTCTGTCATTAGTAAACATGGCCACTGTCCAAAGGCTGGGGAAGAAAAGAGAAATAAGGAATGCAAAGAATACAAAGCCGGCAATTATCTAGAAGTATGTGTTTGTAGATTGTCATTATGAAGCATTTCTAAAGGTGTGTTTGTTGTTATTGGTAAAGATCAGTTTTAACTGGGGGTATCCATATACCTTGAGACTATGGGGTCTATTCACAAAGCTGCCGAAGGATCTGGCCGTAGCTTCGGCCGATCCTTCGGCTGGCTTCGGCCCCAGGACCCCTTCGGTTCAGGAGAACCGAGGGGGTGCTGTACGGGCTATTCACAATAGCCCGTACAGCTCCCGATCACGGCCGAGCAGCTCAGTCGAGCGCTGAGCCGTGCTAAAAGCCGAAGCTGGCCGAGCGGCCATACGGCTGAAATCAGCCGTACCAGCCTGAAGTGAATAGCCGAACAGTGTTCGGCTCACTTAACTTCTGATCGGTCATTCACTCGGCTGCCCTCGGCAGCTTTGTGAATAGACACCTATGTGAACCAAATAATAGGGGTATAGGAATAGATCTAGATTTAAAAAAAATAGCAACAATATTCTCTGCTTTAATTAACATGTAATCAAAGGCAACTTCACGTGTCAGATGACATGCGAGTAACATTGTCGGTAGCTTTACCTAGATTCCATGTTTGCACAAAAACAACTGGATGCTAGCCAGTTGTAGATAGCTTGTGTACTTATGATTTGCTGTTTTTATAAAATATAAATATCAGGAATTCCTTGAGGTATTTTATTCAGATGTTCTTTTTCAGCTATGACATATACAAGTAAAATCAAGCTATCGACATCTCTTTTGGGTCATACTAGTACCTACCTGGTGATGATGATTTTGACAGTCTGGTGAAGGGGCTATAGGGACATAATCAACAGGGGGTCTAAAATAATTTTTTTTTAAAGATTAAGAACCCCTGATCAAGTGCATGCAGTGCAAAAATATTTGTCTGCCCCACATTTGGGGGGGCAATCACGTTGAAAAGGTACATATTATTGGTAACTTAGCTGGGTACACCGGGTACTGCTAGGGATGAGTTGGTATGTCTTCCACATTCACCAAGTTGCTTTAACTTCACAAACATTTTGTAGGATGTCTTTTTTAAGCGAAATAAATCAATAATTTCAGATTGGTTATATGGGTTGACTATTATATTTTTATAACATACTTGCCACCTTGCAAATGACACTGTTGTACCTTCAGGGTTTGTTCACACCAAATGCGGACCAGATCTGCATGAGTTTCTGCACACACAGTGCAGTGTGTTTTGCCGCGGTTTTTTGCCGCATTTTTACCGCGTTTCGGACCGTTTTTTATAAAAAAATATATATATTTTTAGCCTAAAATGGCCTTTCAGTGGGTTCCAGGGCGTTTGTATGTGTTTCTGATGTGTTTGCATGCATTCCAGAGCGTTCCAGAGCAGGAAAAATAGGGCTTGCTGCAATTTTATTACATTCTCTGGAACTGAACGCTGCGGTGTGAACTAGACACCAAAATACCATTTGAATACATTGGACGCAGATTTGATCCATTCTGTAACTGCTCTGCTCCTGGAATGTACTTGGTGTGAACTAGCCCTCAGTGATCGGCTCAGCTGACAGACTCTAAGTACATCTCAAGGTCTCATTGGTTACTCACTAAGTCTCATGGTTAATCTTACCAAGCTGCATTTACTTTTTACATTAAGGATAGCTGTACTCTTAGACCATAGGGAACTTTTAACATTTTGAATAACACAAAACAACTTTGCAAAAATAAACTCTGACCTCTGCCATTTTGAACCTGTGCTTTTAGAGCTGCTATCATAATCCTAGGCCAGTCTAAACATTACTGTCTTTACAATCAGCCTGACTGCGGTCTGCACTGTATAGTGTAGACAGCAACATATAACCAGGACTGAAAACAACAAGGATGGAATCTATATCACAGATGTATTTACTACCAGAAGTCATAAATGATTTCTACATTGCACTGCACTCCTGTAATCAATGGACATACAGTTTTCAAACTGCTGAATGAAACCCGCTGGCTGAAGGGGAAGACCTTCATACCATCCCATGTGATTTCAGGTAGCCAACTATGAAAACAGAATGCATATTGGATCCTAGAATCTGTCTTTATTCTCACTGTTGCTCTTACACCATGTTGCAGCTCTCAAAGCACAAGGAAAGAGAAGACAGAGGCAAAAGGTTAAATATGCAAAGATGCTTGTTGACTTGTTGTGCTTGTATATATTAAAAAAGCTGATTTGATTTAAGTGTAGTTATCCTTTTATATATATGTTTCATTGTATAGTTAAATATTATTAATGTGTTTTCATTAGCAATGGTATACTATATGTCCTGATTACAGGTACCATAGATTTCCAATGTTTACATTTTAGGACAATATAGGATGAAATCATAGGATCTCTTCTACCGAAGTACAGTATTTTCTTCCTAGAAGGTTTTGAAGTCAATTTAATTATACATGGATAAAAAGCCCAATACAAAAGGTATGACGGCACAGCATTTTCTTCAGTGGCCATTGTACAGAGAACCTCTAATGACCCTCATTACCCTTATATCCAGTGAAGAAGGTGTGATAGCCTAAAGAAGCTCAGAGACAATTTATATGAAAGGTTCCCAGCTACAAGTGGCTTACATCACAAGATGTCCATGCTGGTAGGCTTCCCAACTGTCCCTCATTAGTATTTTGACCATTATAATCATGACATTTCATTTCTTCAAAGTGCCATCCCTAAATAATGAAAAATCTTAGCTATGGAGTCCATGCCTTTAGTCCCAGGCAGACTTGAAGGCAGTTAAAAAAATTTATGATTTGTAATAGAGTGGGGAATTCACTTAGACCCCATTTTTTTTTCTTCTGTCCATTTCATGTTGTGGAGATCCCCCTTCACTTCTTGTCCCAGAGACAAAACAGAAAGTATTAGGAGGTCTATACAAAGTGAGAAGGTATTACGTCGTAGACAGATGTTCCCAAAAAGACTGGATTTTTCATCAGTTTCTGTCCCCCATACAAAGGGCACCAGGACAAATAGTAAAGACTAATCTTCCCAGCATGGGCATAGATAACAATCAAAATCCGACAGAGGTTTTAATTCTAGCCAAAACAAACTGTATATATATTTGGGGTGCATCTGGAATGTAGATGATTCTTCAGCTGTTCCACAGAGTGAAGATCAGAGGTAGTACCCACTTGAGATATAAAATAGTTACAGGGCTATTCACAAAAGGGTGAAGGGTTTGGGAGAAGGCAGGAGAAGTGAACAATCTAGGACAACATAGCTGATTTGGAAAAATCCTCCAATTCAGCTCACTTTCCAGTTCAGCTACTGTATGTTGTCCTAGATGGTTCACCTCTTATGAATAACCCTGTTAGATCAGGGCATGAACTAGATCAATGTAAGTGTCATTGTGTTTTAGGTATTATAAAAAAAGTTTTATATTTAGTGTCAGTGTTAGTCTCAGAGTGTTTAGGTAGAATAAAAATTTAAAAAAAAGCAAAATCCACATGCTTTTAGGCTCTGCTTTTGGGTACAAACAACAAATAATACACACGTATGTGGTATGCCCATGCACATCCAGAGTAGAAATTGTATTAACTTTTATTTTATTTATTTTTACTTTTTTGTGGGTCATAGCAATGGCAAGAAATATACAGCCAAAGTTTAAAAAATATATATTTTTACTATTTTTGGACGGCTTTCCTTTGATAAAAAAAATCAGAGATACTCATTAACATTTACCACTAAATGAAGGTCCTATTTCCCCTGAACAAAATAAGGTATAATTTACCCGTATACACTAAAAAGCTGCAAAGATATGTATAGTTTAAAAAAGAACGCCAGGCAAATTTTTTTTAACCCTTGCAGTGTGGGGGTAGCAAGGTCTAGGGAGGAAAATAAAGTTCTACTCACTGGTTCCTCCAAGGTGGCTGGCTGTGACAGCGCTTGTGTGTAGAACGTGATGACTCCAGCGAGGCTGGAGGACTAAGAGCAAGCCATCATGCAGGATTGGGTGAGTATAACTTTTTTATTTTACTCCCTAGACCAAAACAAGCAGTTAGCCCTTACAGTGGGACAAAAAGTTCTTCTTTAACACATGCCAAAATTGCTAAATTGGGTTTAGCCATTAAGATTTGTTTTACCTTCTGTAATAAAGTTAATCCAGCTATGAAGCTGGAAAAATAAATTAAAAATAAATATATTTTGAATACCAGATTCTATAAATACCGGAAGAGCATTGCCATCCATTCTGTTCCAGGATTTTGAGGTAGCTTTATTTTCCCTCCTTCTGGCATAGACCAAATCAGTCGTGCCTCAGCCCAATGTCCACATTATGCATCTCAGCATTTTTTCTATACATTATTTTTTTCTATTCCCTTTGTATATCCAAAATAATTCTCAATATTTTATCCAATTAATTTTTTTTTCCTTTTTCTTTTTACAGAACACCTCCTGATTGCAATCAGAAGCCAAGATGGTTTGCATACACTGTAAAAGGGTTTTGCGTCCAATTGAGAGGAAAGGGCCAGATACGTTTGTTATTATTACTTTTTATTATTTCAGACTCCATTTAATGAACAGGAAAAAAAAAAGAGCTATTCGGCAGCAGATAATGCAAAGCTAATACCAGCGGGATAATGATAACTGTTGATAGCCTTGTGGGACAATCAAGACAGATTTATTTGGAAATTGCATTTCATTTGTTTGCATTACTTAGTATAAAATTTATCTCCCAGGCAAATTCTTCCTAAAATATTTCAGATGCTGTTATTAGGCGTAATAGTACTCATACCTATGTACAATGCAATGGAATATCTCTGGAGGATATCTTAATGAGCTCCTTCAACCAGAGTTGATGTTGACCGAGCCCTAAAGGTTTCGTCTATTGTGTTTTTAGCTTTGATTTGCCTAATACAGAGCAGGCGTTTAGGGTGCAAAGAGAGAGTGATGTTATGTATCAAGGGAGATACAGATACCCGGCCAATTAGCAAGCATGTAATCAAGGTTCCCATTCACATGTACAGAGGATCACTCCTCCATTCACTTGGGGGAATAGCTCAATCTTTAAAGCAAAAAGTGTTGGCAGATATGAAATACCCATATTTAACCATGTAATATAGATATTAAACACATCATTAAATGTATAGTAACTCAACCTGTCTTTATATTAGCATCTTGTAGCTTCCTGCACTACAGGAATCATAATTGCATAGTTCATTGGGGGCTGGTTGATAGCAAAATAAACTAAAGAAGCTGGGATAAGAGGATGAGGATGACTTGTACGTGAAGGTTGGCCTTGTGGGAAATCTGGCCTTGTGGACACCTATAAAAAAAAAGTATGAGTAAGAAAAAAATTGAAGAAAATAAATGTGGGGGGATGTCCAGGGGAGAGGAGGAAGGGACAACCTAGAGGTTGGCTTTAAGCTGTGGAGTGAGCTGTTTGATTTAACTTTCACTTTAAATGGATTTTTAAGTTATTCATGGAAACTTAAATCTATAAACATTCCACCCAACGTATGCCATCTATACATCATGCCTGCCACTAGATGAAGCTGAGGAGCATAATTCCCTATCCTCCTCGGCTCCATCTAGTAATGGAAAAGCCATGCGAATGACTTTTACCCAGCTATACTCTGGGAAAAACGTTTATACATCAGCCCCACAAACTAATCCTTAGGACACCACCCACTAAATGGGTCTAATTTTCCTTGGCCACATTCATATGTTGTGGCCGCTTGCAAACTGAAACCATATATAGATACCAAAATATTTGTCTTTTGAATATTCCTGCCCAATGCGTGTCCAGTGTTTGACCTGCCAAAATCATGTATCCAGCTCTCCTCCAATCATAGAGTTCTATTTGCTTTGTTAAGCAGAGAGAACTCAATGGGATGCCACAGGCTCCACAAGAGGGCCTGCATTGAGCTTTCAAATGCATGTTATGGTATGGAGCAACCTCGCATAGTGCGGTGCAGATAGCAATATCCGATTATACATGGACCCTTATGAGTTATATCAGTGGTGTTCAACTTGACAATCATGGAGAGTGCAGCCCAACAATAGCAGCTCTTTTTTATGCGTTGGAGCCATGTAAATCATTCTGCGTCCAAACAGCACATCTACCGCTGGTTTATAGTACAGATACAGCCTAATATCATAGATCCATTTATTTAATACTGCATATAGTTGGTTTAGGCTAGTTGGCCATCATCAGTGCATTGTATGGAAACCATGGCTTCTGTGGAGTAGGGTTTATGGATAGACACAGCAGGACAACCAGACACATTGGGGAATTTATCAAAACCGGAGCAAACAGAATCTGGAGCAGTTGCCCATCTCAACCAATCAGCATCTCTCTTCAGTTTGCTCAGGTAATATTTGAAAAAGAGAGAGTGATGCTGATTGGCTGCAGTGCAAAATCTGCTCCAGATTTTGTCTGCTCCAGTTTTGAAAGATCCCCCCCCCCATTATGTGAGGTAAGCTAAAAGGAGCCATCTAACTTTCAGTTCAATGCATATATGTCTATATTTCCTCTAAAAAGCATCATCATTGCAACAATAAGGGCAACATTATCTACACTGACCAAGCAATGTGATACAATACTGTCTTTCCTCCTCATCTAAGACATTACATGTAGACATTGTTAGTGACTGCATTAAGCCTTCTGATAACATGGCCCCACATGTATATTCCCAAGTGTGTAGATCCAATTTCCTTCTGTCTGCTGTATTAATTAGTTATTCACACTATTTTTCATCTTTACTGCAACACTTTTTTGAGTGGTGAGATTCCCCTTCTTTTGAATGCTGACCTGTCGGGTCCGCCCCTTTTTTTTACATAGTGAGACATCCAGAAGCAAGTTTAGCCGGCTTTTAGCAACACAATTTATTTATAGGCTTTCCGGGTGTCACACGGCTGTCCCCACCGAGAGGCAATTGTTACAAAAAAAACAGATTATTAATGGATTTCACAATGAAGCCCATGTTTACGGCACTTGTGCAAAATAATACAGGAGGCCCAGCCAATTCTATTACTGCCACTTTGCAGACATGTAAATTAAACATTTCCCGGTCAGCCGGGGCCATATTTACTGTTAGTGTAATTGTGGATTTCACATGTTCAAAGCCTTCTCTTAGCACACCTTTAAGTGGGGGGGAGGGGGGGAAAGTAAATAAAGGAAACCTATACTCAGTGAAATGCCATTTCTAACAGCTTTTTGAAAATGCTAGTTGGCTGGCTGCCTCTGGTGTGGGGACTTTGTGACCTGGAAGAAGGACACAGCTAATGTGTCTACTTCTGGTCAGCGAATCAAAATGTTGTGATGCCAATGGACAACCCGGCAAGTAGC
This sequence comes from Nanorana parkeri, assembly GCF_000935625.1. Classification (NCBI taxonomy): domain Eukaryota; kingdom Metazoa; phylum Chordata; class Amphibia; order Anura; family Dicroglossidae; genus Nanorana; species Nanorana parkeri. The sequence continues at coordinate 1,202,040 of NW_017306498.1, forward strand.
GTTTTCAGAAGAAAAATTAAGTCTTCATATCCGAAAAGGTCACCTTAAAATTAAGGATGCACTGATACCCATACTAGTATCAGTATCGGTGCTGATACCGAGTATTTGGGTGAGTACTCGTACTTGCCCAAATGCTCCGATGCCTAGCCCGATACCCGAACTTCTGGCATCAGGAAGCCGGGCAGCGAGTCATTACCCGCTGCTCGGCTTCCTGATTGGCTGGGAAGACAACTCCATGCTCCCTAGTCACCAAGTGAAATGCTCACAATGCTAAAAGGGTATTTTTTTAATTAGAAAAATAGATTAGTCTTTAATAATGTCAAATGCTCCCAGTTCTCCTATTAGCCAGATAATAGGCAAATTAGAAAAAGTCACGAGAGAACCAAGGACATGCATTTAAAAAATAAATAAATTCATAGCAGGTAGGAAATACTTTTTTCAATTAGAACGATAGATTCTATGCAGTCTTTAAAGATGTGAAATGCTCATAATGCTCCTGGCAACCAGACACCATGTGACCTACGCTGCCTATAGGCTTCAAGTCACATGATAGAACCCAGAACATTTTTTTTAATTCATGGTAAGAAAAAGGCACCTTTCTTAAAATGCATACTGGGTAACACTGCCTTGTTTCTTATGTGAAGTGTGAATTTTAAAGATAGGTCTACTTTAAGCGTTTGATTTTACGGGATGGCACAAGTCGCGCAACGCGGCACTTAAAAAAGACAGAAAACCCTGCGCGTCGCATTGTGCGAAAAAAAACCTCCTCTCGCTATAAAGCTCCTCTGCAGCAAAAGTCTTTGTAGTCGTCAAGCAGGGAGGTATTATGATGGGAATGAGATAGCAGGCTCAGGTACTGGGTCAGCCCTGGGACGGTAATAACCCCTCTTCATAACCTGACTGCAACCTCCCATGTTAACATACTGTGAACTGAACACAAGTGACAAAACTAATCCATCACTCAAGCACCAACACAAAGAGGAATAGAGAGGTTAACCAAAATTGATGACATCCACGCTGGAATTTTACACTGATTCGGCAAGCTCGGCGATTGAAACAGACAAAGATTTATAGGGAGAGCTAAGAGCCGGGTCCTCTTGATTGCTGGATTTTTTTTTTATCCGTTTTTTTTTTCCAAAGGCTTTTCTGCATATTTATATCGCAGCTCATCACACAGGCTCCTGGCATTAGAATGCTGATTCGATTTAACATTGCAAAAGCAGGAGGCATTATGCACCTATTTGCATGATGGGAGCGGAATCGCTGTAAGGTTTTGTAATGCCGGCCGTTGCGGTGATTGTTAAGGCTCACCTGCTGAAGTGTGTTGAATATATATA
>NW_017306498.1:1204670-1209617 GCF_000935625.1 Nanorana parkeri
AGTTCTGATAAAAAAAAAATAATAATAATAATAATAGTACAGCAGGCAGAAAATGTTATTGTGCAGTTGAAACCAAGGACAAATCTTTAAGGCGGAACTCCAGGAATAAAACATAATTTTAAATGTAATCCTCAATAACTATAAAGGATATAAATCCATTCTGTGGTTGCAAAAGGTCTTTGGAAGCCCAGATATTCTCTTGTAAATTATCACTGTACAGAGAGTTCAGCAGCAGCTCCTCCCACTACAGGTTGCATGTACAAAACTAGAGGAGGGGCAGAGACCAGTCTTTATTACAGGAGGGTGCGGAGACAAGACCAGTCACCCTGCACAAGGAAAGAAAGCAGCAGTGAGCGGTCTTTATTACAAGAGGGAGCGGAGACAAGACCAGTCAGCCTGCAGAAGGAGAGAGAGGAGCAGTGAACGGTCTTTAGTACAGGAGGGGGGCGGAGACAAGACCAGTCACCCTGCAGAAGGAGAGAGAGTAGCAGTGACCGGTCTTTAGTATAGGAGGGGGGCAGAGACAAGACCAGTCACCCTGCACAAGGAGAGAAGGAAGCAGTGAGTGCTCATTATTAAAGGAGGGGGCGGAGACAAAACTAGTCACCCTGCACAGGAAGAGAGAGCAGCAGTGACCAGTCTTTATTACAGGAAGGGGCATAGACAAGACCAGTCCCCCTGCACAAGGGTAGAGAGTAACAGTGAGCGGTCTTTATTACAGGTGGCTCCAAGTCTCACACCAGATTCCTGCACAGATCTGGAAGAAATACACAAAGCTCACCAAGGTAGAGCATATATGACTCTTGTATTTAAGCAATATTTGCTTATCCTGGAGTTCAGCTTTAAGCAGCTTACAGGGTTGAATTCTGTAACACCGCTTTAATACTTCAATACATAAAACTGTGTAGCACGACTGGCCGTTCATTGCTGTAGTCCACGATCTAGCCGACACTGCCCAATAACGGTCTTCTTAGACACTTTCCATTCACCATCCTTTGAAGCATTTCCCGCACTCAACTTCAAAGTGTTCCACTGCTATCTTTAAGCTAGGATTGCTCTGGTCCTGCATTTTCTATTTTGAGATTTACATTTAACAGTATAGGTTTAAGACGTTTTATGAGTACTTTCATATTATATTCTCTAAATGTAACTTTTCGTTCTACACTAGATGTAAAACTTGCTGAAAAATGTACATGTTTCATAGACGAGGTCCAATGTCTGTTCCGATAATTTACTCTAATGTAATCACCTGTTGGACATAGGCAACCTGTACTTCACTTTATGGGGTCTATTCACAAAGCTGCCGAGGGCAGCCGAGTGAATGACCGATCAGAAGTGAAGTGAGCCGAACACTGTTCGGCTATTCACTTCAGGCTGGTACGGCTGATTTCAGCCGTACATCGGCTGAGATCAGCCGTACATCGGTTTGCTTCGTGTGGCTTCGGGTCGGCCGAACATGCTCAGCATGTTCGGCTGACCCGAAGTGCAGAAGGAGTTCGACTCAGCCGATCCAACATCTGGATCGGCTGAGCCGAACCTCCGGCAGGCTTCACACTGCTGTTCGGGCTATTCTGAAAGATCCCGAACAGCAGTGAGAGAATAGCTGAATGCCGCAGAGCGGCATTAAACTGTGTAACAAATATCAAATATTTAAAATACTCACCGCTTATCCCAGAGTTCAGTTTTAAAGCACAACTCTAGCAAAAATGTTATTTTAGGTTTTGGAAGAAATGGGCAGAGGTTAGAACCCCCCATGGGGCTTTGATTTATTTTCTGTTACTTCCTGTATGTTCACCAAGTCAGTAAATGGGAGACATCTTTGTAATGGTGTTGCAGACAAATATATAATCTTTTACCAAAAGTGTGGAAACCTTTTTCGGTTCTTTTATTGCTCCCTCTGTCCCTGTTGGGGAGATCTACTCACTTTCTTTCTAGTCACCAGAGTAGGAAGTAAAGTAAAGTCTCCCTAATAAGGGCATAAGCAGTGATAGACGTCTGACAGGGGTTAACACCCTTCCTTTAAAGAACAACTCTGGGTAAAAATGTTGTTAAAACTTGCAGTGGGACTACACTCGTCCTCGAAGCTGTAGTTGTTTATAACTCTCGTAAGCTAATAAAGGAATCAACTTCAGATTGTGTTCAGTATTTATTTTATATTATGAAGAATCTAACAGGAGGAGCTGGAACACAAAAGATGATCGGGGAAAACCCAAAACTCTCAGTTGGACAGAAGCAGAGCTGGGAATTATGGCAGGGAGGTCTCACTGTTGGACTATCCAAGGCATACCGTATAGGGAGCCAGGGACTGATGTTGTTTGGACACATTTTTGTGCTCATAATCCTACTTCTTACTATAGCAAAATAATAATAATAATAATAAAACTACTACTACTAATAATGATAATAAAAAAATGCAAATACTACTACTACTACTAATAATAATAATAATAATAATAAAACTACTACTACTAATAATAATAATAAAAAACTACTACTAATAATAAAAACTACTACTACTAATAATAATAATAATAATAATAATAATAATAATACTATAACAAATATTGCTTACAACTCATTCATTCCACTGATGAGTTGCAGAACCTCTTATAATAAATACCACCTTGCATGATAGTCCAACAAGCACTTACAATAATATTTGTTAAGGAATAGGCTGTCCATGCCCCATGCAATTAAATCTTTGAGATGGAACTAGTTATGATTTTCATTAGCAATGTTTATTAAAAGCTAAAAATAATATTCATAGCTTCAGCAGCATAAACATGAAACACATGGGCATAATTCCTAGCAGAAAAATGAAGCTCAGAAATATTCATTCTTGTTTGGTCTTCAAATGGATTTAGATTGATAGGTCTTGTGTTGCTTATGATTGCATTGTCTTCCCCCCTTTTTGCTTGGCCCAGTTTTGTCCTCGGACTCAGGTATAGTGATTCCAGCCCCACTAAAGTACCAAGTCAACCCGGCCCCATTCAACAAACAGGAACTTATTATAAAAAATTGTTCCATCCTCTCTGATGTGACTTATATTAACCGCATTGTGCCATGGCCCTTACACAAAGCCACACCAAAATGGCCTCTTCCTCAAATGCTTCAACATAGTGTCTGTGAAGGTTCTCATTCATCCAGGTCAAGGTATATCCAGAGGCGTCCGAGGCGGGTCTTCACCGCGCGCGTGCGGTGACGTCAGTTGAATCCTGCCAGCGGCCATCTTAGTGATTAACGCTGGCAGAGAGAGGAGGGGACGTTCACCCGGCAGGATGAGGTATGCCGCCGGGTCCCCTCCTCTCTCTTGACACTGTCGGGCTCTCGGTCCATGACCTAGTGCCCGACTTTTTAGAGGGGGTGACACCAAAATGACTGCAGTCATTTTGGTGTCACCCCTCCAATGGTGTCACCCGGTTGCGGGCCGCACAACCCCCTTGTGACGCCACTGGGTATATCTGTAAAAAATAAGTCAAAGCAAGTTCAGTTGCCTTGACTTATTTTTGACAGATATGCTTCAACATAGGTTAAAAAAGAACAATGGCCCAACCTTTTTTGGTCCTAGTTCTCTTTAGCATTGCCCACTATATGCTGACAGTGCAGAGCCGCACTGCAATCAGGAAAGAACCAGACAATATTGTCGGGATCCACCCCGCCACCTGATTGACAGCTGGCTCTGCCTCTCTAGAGCCAGAGCCAGCTGTGCCCGCCCCCTCCCCTGTCTGTTCCTCCAGTCACCGCTGGAGGAATGGAGAGGGGATTCCCTGTGGGGAGCGGTGATTGACATGACATGTGACAGCTCCAGTGTCACACATCAGCTCCAACTATCAGGACAAGTGCATTTCACTCTCCTCATAATTCTCCTTTAAGTGGAACAATGGGAAAAATAAAATAAAAAACACACATATGATGCAGTCTTGTCAATAGCATTATACAGTAACACAGCTACTACATATAATCGTTGTATTTCCCTGTTGATCCTCTTAGATTTGTTATTTTCTTACTTCCTTTAAAGGTTTTGGCGGTTACAGTTATGACAACCCATTTAACATGGCAGACGGTACTTACAACACTCAACTGTCAACTTTTTTCCCAATAGAATAAAACAAAACACTGCAGCTGCTTAAAAAGCTGGACATAGGATTTCATTTATTTGTCTCTTAGATAAAGTAAAAGTTTAACCACCCATTAAAACAAAATATGCGGTACAACACTTGTGCATCTGGACTGACCATTTCCTTTTGGTCCCACAAATACCTGTTGATCCCGCCAGTGAAAGCCACCTAATTCAGCATCCTGTCACGGGGTGGCAACAATGCTGCACTGCTCCTAAATTCAGAGCAGAGTTGTCACCCTCATGTAGGCTGCTTGCACTATAGTGGGATGAAAAAAAAATGCAGGGGACGCGGCTGCCAGCATTTTCACTGCTGATTCACAAGCCTGTAGCTTGTCAGTCAGCACCTAGCCACACATATCCCCGCCCACTGCTTTCTAGATTGGCAGCTCTACCTCTGTTGCTGAAAACCTTCCACTTTGAGCTGCAGTGTCTGGGAAGGGGCGCGTGTGAGACACAAATAAAGGAGGATTTGGCTCAATCTATCTATCTATATATCTATCTATCTTCCATCTATCTATATATCTATCTATCTTCCATCTATCTATATCTATCTATCTTCCATCTATCTATATACCTATCTATCTTCTACCTATCTATATGTTATCTATGTATCTATGTATCTATCTATCTATCTATCTATCTATCTATCTATCTATCTATCCATGATCTATCTATCTATCTATCTATCTATCTATCTATCTATCTATCTTCCATCTATCTATCTATCTTCTACCTATCTATATATCTATCTATCTTCCATCTATCTATATATCTATCTATCTTCCATCTATCTATATATCCATCTATCTTCCATCTATCTATATATC
>NW_017306498.1:1209837-1219800 GCF_000935625.1 Nanorana parkeri
CTCTCTCTCTCTCTCTCTGTCTCTCTCTCTCTCTCTCTCTCTCTCTCTCCATCTCTCCTTTCTTCATCTTTTTTTTTTCACTTCCATTATTTCACAGAAAGAAATTATTCTATATTTCTAGCATGAGAGATTGTGTTGTATCATGCCTCCAAGGTATATGGTTCTTTATGAATTTGTTTGATATAAGGGCTGAGTATTACCGCGTTCAACACAATTTCTCTCCCTCCCTGTGAAATTATTACTAAAAGCTTTTATCAGTTCATTTTGACAGATAATTGATTATTGCTCTTGACGTTTGATGGATAACTTTCATAAAACTAGGAGTCCCAGTCTTCATACTGGTCTGTAAAGTTTTTTTTTTTCTTTCTCTCTATTTCCAAGTAAATGTAACTTTCTTAAGTTAAGGGAACAAGAAAAGGATCTGGGTGTGTCGAAAATGATTGTGACACAACAACACAACAAAGGATCGGCGCTCATTCACCCACAACAACCTATTACTTCACCTTCACTCGCCTGTAACTTCAGCTGGAGATGGTAATGTGACCTGATTGGTTGCTGATCTCCAAAACAGGGAAAAACATGTAAATAAATGAATAATGCAAATGTGGAACAACAGACCAATGTTTTAGCTTTCAGGTGCAAAGGATCATAGAAATAACTGCATTGTCTAACAACCGGGGACAATCTGATTGGTTGCTATAAACATTAGAAACAGTTTTTTTCAGCTTTAAAAAAAAGAGAACTTTCTGGATGCCCCAGTCAGTATCTATCTATCTATCTATCTATCTATCTATCTATCTATCTATCTATCTATCTATCTATCTGTTATCTATCTATCTAGCTATCTATCTATCTCCATTATCTATCTATCTATCTATCTATCTATCTATCTATCTATCTATCTATCTATCTATCTATCTCTATCTATCTATCTATCTATCTATCTATCTATCTATCTGTTATCTATCTATCTATCTAGCTATCTATCTATCTCCACTATCTATCTATCTATCTATCTATCTATCTATCTATCTATCTATCTATCTATCTCTATCTATCTATCTCCATTATCTATCTATCTATCTATCTATCTATCTATCTATCTCTATCTATCTATATCCATTATCTATCTATCTATCTATCTATCTATCTATCTATCTATCTATCTATCTATCTATCTATCTATCTATCTATCTCCACTATCTATCTATCTATCTATCTATCTATCTATCTATCTATCTATCTATCTATCTATCTGTTATCTATCTATCTATCTATATATCCATGATCTATCTATCCATTATCTATCTTTCTATCTATCTATCTATCTATCTATCTATCTATCTATCTATCTATCTATTATCTATCCATCTATCTATCTATCTATCTATCTATCTATCTATCCATCCATCTATCTCTCTATTTATTATCTCTCTATTTATTATCTCTCTATCTATCTATCCACTTTCTTTCTTCCTTCTTTTCTTCCTTCCTCCCTCTCATTCCTTCCTTCCGCCCTTCCTTCCTACCTCTTCTTTTGTCCTCCCACTCTCCCTCTCCTTCCTTCTTTCCTTTCTTCCTCCCCTCTCTTTCCTTCTTCGCTTTCTTCCTCCCCCTGTCCCTCTCCTTCCTTCTTTCCTACTTCGCGCCCTCACTCCACCTTTCTTTCTTTCTTTCTTTCTCTTTCTTTCTTTCTTTCTTTCTTTCTTTCTTTCTTTCTTTCTTTCTTTCTTTCTTTCTTTCTTTCTTTCTTTCTTTCTTTCTTTCTTTCTTTCTTCCTTTCTCTCTCTCTCTTTCTTTATTTCTAACAATCCCAGGGATAGCAAGCACACTCTATTTGTTGGGTAAATGCCCAGGTGCTCATCTGCCTATCTATCTTTATAACTCGAAGTAGAAATAAAACAGGCAAGTCAGTTGGTTACTGTAGACCTCACAGACAGTTCTTCTTTCAGATGTGTTCATACACTGAGGTCACTGTTATAAAATAATCTATTTTTTTTTTTTGTAGGTTATGAAGAAGAGGATGTTTTATGAGGTAAAAAATCACTGAATACATTTAGGTTAAAAGCAAGTGAAGGATTTATGAAGTAAAACTTTGTAAAATATTCATGCCCAATACAAATCTTAACATTTATTGCCATAACCTTGGTACTTGGCAGATAAACAGCGCAGAGAGCCGTGCCTTCATTATTAAACGTCTTTACGTTTCTTTTTTTCACCCCCAAAAATATAAATAAAAATATTTTGTTTCATGTGTATTCTGTACTTTCTGTCATGATAACTGGATGGATGTCATTACAAAAGGATTTTTTGTCAAAAATAAAAAAATCAGCATATAAACTAAAGGATCGCGGCATGCTATATCTTATTTATTAAACCCATTTTTGTCTGTTTTTAAGGGCGGTTCCAGGCAAGAGAAATCAATTAATGAACCACTAAAATCAGAAAGACCACCCGATTCACTTTGATCTGAGTTTTGAGTCATCCGCTGCAGCAGAATTTCACAGATCTCCTCACATGTGCTGTAGCTTTACATCTTCTGAATTCTGTACTGAGTCTGTAACATATTGATACACCAAACTCTCTGGTGCGAATAAGTGCACTTGAGAGCTTTCTTTTGCCCTAAATGAATAGCAAAAAACATGAGATTTCGGTGAAATTTTAGTAATTTGGTGAAATGCATTAGAGTTCATGTACACAGGCAGCTGGTGGAGGTAATATGCTGGTGTTTCAGAGCTGCAGCAGACATAAATCCCCAGATGTAGGTATACTCCTTTACTTGAATACAGACACTGTACGTATGCTGATGGGCTTCCATCGTCTCCTCTTGACCACCCCTGCCCCCTCTTCATCCCCATTCTCCCTTTACCCACTGCCCCCCCTCACCGTCCTGCACCCCCATCCTCCTACAAAAACCTTCAACCCATCAGCAACCACAACAGGTGTCGCCGTGCTCAGAAGAACAGTGATACATTAATTGCTCTATATTTTTTATGTCAAATATGTTTGCAGGGTAATTGGTGCTGATCACTGTATTCCCTGCAAGAGCTGTTGGGCTGCCACACTCTACATAGACTGTACAGACTAACAGGGTTATTCACAAAAGAAGAGTTTGGAGAATGCAGGAGAATTGAACAATCTAGGACAACATAGCTGAACTGGAAAGTGAGCTGAATTGGGGAATATTTCCAAATCAGCTATGTTGGCTCAGAGTGTTCACTTTTCCTGCCTTCTCCAAACTCTTCACCCTTTTGTGAATAACCCTGTCAAAGTTTCAGCTAGCTGAACAAATACATAAATAATCTATTTTTTAAAGTGCTGCAAAAACTGTTGGAACTATATAAATCCTGATAATAATAATAATAACAATAATGATAATAATCATAATAATAAATGTTCCTAATGAACAACACTTTCTTGGCTGTGTTTCTGCTCTTGGTATGATAAATCTTCCTGCATATACAACATTTTTAAATTAAATTAAAGTCAACAATATGCTTTTTGTAAAACCATACCCATTGTAAATGAATGCCCCACCTCTAATTAAAGGAGAACTATGAGGTGAGTGCTTTTCACTCACCTCATAGTTCTAGCCGACCTGTGACAATGAGACTCTCACAGGTCGGCTCAGTAGATCGGGAGGTGAGCGAACACATACCGGCGTTCGCTCACCTCTCAATCCTGTCACTGCTCTCTGCCGTGACAAGGGAGGGGCTGGATTCCCCCCTCCCCGCTCCGATCTGCCAGTGCTGACTGGTGGATCGGACGGGGGAGGGGGAGGGTACAGCTGGCTCTGCCTCTAGATAGGCAGAGCCAGCTGTCAGTCACGCAGCTGGGCGGATCCCGGCACAATTGTCAGGATCCGCTTCAGCTGCGGCGTCTCAGTATACCGCAAGCAGCAGCTCGCGGTATACTGTGGCGTCTCAGTATACCGCGAGCTACAGCTCGCGGTATATTGAGCCTAGGGTGATGGGAGGGTGACGGGACGCTAGTTTGTGTCCTCCCGTTACCCTAAGGAGAACTATGGGGAAAAGACTTAACCCCATAGTTCTCCTTTAAAGTCCATTATCTTCTTACATAGGCTTTATGGACACAAAACAAAAAAACATTTTGCAATGTTGTCAATTAGGTTAAATTGACAACAGAAGGGCATTTTGACGTGTAAATGCAGCCCTACATATAGAGCATCTTGGATTTTACAAAGCAAAAAAAAATCTTGGCGATGGCACATGAGTGATGATGATGTCACACATCAAGACAAAATAACTTCCTCCACTTAACATCCTATTTTCATTAAGTAGAAACGAACTCTGCGAAAGGAGGTGAAGGAAAAAAAAAAAAAAAAAGATTAAAACTAGGAAAGGGAACAGATGTGAAATGATTGTTATAATGGTGTCGTACACATGTCACTCACTGGCATCAGGTTTTTGCAAAATGACTTTAATCACAAGATTCTCACTTTGAACTGCGTATCCTTTTGTTCAGCGAGTTACACAACAGCTTTGCTCTTTCAGAGATAGTGCGATTATTTAATGGGGCCATATGCCGGTGTTTGGAAAAACAAGGGCATTGATTTCAGCTCAACTTTATCTCCCCCCCAACCCAATTTATTACACCACTCTGGGGAGAAAAGCGTTTAGGGCTGGAAATAGCCATTGTTAAAATGGTCCTAATTGTAATAGATTCCAATGTAATTGGTACGTAGGCAAGGCTGCTTTCCCATATGACATTATGAATACAATAATTGAGAAGGCTCACAGCTCTGGCAGTCACACCATTGTTATGGGGCATTGGGGCTACTAAGATATATGAGCCAAGGCCGGCCCAGGAATACATCGTAATTAAGAAAACACATTTATTGGCGATTCATTAAACTCAATTCTGTGCTTAACCTTCTTTGCCTGATAACCATGTGTTTTACCAAATTGAAAGGTCCGTGTTAACCAGGTTGGGCTGGTTATCATGTTCACCATCATAATGGATGTGATGGGTACATTTCTATCCAGACAGCCAGAAAATTGTTTCTTTACTTCTTTATTTTCATTTTGCATCTAGATTGGATGCATACTTAGAGTAGACTTGTGCGCCGTCAAAAAATGTGTTCCGTTTCGTTTCGTTCCGTTTCGTAATATCCATTATTTCGTATTTCGTAATTCGTATCCGAAACTCAATTCGGATTCGTACGAAATACGGATTTTCGTTAGTTTCGGCACATTTTCGTAACTTTACGAACATTCGTTATGATGAAGTTAAACAGCAAAAATACCTTTGTTAATATTGGAGTCGATGTGGTAGTTGTTTTTTTATCCGAAATACGAATTCCGTTAACGGATTCCGTATCCGAATTTCGTATTTCGGACTTAAAAAAAACTACCATCAACTCCAATATAAATGTACTTTGCTTTTTAACTTCAATATAACAAATGTTCGTAACGGAACGAAATTCTGTCAACGGAATTTTGTATTTCCTGCCTGTGCATGTATTGTAATGCAACCCTCAGCAGCAGCGGATCCGTATTTCGGATTAAAAAAAAATCTTGTCATGTTGTTCAACCTCATTTACAGGGGTAATATTAGTTCCTGTTTCAAAGAAATTCGGATCCGAAATTCGTTAACGGAATTTCGTATTTCGGATATAATTCGGAAACTGCAATTCGGATTTTGTATGCTTCCGAATTTACGAATTTCAGGAAAATTCGTACGAATTTCGATTCGTAACGAAACGAATCGCACATGTCTAACTTAGAGTGGAACTGTGGGTGATAGAGATGAGCTGGGGCTTGGACCAAACCCAAGCTCATCAGAACTTAGGAAGGAAGCTGTCAGTGCCAGCCCAATCAGCTGCGGCCGGGCATTCACTTCCTCTTATCTGCACAAAGACAAAAGGAACAGAATGCTACTGACACCATTGACCTTATATGGCCACATTGGTGACCTTTTATGGCTACATAGTTACATAGTATTTCAGGTTGAAAAAAAAGATACAGGTCCATTTTTGTGTGGTTGTGTGTGTTGTGCGTGCTTGTGTATGAGTCCCTATGTGGTCTAGTATTTAAGAGTACCTGTACCCCTGTATGTTACTGTCTCTTAGGATGGTATCTAACTGATTTTCGAATTAATCAATACTCTCAGCTGATACCACTGCTTGTGGCATAGTTCCAAAATGTAACCGCTCTAACTAAAACGAAGCCCCCTTTGTGGATAAATCTTTTCACCACCAGTTTTAGGTAGTGGCATCTAGTCCTTCGTAGGGAGTTAACAGTAAAAAGTTCAGTGCCGATGTTGCCATCACCGCCAAACATTTTGTACAACAAAATCATGTCCCCTCTTAATCTCCTCACTTCCAGCATGAACAAGTTTAGATTTAGCAGCCTTGTCTTGTAGTTTGATCCTCCAGCCTCTTAATTATCTTTGTTGCTCTTCTTTGGACTCTCTCCAGTTCAAGGACATCTTTTCTGTGGACTGCTGACCAAAACTGAAACACATATTCAAGATGAGACTGAACCAGTGATCTATAAAGTAGCAAAATTATTGCTTTGTCTCTGCAGTACATTCCTTTTTAATACAAGACAGCACTCTGCTCGTTTTCTTTTCCACAGCCTGGCATTGCATGCTGTTATGCAATCTGCGGTCATCCCCAAATCTTTTTCCATTTCTGACTTACCTAGTGGAGTCCCCATTAATGTGTATTCCGCTTGCCTGTTTTTAACCCCAAAGTGTGACCTTTTATGGCCACATGTCCATGGGCATTCTAGCCAAATGTTGCATTTTCTATTCCAACGCATTTGAATGGAAAATGTAGCATTGGACAAGGCTGTGTTTGAAGCAATTAAAATCATTGGAATTTTGCTGAGTTGGGTTTGAGCTGTGCTCCCAATGCATATCAAATGCAAGAAAGCAATGCCCTAAAGGAAATGAAAAAGAACAGATCTACTGGGAGAATCATAGGGGGGACTTAAAAAAACTACTAAGTTAATGTTTGTAATAGACTACAGTGAGAAGCTCACAGTGTGCAGCGCAATCAGAGTAAGCGATTTCACTAAAGAAGAGAAAACTCTGCAAGACTGAAGGGAAGGCCGGAGCTCAACTTTAATATATATATATATATAAAACAGTGAAATCAATGTTCACTGAAGAGTTGCTTGTTACTTACCCACTTTTACTATTCAAAATAACAAAGCCTTCTTAACCAGGATACAGAAAGCACAATACAGTAAACTCCCCATTATCTGGCATTCAAGCAACTAACACTCTCAAGCAACTGTAAAAAAAAAAATGAAGGACATAGCATGCCTGCGGTTGCATGATACACATGTGCACGCTAAAAAATTCCATTAGCAACTAAGGGGTCTATTCACAAAGCTGCCGAGGGCAGCCGAGTGAATGACCGATCAGAAGTGAAGTGAGCCGAACACCGTTCGGCTATTCACTTCAGGCTGGTACGGCTGATTTCAGCCGTATATCGGCTGAAATCAGCCGTACATCGGCTTGCTTCGTGTGGCTTCGGATCAGCCGAACATGCTCAGCATGTTCGGCTGACCCGAAGTGCAGAAGGAGTTTGACTCAGCCGATCCAACATCTGGATCGGCTGAGCCGAACCTCCGGCAGGCTTCACACTGCTGTTTGGGCTATTCTGAAAGATCCCGAACAGCAGTGAGAGAATAGCCGAATGCCGCCGAGCGGCATTTGGCTCGGCTGTTCTGCTCAGTCCCTCAGAGGCACCAAGCAGAAAAGAAAAAGAGTGAAAAAAATAGAAAAAAGTTAATGGAAAACGATTGTGCAGAGCTAGCAGTGACAGCTAGCTCCGCCCAATAGTTTATGACAGCTGGGCAGAGCAATTTGCATAGCCAATAGCAGGCCGGCTATTGCTCCCGCCTACTGCCCGCTGATTCCAATCACCTGCCGCTTGCAGGATCTAGCAACTAGAAACTACAGTTATCCGGCAACTACTGATCCCCGTGGGTACGGATAACTAGGAGTTTACGGATAACTGAAAGACTTCTAGCTACCTTGCTTACAGATCCTAATTTTTTTTTTTTTGGCTCAAACAAGATTGACATGACATGAGCTGATATGTGGAAATGCATGTATTTTCTTTGATTCTCATGGGAGTGCCTGTGTGTTAAAACAAATGGATTTTTCATGGATTTTCCTGAATTTCTGTTTTGGTGACATGTGTTGATTCAATTGGGAAGGCAGATTTAGGGAGGATTGTTTTTTAAAGGGCTATGAATAGGTCCTGAGTGTCTTTTGTGCACTGAATGTTTCTTCTGGTTGTAGTTTGTTGTTAGTATAAGCCTTTTAGACAATACTTGAAAAAAAATATTTTGGGAAATGTACAGAGCTATTGACTAAAGGGTGAAGAGTTTGGAGAGGGCAGGAGAACGGAACAATCTAGGCCAAAATAGCTGATTTTGAAACATTCTCCAATGCAGCTCACTTTGCAGTTCAGCTATGTTGTCCTAGATTGTTCACTTCTCCTGCATCCTCCAAACTCTTCACCCTTTTGTGAATAGACCTGTTAGAGTAAATTCTTGTTTGATACTGCTAAACACAATGGAGTCAAAAACAACAAAAAGAGTGTATTGTCTCTTCAAATTTCTGCTTAAAAAAAAATTCTCCCCCAAAAAAGCAAGTAAAAGGCTCAAACTTTTTCCTTTTTTTTCAAAATAGTTGCTATTTCTTTGTGGGTGGGCATTTACATTATGTATTATTATTAGACATGTAAATATCATTTAGTTCCGAACAGATATTCGTACAAATTTCATTAAATTTGGATATTCAGATGCATCTGAATTTCCGGATTTGAATGAGTGAGAATGGCAACAAATGCAAACGAAAATTCTGTCCGAATTTAGTTCAAAACGACTCTCTATTTGACATGTGACTATTCTCTGGTCAATTTTTGGACCTGAAATCCGAATAACGAAACAAACCAAATTTCAAATCTGAAAAAAGTAGGAAATAAAAATCCGAATTGATCTGAAACAAAATTAAACACATTTTTTGTGGGGTTATATGTCTAATTATTATTATTATTATTATTATTATGTTAACTGTCTAAAAACATCAGGCACAGTGAATGAAACTTCAACAGATTATTATTGTGGTGAATGTTACTGAGACTTGAAGCGTGGGATATCCAAATGTTGGAAAGTACTGCCAAAATGGGACTCAAATGAATGTGCTTTGTAGAGGTAACAAGGATTTTAAGACTGCCCATACACCTTGCGATCATCGGACGACAATTTTCGTATGGCGGCCCCCATCCTGCCCCGATTATCGCAAGGTTGGATCAGCGGTAATTAAAAGAAAACACCTGGACGAATTGCGGTAATCGACCGCACGTATTTTCGTCTGCGCATGTGCAGTGTATATCGTACGAATTTTGACATACGGAAACGCCACCAGCCTTGCGAAAATCGTACGATCGACTGAAGTTTTCTGACCTGCTGGATAGTCAAAGGTCAATCGATTGTACAGTATTTGCGGTTGTACACTGCCCATGGGCACCTTAAGGGTGTCAGTTAATCAGTCAACCAATCTTTTGTGCTCCTTTTATTGTTTTATGTATATAAACAATAACAATAAAGGAAAAGTGTTAACTCTTTTCCTTTAGGTATACCTCCGCCTTTCTAACAGATTTCATGTTACGGTAAAGGACAGGATGGTGAAATAATCAGTCCTGTACCAAGGTTATTCATTATATTTCTCTGTTGTACATACAGGCTTTTCAATTATGTTTCCAAAGAGAAATATTCAAACGGTACATGTTTTTGCAAGGGTACTTTAAACACAGCTGTCTGCAGTTTTTTCCCACTATATTAACATTGTTTTTTATATCATCTTTTCATATTTTTTTATTTTCTATTTACATAAACACATTAAAAAATTCAACTCCAGCCAAATATAAAAGATAGAAATTATTGTAGCTCTAAATCCATTTATACATGAATAAATATA
>NW_017306498.1:1220021-1229931 GCF_000935625.1 Nanorana parkeri
GCAGTGTAAGAATCTGTATTAGACTTGGTATTAGCATCTTGCAATCCCCTATACAGCTGAGCTCAGACTGGGAGAGGGAGAAGCAACACATGGAACTAGTCACTTGTGCTGCAGTGCTCATTTGCTAACAAATGAAATAGGTTGACAGGAGCAGCTAGCAGAGTGACAGAGAAATGGACTGCTCAGTTTACTGCTTCTCCATGCACTGTCCAGTTATAGGCTGGGGAGCTGACAAGACCTATAAGTGTTACTTGACAGTATCAGAGAAAAATCAGAACTCCTGCCATGCCAAACAGGGCTGTGCTGTGTGGCAGAATTGTGCTGGTGGCTGAGCTGTGTAAATCTCAGGACTGGAGGGCCCAAAATACAAATTGCTTGAAAATAGCAGCTTTGGAAATTATTCATTTTTGGAGGACCTGCAGAAAACTGTAAAAAGCAGAAAAAAATTCCAAAAATAATCCTCTGCAAAGAAGTCACTAAAGCCAAATTACATGGAGCATTATAGCATTTCTAAAAACAGAGCACAGCAGCAGCTGTTTGCCTTGAGACTATCTGTCTCAATGTATAACTCTGCACTTGATCTATTGAATCTCTGTAAAGTGCAGACTTTTTTGTTTCAAGTGACATCAAAGGCAAAATGTTTTTTCCTTCACCCCCCCACACACACAAAAGGTGCCTCCTTATCCGATTATCCTCTTCTTTCCTGTAGTTTTCAGGAGTCCCTCCAGCATTGACTCTTCTATCTTCCTGGTACTTCCTGTCCCTCGAAGTCTGTGCGGGTGCACGCTGCTGCATTCACTTACCTTGCGTCTTTCCTCGTCTCCTGGCCGAAGATCTGAACTGCGCATGCGCCCGCCCCAAGATCCTTTGCGGCCGCCCGAGGATCTTCAGATGTTCGGACGGGAGTGTGCGGCGGAGACGCAGGTACGTTTTTTTTGTTTCACTGTTTTTGCATTTATTCACTGCTTGCTAGCAGTAGATATATGGAAAAAAACTTGAGGGTTTAATGATCCTTTCAGCAGAGCAGCTAAGAATGAGCTGGTAAACATGAAAAGAGTCAACAATGCCCTCTGAAATATTAATAGACAGTATTTCATGTTTACACACAAAATATATATATCATTTTATTTTTTAAGTCCTGTACATATATGAATGAATGCATAAAATATATACAAAATGCTACACATTTCAGGAGAAGGAGGAGAAGAAGAAGGAGGAGGAGGAGAAGAAAGAGGAGAAGAAGAAGGAGGAGGAGAAGAAGGAGGAGGAGAAGAAGGAGGAGGAGAAGAAGAAGGAGGAGGAGGAGAAGAAGGAGGAGGAGGAGAAGAAGGAGGAGGAGGAGAAGAAGGAGGGGAGGAGGAGAAAAAGTAGAAGAAGAAGGAGGAGAAGAAGAAGAAGGAGGATTAGAAGAAGAAGGAGGGGGGAGAAGTAGGAGGAGAAGAAGAAGAAGGAAGAGAAGAAGAAAGGGGAGAATAAGAAGAAGGAGGAGGAGGAGAAGGAGATTATGAAAAAGAAGGAGGAGAAGAAGGAGAAAAAGAAGGAGGAGAAGGAGAATAAGAAGGAGGAGAAGGAGAATAAGAAGGAGGAGAAGAAGGATGATATGAAAAAGGAGGAGGAGAAGAAGGAGGGGAAGGAGAAGTTGGAGAAGGAGGAGGAGAAGAAGGAGGAGAAGGAGAAGAAGGAGGAGGAGGAGAAGAAGAAGGAGGAGGAGAAGAAGAAGGAGGAGGAGGAGAAGAAGAAGGAGGAGGAGGAGAGGAAGGGGGGAGGAGGAAGAGGAGAAGAAGGAGGGGGGAGGAGGAGAAGGAGGATTAGAAGAAGAAGGAGGAGGAGGAGGAGAAGAAGAAGGAGGAGGAGAAGAAGAAGGAGGAGGAGGAGAAGAAGAAGGAGGAAGAGGAGAAGAAGGAGGGGGGAGGAGGAGAAGGAGGATTAGAAGAAGAAGGAGGAGGAGGAGGAGAAGAAGAAGGAGGAGGAGAAGAAGAAGGAGGAGAAGGAGAAGAAGGAGGAGGAGAAGAAGGAGGGGAGGAGGAGAAGAAGGAGGAGGAGGAGGAGAAGGAGGAGGAGAAGAAGAAGATGGAGGAGAAGAAGAAGGAGGATTTGAAGAAGGAGGAGGAGAAAAAGGAGGAGAAGAAGGAGAAATAGAAGGAGGAGGAGAAGAAGAAGGAGGAGGAGAAGGAGGAAGATAATAAGAAGGAGGAGAAGGAGGAGAATAAGAAGGAGGAGAAGGAGGAGGAGAAGAAGGAGGAGGAGGAGAAGAAGAAGAAGGAGGAGGAGGAGGAGAAGGAGGAGAAGAAGAAGGAGGAGCAGGAGAAGAAGAAGGAGGAGAAGAAGAAGGAGGGGAGGAGGAGAAGAAGAAGGAGGAGGAGGAGAAGGAGGAGAAGAAGAAGAAGAAGGAGGAGAAGAAGAAGGAGGATTTGAAGAAGAAGGAGGAGGAGAAGAAGAAGGAGGAGGAGAAGAAGAAGAAGGAGGAGGAGAAGAAGAAGGAGGAAGAGGAGAAGAAGGAGGAGAAGAAGAAGAAGCAGGAGAAGAAGGAGGAGAAGAAGAAGAAGGAGGAGAAGAAGAAGAAGGAGGGGGGGGAGAAGTAGGAGGAGAAGAAGGAGGAGAAGAAGGAAGAGAAGAAGAAGGAGGAGAAGAAGAAGAAGGAGGAGGAGAAGAAGAAGAAGAAGGAGATTTTGAAAAAGAAGGAGGAGAAGAAGGAGAATAAGAAGGAGGTGAAGGAGAATAAGAAGGAGGAGAAGAAGGATGATATGAAAAAGAAGGAGGAGAAGAAGGAGGGGAAGGAGAAGTTGGAGAAGGAGAAGAAGAAGGAGGAGAAGGAGAAGTTTGTTAGTGTGTACCATAAACAAACTGTGTAAAAAACAAAACAAAAAAAAACTTGCTTTTATCTTTTTTCATGCTTTGTTGCATATTGGTGCTGCTGATTTCTTGCAGTCACTTCCTGTCTACATGCACTCCAGGGATGGCTGCCTGGCATTTCTCAGGGGCTGTGCTTGTGCAAAATGCATCGGCACAGCAGCTTGGAAACCTGCGTAATAGGGTGACAACACAGTAGAACAAACAGAGACAGAGCATGTCAGACTATAACAGGAAGTACTCGAACAAGGACCAAGGACCAAGGATCACCCGGTATTATTTTAATGAAAGCTGATGATATAAAAGATATAGAAAATGTCTTTGAAATTACAATGATATATTAAAGGCTATATGAGGTTGCAGCGATTGGGTTTAGATCTACCATAAAGGATCAATCAAAAAAAATGTAAAACCGTGATTCTAAATTTACCAGTCGCGATTTACGCAACCTGAAACTAAGCCTTTATTAAGGCTTATATGCGCACTCCAGATCGTCTTGTTTATTTCCTAATATTCACCCTCTGTCTACATAAAAGCAAAGAAGCAAACGTATTAATGGGCCAAGCACGATAAAGATAATCACTTATTTTTCAAAGGTTGCAGTCATGGACTGATAGAGCACTTCAAACAGATGATATCAAGAGGCTGCGCGTTTACAAGGCGGATTTCCTTGCAGGCTAACCATCTGAATAATCACCGGCAATTAATATTTCAAGCATGTGTTAATACTCTGTTATTTCAGTTGAAGATGGACAGATAACGCAGCACGTAAAAGACAAAATTCTAACGGCTCGCTGGCGGTGTAAAGGGCGCCTTTCCTACAAGAAGACAAGGTGAAAATGTTGTCATTAACTGCAGTCAGCATGGAACAAGGTTCTGACTTTGGTCCCCATGCAGTCCTACTACATGGAAACCGTACAAAGGTGCCATAATATGCATGACAATGGGCAGGGGTGTGGTTGAAGTCCTAAAGGCACCTAGATTGCTGTAGAGTAGTGGGCTTGGTGCAAACCCATTTCGCCGGAGTTCACCCAAGTCTGCTCAAAACTGCCAACCCCTCCTTCTGACCCAATCAGCTGTGGAGAGTTGTATTTCCCGCCCCACAGCTATATATCACAATGTGGCAGGGAATACCTCTGCCGCCATTGATTCCATTGGGAAAAGGGCCGGTAGTCACAGGTTTCAGATGGGTTGGGAGAACTGGGTTCGCACCAAGCCCAGACTTGTCCATATTGTAGGGCATGAAACATACCAAGGTGAACAATGGATGAGGCTGTTTTCTTGACCCCCATGTCATCTCTTCCCACTTCTCATCTCCGTCTTTTTCTTTACTGTCCTCCCTCTTTGATCTTTTTCCTCTATTCTACTGAACTCCATTAGAACTGAGCAATTAGTACTGTGCCCCTTCAGTGACAGGGGTCCCAGGCCTTAGAATGCTTTACAAATGCCAGGCATTGGTATTTAAAAAACCTCTTTGCATCAGATATGGGTCTAACATAATCTTTTTTTTTTTTTTTGCAGGTGGCATGTGCAAATTAGTGGCAGTTAAAAAATAGGTGATTCATCCACTTTTTACAGCTCCCCAGCCTCTTGCTGACAGGTTAGTATTGTAGCTGGACAGCGCTTCGCAGCGCAGCAAAAATTGTACAGCATGTTGCCTTTGGTAGGCAGTGCTGCCTGCCAAATGCAATCATTGAGGTGAACAGGCACATGCCAAATGCTTGGCACGCGGTTGCAACATGGTGGTAGTTCCATGAAAAATCCCCCTTTGGATCAAAGGAAAAAACTGGCTTTATGGAGGTGGTTTGCTTTTCAGAGGGGCTGTAAAGTCCACTGCTGCTGTGAACAAGCCCTTGAACAGTCATATCTATAATTTTATATATACAGTATGATGAAACAAACACATTGAAATTATTAAATACATTTAAATGTATTATACTGTATAAATGTATTAAAATTGATTAATTAAAAACAAGTAAACTACATTCCAACAATAATATTGTGCAATGAATGGATATACAAGATACAAGCAATCTTAGAACCAAAGTTCTGGAAGGAAAGCAGAACTAAAGTCTACAGTACTAATCTCTGCTCTTGTGGTGAGATGTCCGGTCTTCTTCTGGATTTTTTGTCTTCGGCCATCTCGATTGGCTGGCCCAGGAAGCACTTAGGAGTTAGCTCACCTGGCATACCAAAATTGTACATCGAGCTGCCCATACGCACCTTAGTATTTAATCTAAAGAAATTTGATAGCAGGCAGATAAGAAGTATTTATTGCAGAAGAGACATAATGCTCAATTTCCAAAGCAAACACACAGGATACATATCCGCATTTTAAAAAATTCCAGTCCAGTAAGATTGTAAAGTTTTAAGGCTGTGTGACTTGAGCCTATAGGAATTTTCTTCTGCAACAAGAAGCCCATGAGGTAATGGTAACACTATGGTCCCCATTTAGACCATGGTCATGTTTGGTCCAAGTGTTAGATGTGACCGCCGACCACAGACCTTGGTACCCCTTGCAACTAAGATGTGGCTAAGCATGTGCATCTTCTGACATGGCCTGTAGGCTGAGAATATGGAGCCAGAGTGATGGAACTGGGTTTCAAACCACCCATCGCTTAAATTGCTTTACTGTGATTCTGTGAAGGTAGGTTGACCGGCCTGGTGGTGGTGATAGGTCACCTGTTTGGACCATGTAGAGTGCGACTCTGGCAATTTTTGGGCCAGGTGCTAGATGTGACCTCCAATGGACCAGCCCTGTAACCACAGACCTTTGGATCCCTTGCAACTTGCAAAGTTATGGCTAAGTGTTTGCATCTTCTGACATGGCTTGTAGGCTAAGAGTATGAAACCAGAGTGATGGAACTGGATTTCAAATTATCCCATCACTGCAGTTGTTTTCATGCAGGCCCTGTGAAGGTAGGTCGGCCAGACTGGTGGTGGTGATAGGCCATGTAGACTGCGACCCTGGCAATTATTGGGCCAGGTGTTAGATGTGACCTCCAATAGACCAGCTCTGTAACCACAGACCTTGGGATCCCTTGCAACTAAGTTGTGGCTAAGTGTTTGCATCTTCTGACATGGCTTGTAGGCTAAGAGTATGAAACCAGAGTGATGGAACTGGATTTCAAATCACCCATCATTGAAATTGCTTAACTGCAGGCCCAGTGTGGGAACTGTCTTATCAATCCTTCACAAGGGAGTGCTACATGTACTATTCTGACTGTGGTCCAGTCTAAGAAAAGTCACCCCACCATGTGCTACTAATGCCTTGACGGTGGCTGTATTATACTTTGTGGAGCTTAGGAAGCAGCACAATCTTCCTTCCCTTTTGCTTTCTTAGAACACAAGAATAATTTGGAGTACGTGACTATGTTCTGTATCTACGGTTACAGCCACATAATAATCACATCTATCCCATCCAGCCCATACAATGTACTGTTTTGAAGTCCGGATTATTAATATGTGTTACATTTAATACAGGTACAAGAGTGGGATCTCAGCGGCGATTATTACCTCCTGATCTATCCGAGGCTCCTTCCTAATTCGAAGCTCTCGGTACCGTGAATAATCAGCACGTAGTGTACATCACACAAGTAAATATTGTTTCAATACAATAACAGACATTGTTCTTGTGTGATGCTATTAAGAAGCTCCTTCGGTTTCCTTGGGATTCTGACAATAGCACTTTGTTAAGGCTCGCTGCTCCCATTTGCATTGGACGTCTATTCTGCATGTAGATTGATGAGTTTAATCAGCAAATCAGGAGCAAGGCTCGGCCATCAATCAATGTCACTTTCTTCCCTTATAATTTGTGATTTGCTTCCTGTCAGGGTAACACGAAGATGTTTCTTAAAGGTGACGGTCAGGTGAAGCGGCGATTCAACATTTAGATCTGCCTTGATATTAAAATAAGCCCTGTCAATAGCAGTTGAAGGAAATGTGGCGAATAGGGATAACTGTGCGGTGATGGCTGCAGAAGGTGATGGGTTGCCCGTAGCAACCAATGGAGTTGCACATAGGAGAGGAAACGAGGGCCGACTATGTGATAATGGCTGCAAAATGAGATGGGTTGCCCGTAGCAACCAATAGAGTTGCACATGGGAGAGGAAACAAGGTCTGACTGCGATGACGGCTGCAGAAGGAGATGGATTGCCCATAGAAACCAATACAATTGCACTTGCTTCAACATCAGCGCCACCTCATAGCTCTGGACTAGTGATGGAATATGCATGGCACGGCTAATTGTAGTCACCACCAGGGATGCATGTGACAGGGGAACAACTCAGGAGCACAATGGGTAGACAGGGACAAAGCATTGAAGATGTATGAATTGAAGCACTAAACCAATTAAAATAGTCCAGATACAACTTTTTTCCCTTGTGTCAGAGTAGCCAACATGTTTTTGGGGTCCAAAACACACTCCTTTCTCAGGTATTCATGAGAGAAATCATGTAAAGATCTCTCAAATTGCCCCTCTGTGTAGCAGCAAGCACTACAAGAAGCATTCACCTCCCAAGTATTAGTTATTGATTAATGTGCTGCGCTTGAAATAAATAACTAAATAAATAAAACCAATCAATGATTCTGTGATTAACCAATATGTCTTTCAAAACAAATATGACAATCTTCAAATAGGACATTCATACCATGTATTTTCTGTTGGCGATATTATAATGCTAATCAATGTCCATACAGAGAGTCCAGCCGTATATTCCTGTGCTCCAACCAATTAAAGCGATGTGTAAATAGCAAATCCACAAGTGCACCACAAACAGTGCATTTCAGCGTGGTCAGGCTCTGAAACGCACTGAATCGCATTCTGTCCGGCTCCCTGTGTTCAGGGGTGGATGCAAAAATAGTGCATGCAGAATGGACCAGAACGCAGGCATTAATGTGCCACATGTTCGGGTGCGGGCAATCGCACTGACGTTGACCTCAATGCATTGCCAATGACTTCAAAGCACCGCCACGCCCCCTCCCACCCCTGAACACAGGGGAAGCGTTCCAGAGCCTGACCGATCTGGAACGCAATGTTTGTGGTGTGAACCGACCCTTAATGTCCCAAGTGCACCACACTCTTAATTCATCCACAGTGATAGTTCTTTATGAAAATACGTGTACCACTTCCAACTGCCACCCCAGTGTTGACCCCTCTCGGTGGGCCGCTCACCTTCAGATCAGACCTACAAATAGGTCTCAATTCGCTTAGAGGATCTCCTACTTTTCCAATTTAAAGGCAATCTTTTAAGTTCATTTGTTCCCCGAAAGTGTGCATCAGCGTGTCATTATGGCCATTTTAATAAAAAAATATAAAACAGCCCATAGCGTAAAATAATTTCAGATTAAAAAGTTCCTTTATTAAAATATTATTCACAATTTAAAAGATGTCAAATGGGCACCAACACTCTCAAAGAATCTGCAGGATGCAGGGGCGTAACTAGAAATCACAGGGCCCCATATCAAAATTTTGTATGGGGCCCTGTGATTATAGCATGTAGCATACAAGACTTCCCAGATGTCTGCTGGCTTTAATAGCCAGCAGACACCTGGGAAGTCTTGTCACAGCACCATAGGAGGTATTGGCAGTGCTATTCATGTCATTGGCTTCACCAGAATGCATGGTAATACAATGTCCTGCATTCAGGTGTAGTGAAATCACAAAACATGTGCATACACTCAGTGGCGTCGCGAGGATGGGTGTCACCCAGGGTCGCACATGCACAGTGGTCTTTTTGACACCTGCCTGACGTCACAGCCAGTTGTTATTTATTGGCCGGGACCTACGAGAAGACTCTGACAGGTGCCGGCCAATAGGAAACAGGATGTGCGTCATTTTTTTTTTCCTTTAAAATATTTTACATTTTTTCTACATTTTTCTCATTTATTTAACTTTTTTTCTATTCTGCTCGCTACCATGGAGGTACTGAGCAGAATAGCCAACCAGAATTCCAATTGCGGCATTTGGCTGTTTACTTATTGTGAGCTTACTTATAGAACGAGCTGCCGGAGTTTCGGCTTAGCCGATCCAGATGATGGATCAGCTGAGTCAAACTCCTTCTGCACTTTGGCTCAGCCGAGTATGTTGGGCTGACCGAAGGCAGCCGATGTACGGCTGATTTTAGCCGAGGTACGGCTGAAATGAGCCCTACAAGGCTGCAGTGAATAGCCGAACAGCGTTAAGCTCACTTCGGCTCCGTTATTCAGTCGTTGAATAACCCCCATATAGTTTGCGCACGTATATAACGCTATATGTGAAACAACTGCACGGATGTCGCTCGTTTGCAGCTATTATATAGCCACAAACGTGCATAATCCGCTGGATTATCGCGCTTGCACTATTTTGGGGGCCGTGCGGTTTCCTACCGTGCGGTCCCGCAACAGTCTGGACAAAGCACATAAAAGTGCATTGTTTTTCCTGTTTAGAGCGGCTCTGCTCGTATTGGGACAGCCGCTCCAGTGTGAATGGAGCTTTAACCCACGCAAACCCCAAAATACTGCAAGCGCAACAATCCGTCAGATTCCGCACGTTTGCGGCTATATAATGGTCGCAAACGAGCGGAATCCGTGCAGTTCAAATATAGCATTTGCAAAACGTGCATAATCCGCTGGATTATCGCGCTTGCACTATTTTGGGGGCCGTGCGGTTTCCTACCGTGCGGTCCCGCAACAGTCTGGACAAAGCACATAAAAGTGCATTGTTTTTCCTGTTTAGAGCGGCTCTGCTCGTATTGGGACAGCCGCTCCAGTGTGAATGGAGCTTTAACCCACGCAAACCCCAAAATACTGCAAGCGCAACAATCCGTCAGATTCCGCACGTTTGCGGCTATATAATGGTCGCAAACGAGCGGAATCCGTGCAGTTCAAATATAGCATTTGCGTCCCGTGCGGGTTCCCACATGAAAAACCGCACGGGAAACGCAAACGCTGTATGTAAATAGAGACTAAAAGGTTCAAAATCTTCCTATTTACAGCTCAAAGAAAAAAAGTCATTAAATTAACTTACCAGCATCAGGGCTCCCGATCACCAGGTTCCAGTAGAACTCCTCCAGTGGGGGGC
>NW_017306498.1:1231686-1253290 GCF_000935625.1 Nanorana parkeri
CCCCCCGTCCCCCAGAACGCAAGGAGACTTTGTGTATGCGATCTCTTGCATTCTGGGCAAGGGTGTAAGCGAGCTTTTAAGATTACAGCCGTTAGAGGAGCAACAGTGTAAAAAGAGGACAATTACAGCAATATATGTGAAGGTGTAAAAGGGTTTTAGGGCTTATTCACACCAATTACTGTGCGTTCCAGAGTGGTAGCTGGAACGCACTGCATTTTGGGGCATTCTGGGATGGGAGGGGGCGTGGCTGTGCATTGAAAATAATGGCACCGCAGCCATGCCCCACCGCATTCTGGTCCAGTGCGATCGCACTGGACCGGAACGCAAGGGAGAGCTTAGTGTGCGATACAGTGCATTCTAGCATCTACCGCTTTGGAACGCACTGGAATTGGTGTGAGCAAGCCCTTAGAAACAGAGAACAGGAAGAGTACTGACAGGCACAGCAATGAATGACCTAGCATGTAGCATACAAGACTTCCCAGATGTCTGCTGGCTTTAATAGCCAGCAGACACCTGGGAAGTCTTGTCACAGCACCATAGGAGGTATTGGCAGTGCTATTCATGTCATTGGCTTCACCAGAATGCATGGTAATACAATGTCCTGCATTCAGGTGTAGTGAAATCACAAAACATGTGCATACACTCAGTGGCGTCGCGAGGATGGGTGTCACCCAGGGTCGCACATGCACAGTGGTCTTTTTGACACCTGCCTGACGTCACAGCCAGTTGTTATTTATTGGCCGGGACCTACGAGAAGACTCTGACAGGTGCCGGCCAATAGGAAACAGGATGTGCGTCATTTTTTTTTTCCTTTAAAATATTTTACATTTTTTCTACATTTTTCTCATTTATTTAACTTTTTTTCTATTCTGCTCGCTACCATGGAGGTACTGAGCAGAATAGCCAACCAGAATTCCAATTGCGGCATTTGGCTGTTTACTTATTGTGAGCTTACTTATAGAACGAGCTGCCGGAGTTTCGGCTTAGCCGATCCAGATGATGGATCAGCTGAGTCAAACTCCTTCTGCACTTCGGCTCAGCCGAGTATGTTCGGCTGACCGAAGGCAGCCGATGTACGGCTGATTTTAGCCGAGGTACGGCTGAAATGAGCCCTACAAGGCTGCAGTGAATAGCCGAACAGCGTTAAGCTCACTTCGGCTCCGTTATTCAGTCGTTGAATAACCCCCATATAGTTTGCGCACGTATATAACGCTATATGTGAAACAACTGCACGGATGTCGCTCGTTTGCAGCTATTATATAGCCACAAACGTGCATAATCCGCTGGATTATCGCGCTTGCACTATTTTGGGGGCCGTGCGGTTTCCTCCCGTGCGGTCCCGCAACAGTCTGGACAAAGCACATAAAAGTGCATTGTTTTTCCTGTTTAGAGCGGCTCTGCTCGTATTGGGACAGCCGCTCCAGTGTGAATGGAGCTTTAACCCACGCAAACCCCAAAATACTGCAAGCGCAACAATCCGTCAGATTCCGCACGTTTGCGGCTATATAATGGTCGCAAACGAGCGGAATCCGTGCAGTTCAAATATAGCATTTGCGTCCCGTGCGGGTTCCCACATGAAAAACCGCACGGGAAACGCAAACGCTGTATGTAAATAGAGACTAAAAGGTTAAAAATCTTCCTATTTACAGCTCAAAGAAAAAAAATCATTAAAGTAACTTACCAGCATCAGGGCTCCCGATCACCAGGTTCCAGTAGAACTCCTCCAGTGGGGGGCCAGGGCCGGATCTCAGTGGCCTCCGTCCCTCCATCCGCCCTCCGCGGTAGGTCCGCCCCCATCCACTGTGACACGCCCCCACCTCAGAGCTCTTTTCGGCCACAGCGCTGTAAGAGATCCTGCTCTGTTAAAGCAGCAACAGCAGTGTATAGTGGGCCGGCCTGTAGGCATGCGACACTGCCGTCGCCGTTTTAACAAACCGGCATCCCCTTCCATGCGGGCTGAAAAGGGCTCGGGGGTCGCTGACGGGCCCCATCTTTGACCCTCGGGCAATGCCGTATGCTCAGTCCGACGCTGGTAGGGGCCCGGCCGGGAAGATTGTGAGCTCTGCTCCTGACCGGGCCCCTGTCTGTTGCGGGCCCCATAGCGCCCGCATGGGTCGCTATGGCGGTAGTTCCGCCACTGCCTCCACAGACTCTCTATGGTGGACTCCACAGGGTCACTCTCAGGTGGGCTGGTCACACCCATGCACACCTCTTACCTGTCAGCCCCGATCTGCTGTCCGCCTCCTCCTCCTACGCGGTTGCTGGTGGGCCCCGCCTTCTCCTCCACTGCCGTGCCCAGCCTCCTCCACTGCCGATGCTGGCCCACAGCTGCTGGCAGTCACTGGCTCAGCATCGGCTGTGAGGAGGAACGCGCTGCTGCACAGATCACTGACAGGTTGATCTGAACAGCGGCACGTTCCTCCTCATAACTGCCAGTGACAGCCATCAGCCTGAGATGCCATAGCGACCCAGGCAGCCCGCACGGCATCAGGGGATGTCCTGGCTAGGTCCCCCGTGCCTCGGGCCCCAAAGCGGCATCCTGGGTCGCTATGGTGATTGTTCCACCACTGGCAGGACGGCTGACTCTCCATATCTCCGAACCCTCTATGTGAAAACGGGTAACGCTGGAGCCGTGCTGCCGACCATGTAAACTCCACTCAGGAGCCCCAGACAAAGTCCATTGATGATGTAACGCGCAGGGTGGAGTTTCGCAGATGCTGAGTGGAATTTACATGGCTGGCAGCATGGCTCCAGTGTTACCTGTTTCCACATAGAGGGTATGGAGATACAGAGAGGCAGCAGATTCTTTGCGAGTGTTGATGGCCATCAACTGTGAGACTGGCACCGCGGGTCTCTGTGGTAGGATAGGAAGGAGTTCAGCACACTTTTACCTGCTGATCTCCCTCCAATTTAATTGATGAGCAGCTTTTAAAGCGTCACCTATAGCTAATTTTGTGTTTATTTTGCAATTTCGCAGGCGCATGCAATTTTAAGGCTTGACATGTTGGGTGTCTATTTCCCCGACGTGAGCCTGGGCAGGGACAAGGGATAATACCATGGATTTCAAATGGTTAAATACTAGTAGTGTAAGTACCTGAACTTGACCTGGTATCATCTGCCTGCAGTCTCTGTACAGCAGGGCTGGAGTGTGAGTGGAGGAATCAGTACAAGGAGCCAATCAGTGCAGACATGATGCATGCGGATAGTAGGAGGGGAGATCAGACTGACCGGGAGATGAGCTCATCACGGTGATGTTTCTTCTTTCACTGTCCAGTCACGGGCTGGGGAGGATCCAGGATGTCCTGGGCTCAGGAAGGATGTTGGTCATCAAACTGGGGGCATCTAGTGGCAGAAAAAGGTACTGCATAGGAAATCTCTGAATTGAAGCTAAATATTGCAGCAAAAGCTGTTTGTTTTTTTTATCTTTTAATGGGCGTTTAACTTTTATTTGAATATTTTTGGCCTGAATTCTACTTTGAATTGGCCAAGTACCACAAAGAAGGTGTAAGAGAAGAACCTGCAGCCAAAGAAAAAAAACAAAACACCAGCCTGGCAGGCTTTCTTTCCCTCCGCTCTCTTTCTTGCCAACATATTATTTTCTCCAAAACGTTCAGGAATTCTTTAAAGGAGGCGACCCCCTTCACTTTACACGATAGATGATTAGCCGCTTTATATAAAGAGATAGGATGCTGTGCTGGAGTTAATGTCCTGCTAATCAGGTCTCTGCTGTCAGTGAATGGCTCGCATTAGCTACAGAACGCCAATGCAAGTTAACAGAAGCCATGCAGCTTCCCCATGCGGCGGTGCACCAGCCAGTTCCATTCACAATTAGCTGTAATAATTCAAAGCAGGCAGTTGTCCTGGAATGTGACTATGCAGAAGCGCATGATCACACTAATGGAGACACTGAAGAATCTCCAGAGACCCACGGGCTACTTTCAGCATTCCAGATTGGTGACTGAACGGAGCCCTCTTGCTTGCTACAGATTAATCAAATATTCCTCCAGCCTCTAATTGGATGACAATCAGTTTCAGAGTCTGTGATAGGGGAAGCTCCTTCTCCTGCCTTGTTATTCCAACTCCTGCCATACCTTCTCCTCTTCACCGCATTAACTCTTTCCTGCCAGGCACCTGCCACCTCCAGTTGAAATTCCACACGGAGGCAAGCACCGCAGCGAGTATTTGAGCAGAGCGACCGGTCCATTTTCCACTGCTGTGGCTGAATTCGGATTGGGTCATGTGGGTAGCCGCTCTTAACCCTGTCTAGTAGAAAAACAGCTAAAGGGGTGTTCCATTATACTGAAAGCAAAAACGTTAGTTTTATAGATATATTTCTCAATAGCTGTAAAGCTTAGAAATCCACTTTGTGTGCACCAATTGCCTTTGCAAACCCAATATTTACCATATAAATGTAGCACTGACATCATCACTGGGCTGTGCATAGCCTGTGCAGAGAGCAGAGCTGTGAGAGGTACTCAGCAGGCCCAACCCACTACAGACTGCCTGCAAAAACCGATAGGAGGGGGCGGAGAGAAGACAAGTCACCCTGCATAATGAGAAAGAGCAGGAAAGCATCAGTATGCATCAGTAGGGTAAATAAGGTCAAATTCACACAGTTGCATTGTGGTAACATGAGTGGGCTACCCCAACACGAAGCAACACAAATTATTTTGACAAAATATAAGGCATTCTGTGATTGGATAAGGGGAGATTATGACTTTCATCCACCTCTCCCTTCTTCCATTCACAGAACTCATCCACCTCTCCCCTCTTCCATTCTGTCAAAAGAATATGAGACGTTATGAGAATGGGCGTCCCAATCCGAAACCGCAAATGTAGAGATAGCTCGGCGCCTATATCATGTGACGTCATGTGCCCTGTCTCCAAGATATGGCCGCCAAGCGTTCTCAAACTAATTATTATGTGTCCGAATACGTTTTTCGGATATTCAGGCATATAAAATTTTTTGTTCATTCGGGTTCGATCAATGGAATTTCGTCGATTTGCAGGTTCGTCCGAATCCGAATGCACAAGTCTAGTGACAAGCCGTGGTCAGGAACTAGCCGAGAATCAGCAGAGACAAGCCGTAGTCAGAAATTAGTGGAGAGGAAAGTTGTGGTCAGGAACTAGCCGAGGTTACACTGAAAATGAGCAGACAAGCTGTGGTCACGAACTAGCCAAGATAACACCGGGAATGAGCAAAGACAAGCCGTGGCCAGGAACTAGCAGAGGTCACACCCGGAATGACCAGACAAGTTGTAGTCAGGAACTGGTGGAGGTGACAACAGGAATGAGAAGAGACAAGCCGTGGTCAGGAACTAACCCAGGTCACATCGGGAATGAGCAGAGACAAGCCGTGGTCAGGAACTAACCCAGGTCACATCGGGAATGAGCAGAGACAAGCCGTGGTCAGGAACTAACCCAGGTCACATCGGGAATGAGCAGAGACAAGCCGTGGTCAGGAACAAGCTGGAGTCATTAACAGGGAGGCAGTGCAGAGACAACTCCAAGGGCAGGCAGGGTCAGCAACAGGGCACCAGATCAGGGCAGGCTCAGGATTCAAGTTGTAGGGTAAGCGCTGAAGACCACCCAGCATTTTCCTAGCACTGTTCCTTAAATAGTCCATCTGATGTCAAGCCTTGGGTTAGGTGTGCTCGTCCATGTGCCTGTACGCCCACGTATCCGTGACACGTGCCCCTTGTGGATGTGCGTGCTTGTGTAAATGCTCACATGAATTAGCCCGCACACGTGAATTAGTAATATTGCATGAATGTGCGTGCACATGGAACCATCTGGAAATCACTCTCGTCCTGTACATTGGCACATGTGCTCGTCGTCTTCTGATGCCGCCCTGACATGGGATGAATTAAAATTTTAACTAATGCAGCATCACCCACACATGGTACACCCATCATAAGAGGGGATTTATATTTACATAGCAAACGTCCCCCAAAAAATGTTTTTCCCAGAGTTCAGCTTTCAGAAGGAAAAAATGGGGGATCACATTTGGTCAACCAGAAAAGGCGATAATCATGGATACCCATTGGCTGTGAGGCAACCAAATTTTTTACCTTTCCAATTTGAGACTGGCAGATCATTTGCACATCTCAAACAAAAGCTGTACTACACATTGACAAAGACACATTTTTTTTCACAGCAGTTAAATTGAATAATTAAAATAAGATAATGTAAGCAAATATTTTTAATTTTACAAGCCAGGCAGAGATAAAAGGATCAGTTCCCTTACAATATTACCCGTCCTGCCTGAGGGCCTGTTCATGTGTGGAACCAGATTGTTCATTAAAGGAAACATAGAAAAGTCATTGATTTGAATGATACAATGTATCTTCCAGTACAGGATATGCTCGGAAGGTCATCCGCACAGAGTTCTGGGTCTCTGGTACCTGAAATGCATCATAGGAACTGCCACAAATCGGTAATTAACTGGCAGTTCCCCCAGCTCCTGAGCCGGAGGTGAGCGGAATAGTAATGCCTCATTAATGTCAGAGGGGAAGATCCCATGCAGTCAAATTCTAAAAAAGGCCCTGTATGCCGATGATGAATGTTGTGCTATATTGACAGTGTAAAGGATTACCCTCCTTGAGCTAGAATCTCCGTTCCATCGCATAACGTAAATGTTAGTCTATCAATATGGGAGAGACCGAAATATCCCTTAAAGAAGAACTCTATTTATAGCTGAATTGTCCACATAATCCCAATCTAGCGAAACTGCAGAGAAACAACCATCCTTCCTGTATGTACTTCTATTCCTCTAACATTCACACGCAAGTGGAAGAAATAAAGTGTGTCTAAACCCAAGAAGAAAAATGTAATATACTGCAGCTTACCAATAATGAAGAGCGAACTGGCCTGGGTTGAGTTTGCTTGGACATTCATCAAACTCAGCCAAAGCGCAGGGTGTATCCAAGATATGACACATATGGCACATGCCCTGAGTGCCAGTTGCAGGGGTGGCAGTGCTCCGTGGGACAGCAAAAGTTCACCGACCCACGAAGACAGCTGACATTTTGTCTTATCCCACCCCTCTCCCTTACACATGTCCCCTCCCAGCTCTTAGCAAACTGGGACACTCTGACTGGAATCCCATCCAGCTCCTGGCAACCATTAATGTCACTGGTTGCCAGGAGCTGGGTGGGACGCCAGAGGTGCAGTTTGTTGTAGGTATGCCTCTGAGCCAGATATCCAGGTTTGGCAAAGTCCATGTGAACCAATCCTAGGCCCGACTGTGTCCTAGAAACCAATGAAGTTGTGTGGCCCGTAGAGTGTCATTGGTTGCTAGGACACAGTTGGCCCTAGGATTGGTTCACATGGACTTTGCCAAACCCGGGTTTTTGCCTCACAGGCGTATCTACAACTAATTGTGGCCCTGGCATCCCACCCAGACCCTGACAACCAGCGACATCACTGGTTGCTCGGCCAGAGTAACCCAGGTTGCTAAGTGGCTGGCCCTGCAGTGCCATTGGTTGCTAAGATGCTGGCAGCCCCATAAGCATCATAGCTTGCTATGGTGCACACATCCACATCCTGACCCCTAGTTATGCAGTGCAACTCCACCAGTCAATCGATGATGGAAATACCCATTGCATACATTACAGTTCCATCCAGCTGCAAAGCAGCCATTATACATAATACAGTTCCTTCCAACAGCCCATCCCTTTACAGGAAACCTGCTCCCTTTCTGAGAAATGCTTTTAGCAATCATTGCCATTATTCTTTAGATCACAAATCAAAATAAGCCCCCGTCCACACATCTGTGATGCTACATGGCAGGTGCGCTGCAGGGAACATTGCGGTAGGGCAGTACATTCTTTTGAATAGGCTACCTACCGCAGCTAAATCAAGCACTTTTTTTTTAATTGCATCGCACCACAATGCATGGTGATATGAGGTGCAATTCAATGCCCACACAATAGCTGGGTGCATGCATTGGGGTGCCATTAATAAACTATGGCACCGCTGCGCACTCAACATTGCAACATGTGATCTCATGCGATACATGATCACATGGGGCATTGCACATGCTCACGCATTGCAGACCTGTGAATGAGTCTGAATTCAGACAACCTGATCTTATATAATATTTCAGTTGGTATTAAAACTGATCGAAGTTCTCCTTTAAGATATATCTGTATAAAATGTACAAGTATATACAAGGTAGCTATGAGTTTCCCTTTTTTTTTTTCCTGGGGTAGAAATGTGGAGCTTGACTTGAAAGGCCAGGTAACCATCTCACCCTGTAGTCAGTAACTGACACTCTGCCAATTGAAGTTTCCTAGCCGTGTAAAACAAGTAAGAGTGACACACCAGCTGAGATTCTACACATTTTCTAATCTGCATCATTAGGGAAAGAGGTCAGGAATGTAGGTCACATGGTACACCGGCTCAGCACACAGTCAGGGATGAATGATATTCAATAGAGATTAAAACAAAGTAGCGGTGCCATTTAATGTGAGTATTTTAAATATTTTATATTAGCTACACAGTTTTATGTATTGAAGTATTAAAGCAGTGTTGCAGAATTCAAGAGACCCTGTCAGCTGCTTAAAGCCAAACTCCAGGATAAGCAAATATTGCTTAAAAACAGGAGGAGTGTGTATTGTTCCTTGAATCTCAGTGAGCTTTGTGTATTTCCTCCAGTTCTGTGTAGTAATCCAGTGTGAGACTTGCAGCTTCCTGTAATAAAGACCGATCACTGCTCCTCTCTCTCCTTGTGCAGGGTTACTGGTCTTGTCTCCACCCCCTCCATTAATAAAGAGCACTCACTGCAGCTCTCTCTCCTTGTGCAGGGTGAATTGTCTTGTCTCTGCCTCCTCCTGTAATAAAGACCGGTCACTGCTGCTCTCTCTCCTTGTGGCAGGGTGACTGGTCTTATCTCCGCCCCCTCCTGTAATAAAGACCGTTCACTGCCTCTCTCTCGTCTTGTGCAGGGGGGCTGTTCTTGTCTCCACCCCCCCTCCTGTAGTTTTCCGAAAGGCAGCCTGTAGTGGGTGGGACCTGCTGGACAGTGTAGATTTTTTTCCCATCTGAACTAATGCCTCAGACTGAAATTAACCCTGTATGCCTAATGCAGTCACAAATCCCAGAGTTTCACCTCGGTAAAACCTTATAGGAGGGCTGTGGATTATAGTTCTTCAAAAAAGTTTAATGAAGCTAGCGTTTAAATAAATTAGTATTAGGGTTGAAGAATAGCTGTGTACAAGATCATCATTTATTTTTTCATAATATAACATCTCATTCTGGTTATTATTATTGCTACTATAACTTTTATCCCCAGCACCTCTCCCTAGTACTGTACTGACTCTGCTGATTCTCCTGCTGCCTGTACTTGATACATACTTCATGGTAAGATCAATTAAATGTATTGTCACAGTTGACACTACCAGTTGCTGCAGAGAGAGTTAGTCAGGGGGGGGCTGAAAGTTTTTCTGCAGGGCCATGATTTGTAGTTATGCCCCCTGCATGGGCTACATGGATATTTTCTACTAGAGATAGTGTTCGGTTATAGGGGGAATTAGTGTTAGGGTAGTGCTAGGTAACAGGAAGGTTTAATTATAAGGAAAGTGCTGGGGAAAAAGAAGATTGGTGTTAGAGACAATGTTGGGCTACATGGAAGATTAGTACTAGAGATAGTGTTGGGGATATATGTAGAGTTATATGAGGCGGGCCTTTGAGTAGAGCATTGCTCTCTGCTCTGGGTGTTCTGCACTAAAAACTACCCATGGTAAAAGCTAACACATGAAATACGTCACGATACTGTACGGATCAGGGTCCCAGCCATAGTAGCTATGTCCAGGTCCCTTCACTAGGAAAGCCCAAGGACTCTTGGCCACCCTCCACAGCCCACGGAATATGATACTTTCCCATGACTTAACGGATACAAAGCAGCAACGCCAACAACTGTTCTAACCTGCTGTACACGTCTAAAGGGTATGTTAAAGAAATCTCATTCCTTACAATAAGTGACATGAATTCGGGAGGACGGAAAGGCTCTGGTGTCACGTACTAATCCTCATCCACACACAGGAGGTGCTTTAGACTCAGCGGATCCCGCGCCATTGTCACCTGAACATACTTCAGCGAGAGCCTCCTGAGGAGCAGAAGCTCGTCCGCACAAAAGACTACATGCATCACATTAAAATTCTGCGACATGAATTCCTTCTATTACTGTATCAGACAATAACACCTGCAAGAAATGTTTGGAAGCAGGAAGCTGTGTAATTACACTATTTATGTTTCAATAGCTTTATTTTTCTGTTCTCATTTCGCCAGCTAGAACGATTTGGTGAATTGAAGCCAATCCAGGGGAAAAAAAGAGAGTAAAGTAAAAAAAAAGACTCTGGGATAAAGTCAGAATTTAAATATGAAGTGGATGTATGGATTCAGCATAAACATCCATACATCACAGAGCACATAATGCAGTCATTATTTTTGTTCAGGATTTGCCAGTAAATATTTGTTATAATTGGAGTTTTCTATGTTTAACCTTGTATTCAGCATTATGGGTTTTTCTTTTTCTTTACTGTTGAGTCTTATATTTATGTGTATTGATTGGCTGGTTGCACAAGTGTAAAACATAAAAGATGAGCACACATTACATGGAACGAGAGCATTCGCCTTTTGTGCCACAATCCGGGTCAAGGACAAATAGCCCATCTTAGAGCAATATAAACAAAGACCTCCATAAACGACATAAACAAATGGCAACGATATGCCTTACCAAATGGCAGCGGCCCTTTACCAGGGGTAAATCAACACAGTTTTAGACTACTGAACCAGCCAATTAATTTTTAATGTATATGAACATACCTTTAAGCTGAGTCATAAGACTCAGGCTCAACAAAATTGCATTTACAGTCAACCAACCTGCAACCTGCATCAGGGGTGACATTACTCGACAATAACATGAACTATCGTCTCCCTGGAAAAGTTCCTCATGGAAAAGGTCAAGATTCCAGAAGTGTATGTTGACAATGTTACTATGTTTTTGGGGCTGTGCCTTTATGTCTCATTGTACCTTGTTTTCTTTTATACAATAAAGCTGATTTCTGATTTAAAAAAAAAAAAAAAAAGATTCCAGAAGGGGCAAGATACTGTATATAAGATCACCATTCGTTTGGGTGACTCATCTTTCACTGTGACTTCTGATGCCCAATGGCAGGCAATTCATTGATGATCCCTCCGGAAGACCACCTGGTGACTTACAGGGTTATTCACAGAAGGGTGAAGAGTTTGGAGAAGGCAGGAGAAGTGAACAATTTAGGACAAAATAGCTGATTTGTAAAAATTCTCCAATTTAGCTCACTTTCCAGTTCAGCTATGTTGTCCTAGATTGTTCACTTCTCCTGCCTTCTCCAAACTCTTCACCCTTTAGTGAATAACCCTGTTAGTCTTCCAATGACCTTTTGCTCTAAAATATAGAAAGAAACAGCAGCCAGAGAAAATTTCCATTCCCTATAGAAAATAGAACCAAAATGATACAGTTAAATTAAATAAAATAATAAACATAGAGGGGAACAGCAGTCCTATAAGGCAGGAGAAGTGAACAATTTAGGACAAAATAGCTGATTTGTAAAAATTCTCCAATTTAGCTCACTTTCCAGTTCAGCTATGTTGTCCTAGATTGTTCACTTCTCCTGCCTTCTCCAAACTCTTCACCCTTTAGTGAATAACCCTGTTAGTCTTCCAATGACCTTTTGCTCTAAAATATAGAAAGAAACAGCAGCCAGAGAAAATTTCCATTCCCTATAGAAAATAGAACCAAAATGATACAGTTAAATTAAATAAAATAATAAACATAGAGGGGAACAGCAGTCCTATGAGCAGTCATTATTGAGCCTGATGAAGGGGACCCTGCGTGGCTCCGAAAGCGCTTGCCTGTTGTCTTGATGACATCTACCAATAAAATGGATTTGCACTAACGTAAATCTTCATGCTGGAGGAGAAGGAGGAGAAGGAGGCAGACAGAGGATCGGCCAGACAGGTAAGAGGGCTTGACCGCCCACCTGAGACCCTGCAGAGCTTCAGGTGGACTTATCTAGAAATCACAGGGCCCCATACAAGATTTTTCTATGGGGGCCCTGTGATTTCTAGTTACGCCCCTGGCTGAGAGCAACCTTTTATTGGTGTCTAAAATATGTTGAGGAAACAAAACATGGTTGAACTATAGATACATTTTCCATAAATGCATGTGTGGATAGAGAGCTGGCTACGGGAACGTGTCCAGAGAGTATCGATAAATGGCACCTTTTCAGACCGGGCTAGTGTCATGAGCGGTGTGCCTCAGGGTTCTGTGCTGTGACCCACGCTATTCACCCTGTTTATTAATGATATCGGGGAGGGTGTGAATAGCAATGTTTCAGTGTTTGCTGATGATACCAAAATTGGGAGGGTATTAGAAACGGACCTATACAGTATAATATAAATATATGGCAGATGAGGTTTAATGTCGATAAATGCAAAGTAATGCACTTTGGGATTAAAAATAAGCAAATGGGCTATACAATTATGGTTATGCCGCTAGGGAAGTCAGAAATAGAAAAAGATTTGGAGGTCATTGTAGACCACAGACTAAATAATAGCTTGCAGTGTCAGGCTGCTTTAAGTAAAGCAAGTAGAGTCCTGTCCTGTATTAAGAAGGGGATTTGTTGCAGGGACAAGTCTATAATTTTGCCACTTTATAGATCACTGGTTCGGCCTCATCTGGAGTATGCGGTCCAGTTTTGGTCACCAGCCCACAGAAAGGATGTCCTGGAACTGGAAAGAGTCCAGCGGTGGGCAACCAAACTAATTAGGGGAATGGAGGAACAGAGCTATGAGACACGGCTACCAAATTTAAACATGTTCACGTTGGAACTGGTTATACTGGTGGTCAGTGGGAAAAATGAAACTTGCATTGGTGGTCAGTGGCAAGAATGCTACTTATTAGTAGTCAGCATGAATAATGACCCAATTCTACTGTTGGTTTGTGGGAAGAATCTACCTTTAATTGGTGGTTAATGTAAAGATTGCTAAAAATATAATTGGTGTAAATGGTTACTTATCTGAGAGGCAGAAATTGCTCAGTGCTTGAGGAATCCCCAACAATTTCTGGAGGGATCCTGGTTGGGTAAGGCTATACAATGGTACAATAGTATATGTTTAGTCTGTGACCATAGAGTAAGTTTAGATACAATGTCCTCATATTTGACTGAAGGGTTTTGCTCTGATTGCAAAGTACACATTTCCAGTTTTTGCTGTTCTTAATACTTAAAAAATTAACATGGGATTTTCACTGTAGTAAAATATCTCCAGCGCTCCAATAGGTCTAATTTTTCCAGATCAATATCGCTCCATTCTCATTTTCAGAAATGTGTTAATCATTCAGCTAATTCTCACATTAAGTCCAAGTGTGTGTAGTCACAGTTCCTCCAACAAAACTCATCACATTGCTTCCACTCCCCGTCTTCTCATTCTCACATTTAATACTTTTTTGGTTTCCAGACAGGAGACCACACATTGCTGAACTCCCACCGCCTTCCGGGCTTTGAAATATTCCCAGGAAAATAACGTCGACACAGAGGGCTAAATCTGTTTCTGTAATGATCAGAAGAGTAATTTTTATTCCTTGCAAATATTCCCTCTCAATGTAACTACTAGAAGAGGTGCAGATATAGCAAGATTTATACTTTCCAACTAATTTCTCTTTATTGGAAATTTTCAGAAAAGGAAAGATAATACAAAAGGCAACATTACAATTGGTACATGGTGTCACTTTCTCATAAATAAATGGGTTATGTCAGACAACTCCAACAGTCTTGATCATAGGCATGCACAGCCAATTGCATTAGGGTGTGCACACAGAAGTACAAACACACACGGGTAAACACTGAGTGGCCAGATTATTATGACCACCCCATCATTACTTTGTAGGGCCACGAGATGACTTCGTTGGGCCGCCTCGTATGACCACCTACCTGGCTTCCTGGTTGGATGGGAAGCCTGAGGACTGTGGCTGTTATGCAAATGGCAAGTGCTGCTGCGCTCTGTATCGTCACCTATCTTCCCTCTGTTTCAGTCTTTATAGGACTCCTCAGCATTCAACACTTCCAGTTGTTTCAGATTGCTGTGTACTCCACTGTATGACATGGCTCCATCCTCCGACCCCTAAGTCAGTGCTAATTTCTGAAGTGATGTAGGGGTCATAGGAAAAATCATGGCATGTGGCAAGGGGACACAGGCATTTGGGACTCACGGAAGTGTCAAATGATGAAGAGCCTGGCGTAGGCTGCAGGGCTGAAATGGGGGGAAGGTGGGAGACATAAGCTGCCCGAGAGGTGAGTATACCTACACTTCATTTACTATTCCAGGGGCATGCCAGTTTGATTTCTTTAGAGACCTGACAGGGTCTCTAAAAAGTGACCGTGTCAACATAAAAGTACAGTAGCTATTACTAGACAGTGGAAGTGTGCACTGGGCATAGGGCACCTCCGAATTTCTGGCAGGATCAACAGGTATTTTTTACTTATCAAACAGATATAGCAAAATTCTTTCAATGGTAATTTAACAGACCAATGGGGAGTAAATACGAGAAATTAATTATTAGGGTTTACATGCACTTTAAAGCAGGTTTGCTGTCCGTGGTGCTGAAAAATATCTAATGTCCCTGTCATTGCTGAAGTACACATATGAGAATACAGATGAGCAGTATTTAACTCATTTGCCCCCTGGAACTTGCAGTCTTTAAGCCAAGGCCTTCATGACCTTGGCTAAAAGACTGCAAGTCCCATGGCCTCCATGTGCTTATGAGTAGCACCTAAACATACATAACATCTAACATACACACTATCACATATACATTAAAATAAAGGTCTGGGCAAAATAAAATAAAAAAACGTATTCAGTCAATCTCTCCCATATGTGCACCTTGTTTCGTCTCTTTAAAAACATTGCAAGTACAGAAAAATACCTATTGATCTGCCAGAAACCTGTGAAGCACCTAACTTCTTATGGCGAGCTGACAATGCTGTCTCTAGTGCACCAAACTCCCAAGCAGTGTTTTCAATCCTGCCCCTGCTGGAATACAGAACACCTCCTCCTTATGTCATGGAGACAAAAGGAGGGGAGGGTGATACCTGTCTGTTTTGCAGGAGTACATCGCACTGGTGTGCAAAGTTATGTGCAGGTTTAAGGCATCCCCCAAGCATGTTATTTAAAGAATTTGAGTATTTTCACAGTTGGCCTGTTCCCCCGCTGATCTGTGTTTCTTGGAAAAACTCTTTGCATTTGTACTTGTTCCCTTATGGCAATGTCCAACTACTTTAGTAAAAGCTTGCAAAGTTGCCTTGAAAAAGGTCAGACAAAAGTTACAATTCTCCAATATACTTCAACAGGGTTAGAAAAAAGTTACAATATTCGTCTCCCATAGACTTGAATGAGGTTAGAAACAAATTACAATATTTGGCCTTCAATATAGGCTTCAATGAGGTTAGAAAAAAAAATTACAATACTCGTCTCCCCTAGACTTCAATAGGGTTAGAAAAAAGTTACAATGTTCATCTCCCATAGACTTTAATGGGGTTATAAAAAAAAGTTTGAATATTGGGCTCCCATAGACTTTAATGGGGTTATAAAAAAAAGTTTGAATATTTGGCTCCCATAGACTTCAATGAGGTTAGAAAAAAAATGACAATGCTTCTCTCCCATAGACTTCATTAGGGTTCAAAAATAAAGTTACAATATTCCTCACTCATAGACTTCAATGGGGTTAGAAAAAAGTTACAATACTCCTCTCCCATAGACTTCAAAAGGGTGAGAAAAAAGTTACAATATTCCTCACTCATAGACTTCAAAGGGGTGAGAAAAAAGCTACAATAATCCTCACCCATAGACTTCAATGAGGCTAGAAAAAAGTTACAATATTCATCTCCCATAGACTTCAATGCATTTGAAGAAAAGTTACAATACTCCTCTCCCATAGACTGCAATAAGGTTAGAGAAATATTACAATATTTGGCTCCCATAGACTTCAATAAGGTTAGAGAAATATTACAATATTTGGCTCCAATAGACTTTAATGGGGGTTAGAAAAAAGTGACAATATTTGGCTCCAATAGACTTCAATGAGGTTAGAAAAAATTTACAATACTCCTTTCCCATAAACTTGAATAGGGTTAAAAAAAATAAAGTTACAATATTCATCTCCCATAGACTTCAATGAGGTTAGAGAAAAGTTACAATATTCGTCTTCCATAGCCTTCAATGAGGTTAGAGAAAAGTTACAATATTCGTCTCCCATAGACTTCAAAGGGGTTACAAAAAAGTTACAATATTCCTCACCCGTAGACTTCAATGAAGC
Source organism: Nanorana parkeri (assembly GCF_000935625.1). Taxonomy (NCBI): domain Eukaryota; kingdom Metazoa; phylum Chordata; class Amphibia; order Anura; family Dicroglossidae; genus Nanorana; species Nanorana parkeri. Next base: position 1,248,041 of record NW_017306498.1, read on the forward strand.
TAGAAAAAAGTTACAAAATTTGGCTACCATAGACTTTAATGAGGCTTGGGCACTCTGGCCAGGGCTTGGGGGTTTCACATTAGGTTAAGCAAACGTCCAGCAAGCTGAAGCTCGGTTTGGTCATCTCTACTTACTACTTATACAGGTCTGCTACAGGTTGCATCTCCCCCTCTCTCGTTGCTGATTCCAGGAACAGATCATTGTTTTGATATAGTTCTTTTCTGTATCATAGTTGGCCCAAGGGGAAGCTTTCCAGATTACTTCAAATGTCAGCAAGTTGTAAAGTCAACAAACCGCTGTGTGCCAAATACAATGTGACGTTCATCTAAACCACCTTAGCGATGCCGACTATCTCACTGCAAACAGACTCGTTGTGGAATAAAGTTGTGCCAAGAGCCAGAATAGCCTGCCCAATGCAGGCACCCATAGTAACCAATCAGATTTCAGTTTACTGCAGTTAGATCCATGAAGATTGCTGATTAGATGCTTTGGGTTGTTGCACTTACCTGCCTCCCCATTTCTATCATCCTTGTTATATACAGTCCATTAATGCAGCATGCAATAATCCACAGCAACCAATCACATTGCAGGCAACTCAAGTCAGATTAGTGAAGGTGATTAGTGTGATTTATTGCACATTGCCTATGATGTCAGCTCAAATGAAAATATTATATATCAATTTTAGATTTTGATAGAAAAATTGTTGTTGTCTTATATTGGTCTGCTGTCTTTTCTTTAAAGGGATATTATACTGAAGAAGTATGGGGCTTCCATTAATGCCCCCTCCCCCTGAAAATAGTAGTACACTAATTGACTTGAGCTTTATATAATGTACATTTATTTTCACTTAGTTTCTATGTATATTATATATAGATTTGATTGATAGTGGTCAACAGGACAAATAGAGAGGGTGAATCTCTCCAGAGAAAGCAGCAAGAAAAAAGCTACATCCTGTCTACATGCACTCTGCACTTTAGTGTGGGCTGCACATCATTGCTCTGGACCGGCTTTCTGGTAGTGACAATGGTGGACCATACCTGCACTATGTGTGTCTGTGCGCAGGGGTGTAACTAGAAATGGCATGGCACTATAGGAACATTTGTAATGGGTCTCCCAACAGCATCTGTTTGTTGTGAACCCAGCAGTCATTGTTCATACTCTTCAACCAAGAGGAAAGCCGAAAAGGTAATGGTGAGTAAGTGCAAAAATTATTCAGTGTCAGTGGAGAACAAAAAAGCTCTGGTGTCAGTGGGAAGAAAGAAAAACTTCCCCCACATTGGTGGTCAGTAGAAGGAAAAAATACACCAACAGTGATCAGAAGGAAAGAAAAAAATGTCCTGGTGTCAGCAAGGCAGCCATCAGAAATTTTGGGGCCCCTTACAAGGCTTTAGGCCGGGCCCCCCAACGCGCTGGACGCAGGACCCACCTGAGAACCCACCCATACCTGAGAGTATACCAGAGCCCACCATAGATGCTGCACAGCCCATTTGATCTGCAGGGCCTCAGGTGGGCTGGTCAGGGATGCATCTCCCTCCCTCCCAGCTCCTCTTAGCTGCTCCTGGTGCTGGTACACCTGGCCTCCTCTGGCGCCGGACTGGCTGGAAGTGACGCAATGTAACTTCCGGACAGTCCGAGATCAGAAGAGCAGAGGGTCAGATGGGGCCCGGCCCCCTCCTCACCGGTCACCGTCGGCCAATACTCATGAAAGGGTCCCTGGCGGGCCCCTTACATGAGTATCGGCCGTATCCCCCCTGGGTGTCAGTGAGCTGTAGGAACAAATTCTCAATAAGTGATCAGTGGGAGTAAAAAGTGCCCCAGCATTGGTGGTCAGTGGCATCATCTGTGCAGTCGCTTGTAGCCTGCACCAGTGGGTGACAGCACACGTACACAGTTAGGAAACTGCCTGTAGAAGAACTTTCATGGTAGGATCACCAGGTATTCTTTTAATTAAAAAGATTGAAAACAGCTTTACAAATCACAATAACATGTTGAAGCTTACGTGAGATTTATGTGATTGGGTTTAGGCCATCTAAACCTTTAACGCCAAACGCAGACCCTTATGGTAGCCTAACCTTTTTTGGAAGAATACTTATCGCTGAGCGTCCCACTTCTATTCCATAAAATAGAAGCAGTGACTGCAAGGGAAAGGCAGATGCACCGCCAAATGAAGGAGAGTCCAAAGGAGTTTGTAATGGCAACAATAAAAACATCAAAGTGCCAATACTGTTCAGGGGCAAATACAGACCCCCTTCATTAAGGCTTCAGGTGTAATTCAAAACATGAATCCCTGCTGCATGTGCCCTCATATTTGTGGCCACTATCACTGTAACTTTCTGGGTCCATTCCCCAAGGGTTTTCCTTTTTGAAGTACACCTGATGTACTTCATCAATTGTACCACCGAAACACGTTGGCACCTTGATGCTTTTATTGTTACTCCTTTGGACTCTTTTTTGTTTGGCGGCGCCTCCTTTTTTGTTCTAATTGACTGCCCCAAGGCCCCTTCTTGCCCTCTGTGGGGTCCCTCATTCTTACTAGCAAGAGAAAGAAAGGCATTCTTGTCTCTCTCTCTCTCAGTACCAAAAGTAAAAGCTTCAGCGTCTTCCCTTTAAAACTGAAGGACTGCGTTTGTCTCTTAACACTGTTGTGCCTCCCGTGGTATCATATGAGCCCTGCGTTTACTGGAGGGCAGTGATCCTGCGAGCTTGCCTCTTTTGATGACACTAATTAGAGAGAAGGTAAGGTACAGGGAAGACGTCTTCCCCCAAGGTTGAACGCTATGAGAGCGACTTGGCCAAGCCTGTAATGAATAGTCTACAAATGACACTGAAAGAACTCGAGATTATCATGCGGCTGCGAGATTGACCTGTAACTACGCCGCGCTCGAGCACCGTTATCGAGAACGCAGCCCTCCACTCGGAGGAAAAATCTGATGCACCGCTGTGAACGGACTATAGCTACAAAGCCAACACAAAATAAATCACAGAGGATGCTTCAGCCACCTCTGATTTATTACGCTACACCAAGGCTCGATCGGCAAACAGAGACGTCGCCGTGTTGTTCCGCAAGATTTGAAAGGGATAAATAAACACGTTACAACGCAAAGCACAACAAAATCCTTCTTCTATGATTATTAATTTCATTCTTTCTCGTTCTCACACACAGAGATACCAGTTTAGTAAAAAAAAAAGAAAAAGGGAAGAGAACAAAATACAATAAATTACCGACCGCGGCAAAAACAGGCGCTCAGAGCCAATGCAACTTGCGTCAACTTCAGCTGCAAGTAACGGTTTATTGGACCTGTCATTTATAGTCGTGATTGGTCAGGACCCCAATAGGTGTCGGTTGTTTAAAGTGAAAATGATTTTATGTAAATGTTTCAAGGAAACGGTGACTCCTCCTAAAATTGCTATTTTTATATTTTTATATTTGTTGGAATGACTCGCCAGCTTATATCTGTTGGGTGTTCCAGCACTGAGATACTGCTAGCAATGTTCCCAGCCCTGGTCAACCGTCAATGCCCTTATACAGCTACTGGGAGGGTTAGGTTGAAGAACTAAAATCTGCAACAAAGTAGAATATTTTGGCAGAAGAAATCTGCAAAGTCTATGCTGCTTCTGGCAGATTGGTACTTTCTGTGTACACTGAACAGCACAGTGTAAACAAAGGCTCTGGGTGGAAACGGGTGCCTGGGACAATGTAACTCCTGTGTGCATGCTCAGGTATGGCATCATCAGAGGTCGCCCAATGGCCGGAGAGGATGAGTGGCAACCTGGAAGTAGCATGAAACAAAATGGCAGCAGCGGGGCATGGAGCAGCAACTGACAGCATAGATCGGTCAGCACTGGATGATGGGACAGGGAGACACTAGAGGGGTAAGAGACTGTCTGAAGGTGGTAGGTGGGCAGGGAAATACTAGACGGACAATAAAGACTATCTTAAGGTGGTGGGCAGATAGGGAGATACTAGAGGGGCAATAGAGACTGCCTGAAGCCTGAAGGTGGTGGGTGGGCAGGGAGGTACTAATGCGGCAATAGAGACTGCCTGAAGGTGGTGGGTGGGCAGGGAGGTACTAATAGGCAATAGAGACTTTCTGAAGGTGGTGGGTGGGCAGGAAGATACAAGAGGTGCAATAGAGACTGTCTGAAGGTGATGGGCAGGCAGGGAGATACTAGAGGGGCAATAGAGACTGCCTGAAGGTGGTGGGTGGGCAGGGAGATACTAAAGGGGCAATAGAGACTGTCTGAAGGTGGTGGGCGGGCAGGGAAATACTAAAGGGCAATAGAGACTGCCTGAAGCTGATGGGCAGGCAGGGAGACACTAGAGGGGCAATAGAGACTGTCTGTAAGTCATAGGCAGGCAGGAAGACACTATGTGGCAGGCAGGAGGAAGCATTTTTTCTGTAACTTTGTAGCAGGTCACAAGTAAGGGGCATCCGCAGGGGCTGATCTGTGTCAGACATTTGTGAACACAGCCATGAACTGAGCAGAAACCACGATTTAAATCATTGTGTTATCTCTGGGCATCTCAAGGTGGATCAAAAATTGAATTGTCTTTTGCACATCATTTTAACAAACAAAACAAAAGTATAATAAATGGCTGATGGGGCCCTGAAGCAATGTTCAGGTTCAGTGACATCGTCATTCGTTATTTGAAATCTATCCTGCATTTTAATTAGCTTTCTCCTTCAACCACCTCTTTGATAAGAATGTTCTATACATTTAAAGAAAATAAGTGTGAAAGTAAATAAAAAACAAACAAACTCAGGCTTTCCCTATTGGTTCCAACAATCATCTTCTGGGTTGGTGAACCTTTCACAACATTTCCATGTATTTTCCAGGACACAGATCAGCAGTTTGCGGAGATATGTCAGAGAGAGAGAAGTGGTAATCGCACCGAGTGGTGATACAGAGGAAGCCTGGACGTGGTTAGGTCTATTATCATGTGGCCAGCAGACCATACCGATCCCATCATTTGTGGCCACAATGAGAAAGGAGTCTAATGCACGTCTCACTCAGAGCCTTATCATTGTGGTTTTGTGGTCGGTGGGCCTATTGAGAGTCCAACATACACAGACGGCAGACAGTTTTCTTTCTTTCTGTAAGAGGGCGAGCTCAAAGAGCTGCAGAGAACATGTAGATTCACTATATAGATGTATATGATAGAGAGAGAGAGAGAGAGAGAGAGAGAGAGAGAGAGAGAGAGAGAGAGAGAGAGAGAGAGAGAGAGAGAAGAGAGAGATGAGAGAGAGA
>NW_017306498.1:1253773-1263352 GCF_000935625.1 Nanorana parkeri
AAGAAAGAAAGAAAGAAAGAAAGAAAGAAAGAAAGAAAGAAAGAAAGAAAGAAAGAAAGAAAGAAAGAAAGAAAGAAAGAAAGAAAGAAAAAGAAAGATCATACATGAATAGATAGATAGATAGATAGATAGATAGATAGATAGATAGATAGATAGATAGAGTGAAAGAAAGAAAGAAAGATCATAGATAGACAGGTAGATAGATAGACAGGTAGATAGATAGATAGATAGATAGATAGATAGATAGATAGATAGACAGGTAGATAGATAGATAGATAGATAGATAGATAGATAGATAGATAGATAGATAGATAGATAGATATAACTAAATGGGGGTACTGTATACGTGTTCTATCACGTTTGGGTTATGAGGGTCCATAGGTCTGATGATGTTGAATGCTGCAGTTTGAATGATATTGGAGTGACATATTTGGGATGACGGGGAGGTTAGCACAACGTACTCCCTGATCACTGAGAGTAGTCCTCAGGGCACTGCAGAGCGGAGCAGCAGAAGGGTCACAATCCTCTACAGATCATTGTGACCCCGGCCAGCCTTCAGAGCACAACTAATGTCAGGGGGATCCCTGGTGTCCTTTGTATAAGAACACATGTGGAATAACGATGTGCACAGTGTATAAAAGGTCTTCTGTGAAACAATTGTGTTTCCGTCCAGTTCCTGGGATAGGCATACGGAGCCCGGCCCGGGTACGGTGCAATCTGACCGGTAACCGATAAATGCAATTCTGCCAAATCCCGAGCCAACAAAACTCCGACAATAGAAATAGGACTAGACTGTGACAGACACGGCTGGAGGACTTGCAAGTGGGCAAAGAAAGTGCTGGTCTAGTGTGGTGAGCCCCCCCCCTCCCTCCCCCCCAATGCACACAGCAACATTAAAACGAACCCTCACCACTCTATAGGAAACAAAAAGAAAAACTTCCCTTGCATACACTTTGTAGAGTCACCAAGCTGGGACAGACATGTATGCATTCTTGTTCCGGGCCCCTGACCCACCCAGGGGCTAATTCATAACTACCACCACTAGATGGCGATGAGGATCATGGTAAATTCTTTGCTCCTCAACTCCATCTAGAGGCGATAGTGGAGGAGGACATGCCCGAAACCTGCACCTTGCATGCAGATCAGGGCAGAGGCACCCACATTTCTACCTGTTCATAACCACTGATGACTGGCAGCTGTCCCATCACTTTCTATGTCAATGGTAATAGTCACCAGGACAAACAGAGAGGGTGAATCTACCCAAAGGGGGACACAGCAAAAAGAAGCCTGACAGGGTGTCTAACCCCCTTACTACTTTATAGGAAGAATCCCTTGGAAGTATATATACTCTATAGCAGGGCTAGCCAAACTCCAGCCCTCCAACTGTGGTGAAACTACAAATCCCATGATGCATCTCTCTGTGAGTCATGTTTGTGGCTGTGAGAATCTTGCAATGCCTCATGGGATCTGTAGTTCCACCACAGCTGGGGGGCCGGAGTTTGGCTACCCCTGCTCTATAGGAAATATCCCTTACATACAATTTATTGGGTCACCAAACTGGAACTGGCAGGAAGATCAGAAGTTCTAAATTCACTGTATGCATGCTTATTCCGGGCCTCAGACCCACTTAGGGGCTAATTTACAACTACCACCACTAGATGGCGATGAGGAGCATAGGCTATCTTCAGGCGATAGTGGAGGAGGACATGACCAAAACCTGCATCTTGCAAGCAAACCAGCGGCAGAGGCACCCACATTTCTACCTGTTAGTAACCACTGATGACTAGCAACTGTCCAGATGCTATAGTAGCACAAAATCCATGTACACTTTGAGTGAGTGACATTAGCTAAAGCACTGTGTATCATAAACAATTGCCATTTTTCAAATAAAATGCTTGTCTTTACCTGTTGCTTCAACCTTTGCTACATCTCAGTGCCGCTGACCTCCTGCAGCCTTTTTGCAACCACTTCCTGTCTACATGCACTCCAGCGATGGCTGCATGACATTTCTAAGGGCGACATACCTGATGGTGAAAACAGTCAGTGGCGTCACTAGGGGGTTGCGAGGGGCCACACCCGGGTGACATCATTGGAGGGGTGACACCAAAATGACTGACAGTCATTTTGGTGTCACCTTTCCGGCACTCGGTCATGGACCGAGAGCTTGACAGTTGCAGGAGAGAGGAGGGGACCTGGCGGCATACCTTATCCCGCCGGGTGAACGTCCCCTCCTCTCTCTGTCAGTGCCCATGATGACCAAGATGGCCGCACATGACGTCACACACATGCGCAATGACGTCACAGCGGGGTGCAACCTGGTACCCGCTCCGGGTGACACCCTGCCTCGGGACGCCCCGGACAACAGTGGACCCTGCCTGTGTAATGTGTGTTGAAATGGCCACTTGTAGCCTCTAAATGATTGGATGACAATGCAGGAGCACAACTGGGGGATAAGCACAGAGCGTTGTCACCTTATAACAGGAAATGCCTGAACAAGGAGAGATCACAAGGTATTCTTTTAATGAAAGCTTCAAATAAAACATTTTTAAAAAAAGTTGTAATGCCTTTTGCATTTATATAAAAGTGTTGTATGAGCAGAGGCGTCACCAGGTCGGGTGTCACCCGGTGCGTACGTCATTACGTTATGCGCGTGCGTAATGATGTCACATGCAATTAACTGCCGTCGGCCATCTTGGTGATGGACACTGGCAAAGAGAGGAGGGGATGTTCATCTGGCAGAATAAGGTATGCTGCCGGGTCTCCTGCTCTCTCGTGCAGATGTTGTGCTCTTGGTCCATGACCGAGTGCCTGACTTTTCAGAGGGGGTGACACCAAAATGACTGTCAGTCATTTTAGTGTCCCCCTCTCTGATGGTGTCAGGCTGCACCCCCCTGTGAGGTTTATATATCAATCAGCCTTAAATGAGACTTTATTGATTAGGTTTACATACAATTTCATTTCCTGAAAGCAATCTTGATACATTTTGCATATTATTGAGTTTTTTGGGGGGAGTTCTCCTTTAATAATTCTGCTGCAGCCCAAATATTCACACAAGAATTCATTGAAGGAAAAGATTTGTAATTAAGATCTGCCCTAGTAAGAGGTTTACACGTTCCCCCTGCGGAAGAGGCTTACAAGCCGCCGTGGACCGCACGGCTGGGAGAAGGACGGGATATAATGTCGGCGAGCCTTTGTGCTGCAGCTGGTGGAAAAAGAAAAAAAAAGCACGGGGCGAGCTGGGGACATAATACCCCCATTGTCTGCCGGGGCTACAGACAGACAGAAGGGGCTCTTGGACCTGCTCCAACCCACCAACGAGGACCACTCAGAGCCCCAGTGTCCAATTTCTGCCAATTGGACTATAAAACGCAACTTTTCACCGAGCTTGATTCACAAAGCGAGATTTTATAGGTCACATTGTGCCGCTTGAGAAGCAGCTACAGTAACCCCCGGGCCTGAGAGGTGCACATTACCAGCGGGCTCGTTTTACAGCAGGCACAGCATGAATATCCAGATTTCCGTGGGAAGGTCAGGCAGACGACGTGGCTCTGGAAGGCAGGCAATGTCCTGTAGGCTTTTATGACACCTTAAAGGGTTAGTTCACCTTTGCAATTAATTCAGCCCATGCATACCAGCATTTAAAAATGCTCAATGCTAATGCTACTATTTAAATATGATTTTAAGAGATTTCCTATCATTTTTTGTTGTTGTGACACCCGGTTGCTAAGACAGGAAGTGAGGGTAAATCTCTCCAATGGGGACACAGACAGCAAATAAAAATCTGACAGGTCCTCTAACAAGTCTTGCTGTGACAGAATTGGCCCGGGAAAGAAATAACACATTTCCTATCAGTGTGGGCTCATAGTGTACTTCTCATTATGGCAATAACATTACAGGGGTGTCACTCTGAACCTGTAATCTCCCGTGCCACACCCACTCAGTGCCCACTAAGAGAGGTTAATTTAATGCACAATAATCTGCAGTTTAGGCCTCGTTCACACTAGAAACGGCCGGCGCGCACAGTTCCGTGCTGCGTGCGCGACCGTACCGGGCAGCTCCCAGAAAGGACAGGTGCTGCGTGTGATTAGTACGCCGCCGCTGTCCTTCACTATGGGAATATGCGGCCGTACGCCGCCCTACGCTCAACCGCCCTGCACGTCCGTGCAGGTGCGGGTGAGCGTACTCATACGCTGACAGGATGGATCCTGTCTGCGTCCGAGCCAGGAAATACGCACCCGCACGGACCTGCGCCTGCTCCTTTGGAACTTCAGTTGGGGGAAGTTAACATTGGAAGCCTGTCAAGTACCTGACGGGAGGCCAAGCAGAGCAGAGGAAGGCTACACTTGCAGACCTTGTCATTCTCGTGGAAGTGGTGACCAGCACAGTGAGGATGCAGGAACACACGAGTGTCCAGAACATAGGGCAATGAAGTTCATGCAAATGCTCAGATGTGAAGACTGGGTAAGGCAGCCACAGGATCCAATATTGTCTGGACGAAGCAGTACCAAATCAAGCCAAATCAAGATCAAAGTCACAAGTTGAGGTTGAACACAGAGGAACAAAAGTGAAGCACCTAATCAGTAGACAGAAATAAGGTCGGGTCACAAGCCGGTGTCGTCGTCTTTGGGAATCAAGTTGCAGGTCGGGTTGCAGCAAAACAGGAACAAGCTGAAGACCAGTCAGCAATTAGCCTATACTTCATGCAGGCTGAAATAGGCCAAATGGCGCCAATCAGAGTGCCAATATGTGTCCACACCAGTGCGTGTGCACACATGGGTTTGCGCACATACTGATGTGCACACGCATGTGCGCAAACCCATGTGTGCACACCAATGCTAACCTTTATGAGCATGGTTACTGGCACAAACCAAAGCATGTTTGCCCATTATCCTGAGCATGGAACCGCGCATAACGGTATGTGCATGAGCTTGCGCCCATGTCAGTTTTCTGTCGATTACTGGAGCATCCTTACAAGATAAAGAGAGATATCTGGTGGGTGATTCAACCCGCCAATGTCCACCAATAGCTGCAATAATGTTTTATGTGTGCGCTAACCCTTTAAAAATTAAAGGAGAACTATGGGGTTAAGGCTTTTCCCCATAGTTCTCCTTAGGGTAACGGGAGGACACAAACTAACGTCCTCCCGTCACCCTAGTCTCAGTATACCGCGAGCTGTTCTCTGAGACGCCGCAGCTGAAGCGGATCCCGACAATTGTGCCGGGATCCGCCCACAACAAAACCTCATTCACCTTGACTGCCAGCACAAAGCAGAGCAGCACACCCAAGACGTGGCTGATGTTTTGAGGTTACTTCGGAGACGTGTTGTGCAGACTATAAAAAATATGCAGATTTCAAGCCCTATTTTTCCTGATATTAATTTGTCTGCTGAATTGAAATTCATCTCTGTGCATTAATCTAAAGCAAATACTATTTACCACTTCTTGCACTAGGCGAGATGCCGAGCCTTGCCTCATTAAAAGGGACACGTCCCAGCGCACGGCCGTGGGTAGAATCTCACTAATTTCCACAGCTCGCCATCCTCAGAGGAAGCCGGGGACCGCTTCTCATTTTTATTGGCTGTGTTATTTTCAGGGATGTTTATGAGAACTTGTGTATTGTAAAAGAGCTATAAGCTAAAGAAAATAGTATTCCGGGTTACTGTGTTATATTAAAATGTATTATTAAAAATGTACTTAAATACATTTATATATACATGTATTTAAAGTAAAACAAAACATTCGACTCATTTAAAGGGTCAGTCCACCCAAAATGTATTTTTTAGCTACAGATGGAGATTGGTAGTCTGACTCAGCCCCTGTCCTCCTATCTATCTTGGACACTCCTGTCATTTCTTCCTTCTCAATTCCTGTCTTTCTGGGAGCTTTGGATGTTGTAGGCCACCTTGGTGTGTTCCAGCTCCTCCAGTTACACTCTAATAGGGCATTCAGACATGTGCAGACCTGTGGACTCACCACAGAGAGCTTACCAATAGAGTCCTGAGAAACATAAGCGACTGTCAGGTGGTTTAATTGTCCAGCATCCACCAAGAACTGGTCCAAGCACTACATGATGTGCAAGATTCCATAAGCTGGTGCTTGAAATATAGATCCAATGATGAATACCAATACATATGCTACCTTTTTACCTACGGCAGCATAGCATATAGGTGTATGCGTGTTTTACACCTGTTTAATTTGAACCTTTCATGCACAAATATCTGGGCATGCATGGGCGCCCGTGAACTAAGTGTGCCTTGGTGATTTATACCTACTCTAATTCATACATTGGGTCTGATTTATCATATCTGAACTCCAAGCAAAGAGCACACACAGATAAAATACAACTAAAATACAAATAGGGATGTCCCAATACCGATACTAGTATCAGGGCTGATACAGGGCATTTTCACAAGTACTTGCCCCGATACTAAAGGCCGATACTTTAAATTTTGAAACAAGTCTCGCGCTTGCTAGGGACCTCAGGCAGCCTGCTGTGGACCTCGTGGCAGCTGTCTTTGACAGCGCCGGTCCTGCCCCACTTCTCTTCCTCGTTCCTGGCACTCGCAGAGACCGGGACAGCACTGGACAGTCTAATACCCGCCCAAACAGCCCTGGAGCCCGTCACCTATCTGTTCAGTTCGGCAGAGCCCGGCACCCTACCCGCAGAGCTCTGGAGAGCCCAGCACCCACCTGTGCATTCATGGTAAGACCTGCCTGCAGCCCTGGTGAGACCCAAACACAGCCCTGGTGAGATCCAAAAGCAGCCCTGGTGAGACCCAAACGCACCCCCGGTGATATCTGCACGAAGCTCATCAATTAGTACGTGGGCTGTGTGCTACCAGTGTGCCCAGGGAGCGGCCCAGAGTTCCCTGGCACTGAGGACCAGAATAAGCAGCAACCATCTTTAGATGATGGTATTCTGCATTGCTGTATAATGTATTGCTGGCATTTGTAGTCCTCTATAGCTGGTGCTATTCTGCCTTGCTGTATAATGTATTGCTGGCATTTGTAGTCCTCTATAGCTGGTGCTATTCTGCCTTGCTGTATAATGTATTGCTGGCATTTGTAGTCCTCTATAGCTGGTGCTATTCTGCCTTGCTGTATAATGTATTGCTGGCATTTGTAGTCCTCTATAGCTGGTGCTATTCTGCCTTGCTGTATAATGTATTGCTGGCATTTGTAGTCCTCTATAGCTGGTGCTATTCTGCCTTGCTGTATAATGTATTGCTGGCATTTGTAGTCCTCTATAGCTGGTGCTATTCTGCCTTGCTGTATAATGTATTGCTGGCATTTGTAGTCCTCTATAGCTGGTGCTATTCTGCCTTGCTGTATAATGTATTGCTGGCATTTGTAGTCCTCTATAGCTGGTGCTATTCTGCCTTGCTGTATAATGTATTGCTGGCATTTGTAGTCCTCTATAGCTGGTGCTATTCTGCCTTGCTGTATAATGTATTGCTGGCATTTGTAGTCCTCTATAGCTGGTGCTATTCTGCCTTGCTGTATAATGTATTGCTGGCATTTGTAGTCCTCTATAGCTGGTGCTATTCTGCCCTGCTGCATAATGTATTGCTGGGATTTTTAGTCCTCTATAGCCTCTATATTCTTTCAGTCTGGGTGCCCCTCCCGAGACTTGACTCTGGATCCAAGACTTGACTCTGGATCCGCCCCTGACACGTACAACATAATTTCCTCCAACATGGAGGAGGTCTTATTTACCTCCACTTTTCTTATCATCAATACGGCGGTATTTCTTAATGAACTTGTCGCAGGCACAGCACCAGCACCACACATAAGAGCATGCTAAATTTGTTGCAGGTATCGGAAACAGCAAGAAAACAGGAAGAAAAATTTGGCGCAAGACTTTCTAATATGGCCATGATGCCATATTCTATTATCATATATCATTTTCACCCACGAATGTGAATTAAGCAATTTATGAAATGCTAGGGCACTTTAATAGGGGGCATGTATTGCAGGTGTTTCTCTTCTCCAATCTGTGTGTGTGTGTGTTTATCCGGTAGTATTCTGTAGATAGAGCGGGTCTGACTCGGAGAATAAACAGACAAGTGTTGAAATGCCTATTTTAAGCAATTAAAGTTCCCGCTGAGTGAATCCTGCAGCACCCCAGCCACACTTACAGTTACTTTCTTCTACAGACAATAGGCAAAATACGGCAAGTCAGAACAACAGAATGGAAGCAGGTAAATAGTGAGTACCCGCCTGTCTGAATTATACTTATTTCAAGGAATATTATTGCAATTTTCTCTACAACGGTATTCTGAACAGAGGGGAGAGCACAGCCAGTAATACAGCCTTTATTTTCACCCGGTGCCAATGTGACACACTCCAGATGTGTGAGGAAGATACAATTTAGGAATGAGCTTGCTTGATTCAAGGCTTAAAAAAAATTCACTCCAGCAAAGCCGGGAAATGTAGTATTTAAAGTATATGTAAACCCAATCACTAAAACCTCATCAAAGCTATGAAAGGCTAATGTAAAGTCAGTTTTAATATTTTTTTTTAAATTTGCAGCTTATATTATAGGAATCCCAGGTGATCCTGCCATGAGATCCCTGTTCGGACACTTCCTGTTACAAGGTGACAACCTTCTATCCCTGGTGACGAATTGATGAGTGCGTTTGTCATTTGTTTTGCTTAACCTTCTATCCCTGCCTCCTAATTTGACTCCTGTGTTGTCACCCTGCCCCACTCTCCCATTTTGGAGATTAAAGTGACATTAAACCCTCAGATTTTTTAACATAAACCAATACTGTAATGTGCGCCTTACTGTAATCCATGGTTGTTTCCCTTCTCTTTGCTGCTCTTCCTTTTAAATCTGTATCTGTTCTCATGCTGGGGGAGAACTTCACTTTGCAGCTGAGTGCATCTTCCTGTAGTGCTGGCTCAGGTTGTGAACCTGCACACAGACACCATGTATCCATTCCAGAGACAAGGCAGTCTGCTGCAAAACAGAAGTTCTGCCCAGCATGAGAACAGATACAGATTTAAAAGGAAGAGCAGCAAAGAGAAGGGAAACAACCATGGATTACAGTAAGGCGCACATTACAGTATTGTTTTATGTTAAAAAAATCTGAGGGTTTAATGTCACTTTAATACATCAATCTAAATGTCATTCAGTTATGGTTTACATGTACTTGAAAGCGGACCTCACATGTTAGTTTAAAGCGCACCTGCTATAAAATATAGAGGCTGTCATTGTTTACCTCCTTCTGAAAATGTTAGTTGCCTGGCTGTATTTGGCTTTAATACCTGTGAGTTAGTACTGAGTACTGTACTTGAATGAAACAGTGCTGCCTGCGTGACCACATTCCTGGATCACATAATCTCTTGTAAAGGAGCCAACCTTATCCTACTCAGCAGAGATCATCATTGTTATGTGAGCAGCACTGAAAGGAAGCCTGGAGCAGTGTTTTCCCCATGAAAGTATTCAGTGCCTCTATAATTATTTATGTATCCATCACAATATGGTTATTAACATAACTTTATCTTACAATTTTAGTATTGTGACAATAATGAGGCCAAAATGTGCGAGTTAGTGACAACACTAACTTTATGTCTG
>NW_017306498.1:1263424-1281457 GCF_000935625.1 Nanorana parkeri
CAAAACACACAGACACACACACTAAAACAACCAGCTCCAGCAGATCAAGTTTAACACACAGTGCTTACCTCAGGATCTTCAGAACCACAAAATAATTATAATTAAGCCCAGTCCTAAACTTGACATATCATGAAACCTCTAGCACGGCCCTCAAGAGGCCCTAATGCATTATGGGCATAATTGGGAGTTGTGAACCTACATTAAGTCAGAAGCATGCACTGTAAAAGGCTGTTGCAAAACCATTTATAAAAGTCTGGATCCACTTGAGCTGCCCTTTGTACACATCTCCAGCTCCTAAACTCTACACAAAATGCGTAATCCCTGTTATGTTAAAATTATATTCATAACTAGTGTCTACCTAAATGTAAAAGAAAATAACAATCAAGCAGGTACCAAACATACCCATGCTATAAAGTCCAGCAGGCTATTTGGTCACATTACATCTGCTGAGAAGAATATTCATAAGGTCCATATTATGTTTGATGTCTTACAATTTGTGATTCAATTCTATTCAATAATATGTTAGTTGTGGGACTGTAAAACCTTGCCATATGGAAATATGGCCATAGTCATATAATTGGCCTTAAAAGATTGTCCACTGCAACACAATAAAACAATTCAGAACTTCTACATAACACCCCTCAGCTCTTTTCATTGGGTTTGGATTTGGCTCAGTGACACTTTATAGAGGATGCACAAAAAGCTGCTGCTATGGGCAGCTGGAGCTCTTGTTTGACTTAAAAACTGTTAAAGGAGAACTATGAGGTGAGTGATTTTCATTCAGCCTCATAGTTCGAGCCGACGTGTGACAATGAAACTGTCACATGTCGGCTCAATAGATAGGGAAATGAGGGAACACATAACGTCGCTCGCTCACTTCTTGATCAAGTCCCTGCAGAGAGCAGTGACTGTCACTCAGGGCTCCCTGCAAGGATCCCCCCCTCCCCTCTCCGATCCTCCAGCGCTGACTGGTGGAACGGATGGGCGAGGGGGCGGGTACAGCTGGCTCTGCCTCTAGATAGGCAGAGCCAGCTGTCAATCATGCAGCTGGGTGGATCTCGACAGTATTGATCAGGATCCGTCCCGCCTGCGGCGGTCTCAGTATACTGCGAGCTGTAGCTCGCGGTATACTGAGCTTTGGGTCACGGTAGTATGCTAGTTTATGTTCTCCCGTTACCCTTAGGAGAACTATGGGTAAAAACACTGACCATAGTTCTCCTTTAAGGATACTGCAAGAGTCATTTATGAGAGAGCCAGTCAGATCAGACATACTCTGAAGTGAATTGGACTCTGCACAGGAAGAAAGTATCTTTCATTACAAATCCCATTTATTTTACTGTTGTTATTGTCTATTTTGTATAACATTGTTTTTCTGTAAATATTTTCTTGCACTGTATTTTTCTTGCCTTCCATAAAATCAATATTTAATCATCTTTAAAGTGCATCTTTGAGTGTTCTAAAAAAGGAAATTACATAATCCTTGTCTTATTGAAAAAAGCTATCATAATTTAAACTCTCTACATTCCTGAGCGGGCGTAACGGCAAGTGTCAAGACATTTCTTATAAGTTCAGAGTTGTTACAGCAGATGTTGTGAACGGGACATGTTTCGATTAAAACACGTGGTGGCAACTACTGTATGTGTTTTGTAAAGGGTAAACAGCAGAGTTAAGTGACCCCCAATGATGACCACTCTCAGTCAGCTGGTGCTCAGATTGTGGACCTGCAAGCTGTAAAATCTCTGAGCAGGGTGGGGCTGAGAGTGAAAATCGTCACTTTCTGGTGGCAGTGATGAGATCTGAGACTGCCGCTGTCACAAGTATGTGACCAGCCAAACTCATACTCGTACGGTGCTGAGTTCCCATGTCTACACACCTGCTGTGCCCAATATGAGGCACCATACAGTTTTACCGGCTTCTCTCCTGGACTGAAATTCTCCTCTGCCTGACTGTCCCGGGCCCACCCCTTTTATTCATTGGATTTCAGTTCTTTCAATCATGTAGGCTCAGTATCACCAGTGGGTGTTACCCAGGGCAGTTTGCATGCAAGTACAACCTGTCTAGGCATGCCCACTCCTAAAAAATGAGATCGACCTGTAAAGGGTTGCACAGTGTCATTGGTTTCAAGGACACTGGGTTCAGTTTGCTTAGACTGGATTTCTAGCTGGGTTTGGTGAACATCCAAGCAAACGGAACCGAGGCCAATTCGCTCATCGCTAAGCACTCACAAAGGAAGAAGGTTGAATGCCGTTTGGAGAGCACCATATTCTGATATTCATTCTTCTTTAAGAGAGACACAAGTTGCCTCCGCTCGGCCCGTACAGATCCTTAAAGATGTCATCTAACTTTCCCTGCAATTATCCAAAGCACAGGAGCTAATTATTGATGTCCCCGCCCACTATTTTACTTCTGTGACACCACAGAAGGAATAATTAAGGGGGTTTGCCTGGAATACAAAAGCCACAAGATGGAGAATTGGGTTCGGAGGACTTAGAAGTCAAAATCAGCCTGGCGCCCACAGAGAACAGAGCACAGCTCACAGCTTTGTCTCAAGGCAGCGAGGTTTATTCATTTTAATCATAGGTTTTCCAACCAGATGGACAAAATCTGTTAAAGACATTCACCATGAGCCTCCATGCATGAACTTTTCCTTGACCCGACGATGCTAATCGCTTCCATAAGGGTGCAAGAGCTTAACTCTTACTGTATAATTTGGTGCCTGTAATCTGGTGTAGTCAGATCTGTAGCATCAGCTAAACCCCCATTTATGTCGTCTGTGATGGAATTTGCATAACTGTAAACGGCGCTACCTGAATGTGCTCCAGTCCTGATACAGCACCAAGGAGGGGGGGGGCGGGCTATGAGGGACCCCAAGATCGATTGTCCTGTATGTTTGGTATCATGTCTTACTGGATGCAGTTTTCCCAAGTAGATTATTTTGTGACTATGTTGCAAAGTTTTCTTACATTAAAATCCTTCCAGTAACATCTATATTTCATGACAACCCTGAGCCATGCAGTAAGCAGCAGTGCTGCACACTCCTTCTGTTTGGAAGAAAGAAAGAGAAAAGATCGGAAAGAAAGGAAAAGGAAAAGGAAGGAAGGAATGAAGGAAGGAAGGAAGGAAAAAGGAAAAAATAGAACAAAGGAAGAGAGTTAAAAAGGAGGGAAAGAGAAAAAGAAAGAGAGAAAGAGAGAGAGAGAGAGATAGAGAGAGAGAGAGAGAGAGAGAGAGAGAGAGAGAGAGAGAGAGAGAGAGAGAAAGAAAGAAAGAAAGAAAGAAAGAAAGAAAGAAAGAAAGAAAGAAAGAAAGAAAGAAAGAAAAAAGAAAGAAAAAAAAGGGAGGGAAAGGAAGAAAGAAGGAAGAAAGAAAGGGAAAGGAAGGAAGGAAGAAAGAAAGGAGGAAGGAAGGAAGGGAGCAGAAGGAAAGAAAGAAAGAAAGAAAGAAAGTTAAGAAGGAGGGAAAGAGAAAAGAATGAAAGGAAGGAAAGAAGGAGGGAAAGAGAAAAGAAAGAAAGAAAAAAGAAAGAAAGAAGAGAAAAAAGGAAGGCTGTTAAGAAGAAGGGAAAGAGAAAAAGAGAAAGAAAGGGCAAATTACAAGAAAGAAAAATGAAGGAACAAAGGAAAGAAGAAAGAAAGAAAGGAGGGAAGGGAAAGGAAAGGAAGAAAGCAGCCAGAAAGGGGAAGAAAGGAAGGAAGGAAGGAAGGAAGGAAGGAAGGAAGGAAGGAAGGAAGGAAGGGACAAAAGAAATGCAGTTAAGAAGGAGGGAAAGAGATAAGAAAGAAAGAAAAAAAGAAAGAAAGAAAGAAAATATTAGGAAGAAGAGAAAAAAGGAAGGAAGGTTGTTAAGAAGAAGGGAAAGAGTAAAAGAGAAAGAAAGGGCAAATGACAAGAAAGAAAAAAGAAGAAAAGAAGGAACAAATGAAAGAAGAAAGAAAGAAAGAGGATCGGAAGGGAAGGCAAAGGAAAGGAAGGAAGGGAAAAGGAAAAGATAGAACAAAGGAAGAAAGTTAAAATGGAGGGAAAGAGAAAAAAGAAAGAAAGAGAAAGAAACAGAGAGAGAAAGAAAGAAAGAAAGAAAGAAAGAAAGAAAGAAAGAAAGAAAGAAAGAAAGAAAGAAAGAAAGAAAGAAAGAAAGAAAGAAAGAAAGAAAAAGAAAGGGTTTTCTGTGCTCCAGAAGTCAGTAATAAACTGTCATCTAGTCCTCCACATTTTTCTGTACAGTTTACAGAGTTCATACAACAAGAAGGAAAGTGGAGCAAGCACAGACAGGCTCTCTCTGTAAATATCCCGTGTTTTTCTTCAAGCAGGTCAGTGTGGTATGCAGAATGTGTCAGGTCAGAAGCTGATCCTGTGCAGAGGGCCAAACACTGAGCTAAAACACTGGCTAGAAAAGGACATTTCCATTAATCTGCGCAGTGTGTGTTGATCTTACAAGGACAGAGTCAGGAGGACAGAGCTTGTAAGGTGCCTGAGCAGACGGGGCAACTGCAGCCAAACAGCTAAACACACAGCTGAGATGCATACAAGTTTATTCCAAGGAAAGGAGCAAAGTGCAGCCATACATAGCAACCATTCACGGAGATCACTTTGCTATATTGCTGGTTTATTGGATCAACCTGATACAATACATAGAACATCAAATATACTGATCAAAGATTTGTGAAGTAATCTTGCCAGTGACCTAGGAACAGGAATTGCAGAGATGATAATCATGACAAGGCTCAAACTTCTGGGAATTCTGTATGGAATCACTAGACATATTCAACTTCTTTCCTCACCCATTAAATGGCACTGAAAGGGTGAACACATAGCAAAACTACTCTGATTACTCCCAGGGTCACGGGAGGACACAAACTAGCATCCTTCCGTGACCCAAAGCTCAGTATAACGCAAGCTACAGCTCGCAGTATACTGAGACCGCCGCAGCCGGGACGGATTCCGACATTACTGTCGAGATCCACCCAGCTGCGTGATTGACATATCTAGAGGCAGAGCCAGCTGTACCCTCCCCAGTCCGTTTCGCCAGTCAGCACTGGAGGATCGGAGCGGGGAGGGGGGAATCCCTGCAGGGAGCAGTGAGTTACAGTCACGGCTCTCTGCAGGGACATGATCGAGAAGTGAGCGAGCGACGGTATGTGTTCGCTTACTTCCATTGTCACACGTCGGCTCCAACTATGAGGCTGAGTGATTTTCACTCACCTCATAGTTCTCCTTTAATGGAAGGGTTACAGGGTTGGCTATTGTTACGGTTACAGGTAAGGTTAGCATTAGAGGGAGGATTAGTGTTATGGTTAAAGGGAGGGTTAGTGTTAGGGTTACAGGTAAGGTTAGCATTAGAGGAAGGATTAGTGTTAGAGTTACAGGTAGGGTTAGTATTAGGCTATAGGGAAAGTTAGTGTTAGTGTTACAGGTAGGGATACAGGGAGGTGTAAGTGTTACACGGAGGGTTAGTGCTATGGTTAAAGGGAGGGTTATTGTTAGGGTTACAGGTAAGGTTAGCATTAGAGGAAGGATTAGTGTTAGAGTTACAGGTAGGGTTAGTATTAGGCTATAGGGAAAGTTAGTGTTAGTGTTACAGGTAGGGATACAGGGTTAGTGTAAGTGTTAGAGGGAGGGTTAGTGCTATGGTTAAAGGGAGGGTTAGTGTTAGGGATACATGTAGGGTTAGTATTATGCCTACAGGAAGAGTTTGTGTTAGGATTAGGACTACAGGATGAATTAGTGTAAAGTTTAAAGGGAACGTTAGGCCCAGAGTTACAGGGAGGAGTAGCATAAGGGTTAAATGCAGAGTTAGCGTTAGAAGGAAGAATAGTGAAATATTTAGAGGGAGAGTTAGTGTTAGGGATACAGAGAGGGTTAGTGCAGAGATAAGAGGGAGTTAGTATTTGGGTTACTGAGAGGGTCAGTGCAGATATAAGAGGGAGTTAGTATTTGGGTTACAGAGAAGGTTAGTGTAGAGATAAGAGGGAGTTAGTATTTGGGTTACAGAGAAGGTTAGTGTAGAGATAAGAGGGAGTTAGTATTTGGGTTACAGAGAGGGTCAGTGCAGATATAAGAGGGAGTTAGTGTTTGGGATACAGAGAGGGTTAGTGTAGAGATAAGAGGGAGTTAGTATTTGGGTTACAGAGAGGGTTAGTGTTAAGAATAGAGTTACACAGAAGGTTAGTGTTAGGAGGGCAGGATACAGGAAGGTTAGGGTTAGTGTAAATGATCTCTACAGGAAAGGTCAAGCTCCCCATACACCTTTAGATTCCTCTCTAGTGTTAGAGGTAGACCTGCAGAGGAGGGTTAATGTGAGTAAGGCCTTAGCATAGGGCCCTGGTGCTAAAAGCAAATGAATCACAGAAAACTCTTAATTCTCTGCTGCCTCTCCAGGACAGCAAAGGGAAGAAGCTGAAGCTGAAGTCCTCATGGCCCAGCTAAAGGATAAATGAAATGGACTTTCTGACATAGCGGCTTTGTTTCCAAGCTAGCATTAGAAGTTCACGCTTTGATTTTCCTTGTTGCCTGGTGCTGCTCTTGAAGAAAGGGCCATTTTGTCAGATTCCCTGTTTGATTCCCCTCTAAACTGCAGTGTCACCTGTCTCAAACATCGCAAGGGCAGAAATGGCTTTGTCTGACTTCTCACCATATGCTTCTCCTAATGATCTCTCCAAAACCTAATGAGTGGAGCAGATCCTTGTCACCTGCACTGGAATGGCGATAATCTCGCCTGGCAGATCAGAGGGGCCAGTATATCTGTGACCCGGAGAATGATCTAACAGATTGAAAAGAAGACATCTCAGATCAAAGGGCCAGTCTCCATGCGGCCACATGATGCAACAAAAAGATGATGGATCTAAGACACATCAAGACACAGCCAGAGGTAAACCAGATTTACTTCAATGACAAGATCTACTAAAACTATGATATATGAAGAACTAGTAATGCCGGATATCTGGGTCTTTAAAGCAGCTGATGTCAAGAGGGAAGCCGTACCACCTTGCTATATATCAAGCTAAGTCTTGTGATAAACAACAAAGGTTGGTTTTAAACAGCCATGTCTTTTTCTTGAAAGGAAAGCTGCAGGAAGAAAAAAAAATCCTAGTACGCCAAAGTAAATGTAAATCCAATCACTATTTCTAAATCTGGAACTCATATTACAATGATACTTGGTCATTCTGCAACAAAGGCCCTTTTTCTGTTATGGGGTGACAACGCTGTGTCCATGGCTCCCAATTATTCTCCTACGTTGTCGCCTTGTCACTAGACATGTGCGATGCGTTTCGTTCCGAATTAAAATTCGTATGAATTTTCCGAAATTCAGACATTCTGACACATCCGAATTTCCGAATCCCAATGCATCCAAATGTGTCCATATCCGAACTTCCGTTTCGCATCTTGTCCGAAATTCCGTTCAAAAACTAAATTGAATCGGACATTTGACTTTTGTGGCCAATCACATGTTTTTTTCTGTTTAATGCATCCAAATGGGTCTGAATCCGAATTCTGGGACCGTCAGCTTTAGTTTTATGTATATATGGCTCCCAATGTTGCCGAATATTCGTTCGTACTACTATACTAATTATATATACATAATGTAGAAGCTGATGTTCCAAGACCCGAATGGAGTCCGAATTTCTGAATAGCATTCGGATTTGGAAGCCTCAGCTTTAATATTATGTATGTATTTGGCTCCCAGACCCGTATATGTTTTCTGGAGTTCCCGAATGGTATTCAGAAATTTGGAAATTCGGACTCCTGAATGCAATTCGGATCTAGGAGCTTCAGCTTTAGTATTAAACTTTATATGGTTTTCTGTGTTAGTTGCAATGAATATTCATCCATAAACTCATTTGAAACTAACGAAAAGGCTGCAGCAGGGGGCTTATCTGTTTCAGACATTGCTGAACACAGCCATGACCGGCACAGGCGCTCAGGATTTGCATGATTATGTCATCTCTAAGCAGACATCTCAGTCCAGGAAATAGGTGCTGACCCTGGATGGTGCCTGAACAAAGATGGCCACATTGCAGTAGTGTGCAGGAAGAGTACTGTGATCTCTGGGAGATGTAAAAAAATACCTGTAAGTGTTAGACTGACGGAATACTTCATATGAAAAAATATATCTGATTCTAGGTCCACTTTACGTACGTTTAGGTCTATGAGGTTAAGTGAAAGAAAATGTATCTACCTAGTGAAAATCTCTGCTATAGGAAGGTGAATCAACTCAGAGTTTAATACAATACATGTCCATGTGCGGTGATACATGATTAAATGGGTTACAAAGTGCAATAAATTGAGTGTCTTAGCACATAAATCCATAAAGTGGAGTCAGGGTTTATGTAGCTGTAAACAAAGACAACGAAGGAGGTTAGGAAACCACATAGCTTTGTAAAACACAGCACAGATAGGAAAGTAAGTGTCTATAGAACAATGAGAAAAAATGTGGCAAGCTGCAAAAACTCCGAACTCCTACATTCAGAACATTAGGTGAATTGAAGGACGCAGAGCCTCTGACACGACCCATTCTATACAATACAGCATGAATATACTCTGAATTTCCCTCTCCCTTTCTAATTGAAATACAGCTAGGCTTAGTCAGTGAACTCCTGACAAAAGTTTGCTTTCCACTCTGCCTTGTATCCTGATTCTGTTTTTTGGCTGCCAACTTTGCCCTTCATGTGTTAACTTTTACTGACTCCTGCTTGTCTCCTGATTACTTCTAGTACCCCATTGTTCGGACTGTCTCCCGACTCTGCATCTGCTTGGATACCTGGGTCTCTAGCTGTCACTAATGCCATCCTCCCTCATGTTACCTGTCATCATATCCAGTAGACCCTGGAAAGGAGATGAAAGAGAGCCCCCCCCCCCCCTCAGAGGGCCGGATTTACTCTGTCTGCTGCCCCAATGCCAGGTTCCTCAATGCACCCCCCTGTATGCAGGCTGCATACAAGTGATCTTCGCAACATCGCCGAGATCACTTGTACAAAATGAGTGGCTCCAAAAACCTCCAAGCTGCAAAACCAGTGTTTTTTACTCCCTTCCACTATGACAGTCTAAGGACTGCTGATGTCATTATGTCTAATGAAGGTTCCATAGGCCAGAATTAGGTGTGAGGAGGCCGAGGGACATGTCACCAGCAGGAGCAGAGGGGATAGAGTTGAGCTCTGACTGTCAGGGAAGCAAGGATCAGGTATGTAAAAGTGCTTTACTTTGGTCCTCTAGGCATAAACAAGCACTTTACCTTTGCACTTAACCCAACTGCAAAGGTAGTTTTTTTGTTTGCCTGGAGATAGGCTTTAAGGAGGAGAGTTTTCCAAACCTTAGAGAAAAATACCTATGATATCTAAGGACAACATTTTATAAACGAAGACAAAACCACTACAGCAGAGCATAAGAAAAGTTAAAGCATCAACTGCAAACTCGGCCATCAATTAGTACAGACTCCGAAGTTGTCATCCTTGACCTAGGCAATTGCATGCTTCCAACTTTGCGTTTCCCCAGTTTGGTGAATGCCCCTTTCTGTTCCACCATGACTGTGCCCCTGTGTTTGCCCAAGTTTTGTGAAGGCCCCTTTCTGTCCCACCATGACTGTGCCCCTGTGTTTGCCCAAGTTTGGAGAAGGCCCCTTTGTGTCCCACCATGACTGTGCCCCTGTGTTTGCCCAAGTTTGGTGAAGGCCCCTTTCTGTCCCACAATGACTGTGACCCTGTGTTTGCCCCAAGTTTGATGAAGACCCCTTTCTGTTCTACCATGACTGTGCCCCTGTGTTTGCCCAAGTTTGATGAAGGCCTCTTTCTGTTCCACCATGACTGTCCCCTGTGTACAAAGCCAGCTCCATAAAGACATAGTTTGATGAGTTTGGTGTGGAGGAACTTAAGTGTCCTGCACAGAACCCTTACCTCAACCTTCTTAAAGGTTTTTTTGTTTTTTGTTTTAGATTTTGGTGTGTACCTGTGGGAATATGTCACATTCAGTCAAAGGAGCATTTGTGAGGTCAGGTACTGCTGTTGCATGAGAAGACCTGGTTGGCAATCAGTATTTCATCTCATCCCAAAGGTGATCACAAGGGTTGAGGTCAGGGCTCATCTAGGCAGCCTAACAGTTACTTATTGTTATTGAGACTGCATGGTTGGCAACGCTATTGCAAGACAGTAGCTTTGCGTTGTCAGCCTGCAACAGGAAATGCTGTTACTAGCAGGATCTCCAGGTAAAAGGAAACTTTTCAACAACTTCACCCAAAAATATTTGCATAGAAAACTGTGTACAGTGAGGTAGGATGCCAACCATAATAAAAACTACATGTTGGGTTTACACTTTAACTAGCAAAGTGTTTACTTTCCTTGTCTAAATGTATGTGGCATACAGCTTTCAAGATGACATAATGCTTCAGGCCCATTAACTAACATTGCTCTACCCAGTAGGCACCTCCAGTTTAGTGTCAGAAGGTCAGCTGGAAGGTGGCCTAGATGTCACCAGGGCCATGTGCATGAAGCCCTAGTTTGAAAAGAATAGCACTCAGGCCTTTATGTACTGTTGGTGAGATTATTCTTTTATTTGCCTTTAATTATAGTGTTTTAAAACAAGCTTTCAATTAATACTGGGAAAGGAAGAGAGGTAACATACTATTTTTAAATCTACAGTCACCTATTATTCGGGATGCGTAATCAGCCGTTGAACTCAGCCAAAAACATGCTTGCGTGAATTACATCTGCAAAGTGTGCAAGTGCATAAACAGACTGTATGCGTTGGAATATAATGCCTAATCGCAGAGTAGGGATAATGAAATGTTGCACATCCGCAGGGAATTCAAAGGAATGTGACGGCTTTATTTGCGGAACCAAAGCCAACAAACAGAACACTGGGAAAATAGTGTTTTGCATCACAAAGTCATCTTCGGAGTGGTGCACCCGCAAATTCTTTGCTTTGAAGAACTCCAATGAGCACTATATGTATTTAAACTGCTACATAGAAAAAAATCTTGATATCACTCCAGAAAAAATTAAATTACAATCCTACTTGTGAAAAAAAAGTTTATTTTTTATGAAGTCTCCATGCCTCAAACGGCCTGGTACACGTGGGTTCATCTACAGCTTAGCCCCTGTGACCACTTCCCCACCCAGGTCATTGCTGAGTATGTCTGAACCAGGAAAGAAAACTCTTACACCCAAGATGTTTACTCCTAAGAACATGTACAGGTTGACTGAGATAAGTACAATGAATGGTGATGAAGGAACCCATTACTTATTTATACAGTAAACGATTTGTGGACAGCCCATTTAGCCAAAAGAGCATTTGTGAGGTCAGGTACTGATGATGGATGAGAAGAGATGACTGGCACTCAGCATTTCAACTCATCCCACAAGGGTTGAGGTCAGGGCTTAGATTGTCAACCTAACAGCCACTTGAAGGTGATTGCAAGAGATGGCAGTAGCGTTAGCGTTGCATGGTTGTCAACCATGCAATCACCTTGAAGTGGCTGTTAGCCCTCATTCACACCTATAGTTTAGGTGCGTTTAAGGATTCCTGCATCAGGAACTTGTGATTTCCTGCAGAAGGAATCCCAAATCTGCCATTTACAAGTGGGAGTTGGCACCCGTTAAGTTAATGATCGGATAACACTGGCCATATTTGAAAAAGGCAGAATGCTGGCACACAGCATGTAACCCCATGTGATACCTGTGGATAGGAAGCAATCACTATCCTTGGACGCATGTTCCTGATGCCAGAATCCCTAGGCATTGAAGGTATGAATGAGAACTTAGGCTGCCTATCTGATAGGCCTATTAGGCAGGCTAACGACAAAACTAAGGATTGCACGTGGCAGGCTGACCAAACCGTTGCTAATTGCGAGGCAGTGGCTTGGCGTTGTCAGCAACCGGGAGTGATGCTACTGGCAGGATCCCCAGGTGAAAAACTTTGCGGTTTCACAAAATATATTTGCTTAAGAAAACTGAATACAGTGAGGCATGATACTGAAAAATAGATTTGGGGTTTACATAAACTTTAATTGTGCAGGTTTTTAGTTTTGGAGTGGAGTGAGGAAGGATTAGAAATCCTGTCATTTTTTTACTGCAATCAGAGCTCATGCTCTTCACTTATTGCTCTGACTTAGTAGGGGGCGTGTGGGACCTCTTCAGAGAAGCCACTGGTTCCCCATATAGAGCTAGGCTCCTTCTCCACAGCGCGCTGACAGGGTACACCCTTTGTTTAGTTGGGTGTTAAAAGATTTTAAGTTACCCTTCAAAACTGATGACAGCCTGTGATTAGGCAGTGCAGGAGCAGGAACAGACTTATGAAATCATCTCTTTGCACTCCTGTCAGAACATTTCTTAAAGGCACATGGGCATGCAGGATACCCAATGGACTTCAGGGACTGCCCCTCCCAGCCTAGACTCTGCAAGAGGGTACAAATGCTGGTATTTACACTAGTCACACTTAAAGGAGAACTATGGGGTAAGTGTTTTTCCCCATAGTTCTACTAAGGGAGGACATATACTGGTGACCTCCTGTGACCCAAAGCTCAGTATAGCTATCTAAAGGCAGAGCCAGCTGTACCCGCCCCCTCCCCCGTCCGTTCCGCCAGTCAGAGCTGGAGGATCAGAGCAGGGAGAATCCTTGCAGGGAGCCGTAAGTGACAGTCACGGCACTCTGCAGGAAGATGATCGAGAAGTGAGCGGGCAACGGTATGTGTTCTCTTACTTCCCAATCTATTGAGCCGACCAGGGGCGTATCTGCCGCGAGGCAAACAAGGCGTTTGCCTGAAGCGGCAGATTCGCTGAGAGCGGCACCCCGAGTGCTACTCACCTGGATAAGCCGACGTCTGCTCCAACTATGAGGTTGAGTGAAAATCACTCACCTCATAGTTCTCCTTTAAGAGCAGCTGAAACGCGTTAGCGGTTTGAGTAATGCGAATACAGGTTTGGAGCCTGTAGCATTGTGCCAGATTATGAGAGCATATATGATATGGACTGAGTTCGATGGAGCACCAGTAGTTCCCCATTATCACATTTTGGGCAGAGGTGGATCTGGTGTATAGTTTACTCTTTTAAAAAATATATTTACTTTTGTTTCTTTTTTTAATATTTTTCAGACGTTCAGCTTTAAGCATGCAGGAAACACTGGAAAAGTAAATCCCTCTGCTTCCTGCTGACATCACAAAGTGCAATACTATATTAGCCATAATACCTGCTATTATATTACTGCGTACGCTATCAGTTATATGTGTACATATTAGGATATTTCCATTACATGTAAAACTATGTCACAGCACAAAGTACATTCATTTTGACTGCAGGTGTAATTGGAATTCGGGATTTCATGTGAAGGATTCAAAAAACCTTTTATCCGCAGCATACAAGAAGGAAGGCTCGGTTTGTCTACGTCGGCTCTAGTTCCTACCAGCTCATCACATACGGATGCGCTAGGACAGGATCCTCGTCTAACTAGCGAAAAAAGCGGCATGTCTGGCTAAATGTCCGTTGAAAATATTAAAGTCAAAAGCTGTTTCATGAAAGCAATTTAAATACTGACAACTTCTGCTTCATATCTGCAAGTGAGCAGCCACACGCTATCAATCAACAGCTGCCCGTAGTGAGCCAAAGAATCCTTCCATCAAAGGGCCTCGATCGGAAACTGCACAACAGCTGCGTGGAATTCAGCAAAGTAGCCAGCGGTACACTCCAACCAGAAGTAAAAATGTGGCACATAGACTGATTCAGGGGTAGTGATGAGTGAATGTGCCCAGGTTCGATTTGCGGGAGATTCAACAAACTCATCAAACAATTCTCAAATTGCAAACTATATTGGGAATCCCATAGAGGTCAATGGGAGGCAAATCTTTAAAAAAAATTCTCTCCATTTTCAAGCCTAATAGGCAAGGGATGATCTACCAAAGGGTACGGAGAGGTGGGCACTGCCAGGGGAGATGTAACAATCAAAAAACGTTTTGAAATTATACCATTCAGTGCTAAGCAGTTCTTTTAATAAATCCTAAAGGACAGAAGTATATAACATGCTTGGGGGATTCCCGAGAACCTGACTTGCGAAGTGGTGCAACCGTACGATGTACTAAAGCAAAATTACATTTTCAAAAGAAAATATCATTCTAATTCTAATTGAAATTTCCCAGCCAATTCATTCTGTTTGTAAACAGGAATCCCCTTCAACAAGGATTCCCTTGACTCTAGGGATTCACTTATCCTAGATCACGGTCTGGTATGGGATTATAAGAGTGGACTCCTTGAAAAATAAAAACAAAGCAAAAAATGGCAAGGGGTTCCCCCTAAAACTCCATTCCAGAATGTTATCCTTGATGAGGGTCTGCTATGGATTTTAATTATGGGTGACACCATGGAGAAAAAAAAATGGCATGGGGTCCACCCAAAATCCATACCAGACCCTTTGGGTGTAATACTGCCACTAAATGACTTCCTGTAGGAGCCAGAGGCTCACTTGAAAGGGCAGGCAAACAGGCCATTTAGTTCACCCATTTGCAAAACCATGAACAGCCAGAGTTCACAGCAAACCCTACATTGCTACAAACTCCAACATCATGCCTGCTCCGGACCCCATCATGACTGGTCCTCAAGTCAACCCTGCTGTTCATCTTGATCATCTAGGATGCCCTACTTGTTTAATCTATATGACTGCTTTCATCCTTATTTGCTTAAAGTCTAGCTCCAGCCACAACTTTTTTTTAGTCTTAGAATAGGAGGGAAGGTTTAGAACCTATTTAAACTTTTAATGTCTGTGTCCACATTCAGGAGATTTCTCCTTATAGACAGAATGGGAAATGAAGGAAAATCTACCCACTTCATGTCTACTAGATACGTGTCAGACAGAGCAGAAAGTGAATCAATATTCCCCCAGGGTGAACATAGGCAGCACATTTTCTAACAGAGTGATACAAGTTTAAAACCTAGACCAACATTTCTCAACCTTTTTAACATGGTGGAACCATTGAAATAACTTTCAGGTTCAATAATAGTAATTGCATATACACCTCCAGCTACTTTAGTATGAGCAGTAAATTGTAGGTAATGGAATATATAAGAGAATGGGAAATGTGGTGTACTTTGCATATTTGACACCTCAAAAAATGAAGTAAATGTTCCCTTACAATGGTAGTCAGTTAAACGCCTCCTTACATAGATGGTCAATGAAAAAAAGTGCACATTCCACTGAAGGTTTGCGAATTTTCCATTAGAGTTGGGGTCACCAGGAAAAGTGCCCAATTACACTGTTGGTCAGCGGGAGAAGGACCCCCCTAGATGGGTGGTCAGTAGGAGAAGGGCCCCCAATACACTGTTGGTCAAAAAAAGAAGGACTATCTTAGATGGGTGGTAAGTGGGAGAAGGTCCCCCTTACATTGTTGGTCATTGGGAAGAATGGCCATTACATTGGTGGTCAGTGGGAGAAGGTCCCCCTTACATTGTTGGTCATTGGGAAGAATGACCATTACATTGGTGGTCAGTGGAAGAGTGCTCCGTACATTTTAGAAGAATATTTCTGAAGATATTGGTTAGTGGGAAGAAACTGGTGTCGGGGTTTATTTATTTAGATGCAGGCCTTATTCACTGCTTAAGGAACCCCTAGCAACCTTTGGAGGAATCCTGGTTGAGGGCCCATTCACACCACATCCAGATTACCTCTAGACCAGACCAGACTGTTTCCAGACCCAAAATGCACCCCAATATATCCGTATGCTATGTCTGGCCTCTGTTCCCACTAGCGCAGTCTGTTCCAGACCAGACCAGAAAAATACTGCATGTCTTATTTTGTCTGGTCTGCAATGCACTGGAACGCATAGAAACGCATAAAAAACGTATGGAGCATACTGGAACTCACCTGTAAGACCATTTTAAGCAAAAAAAAAAATCCAAACGCGGCAAAAACGCAATGCAGTGTGTTCCAGATCTGGTCCGGAAAATAGTGTGAACCCAGCCAGAGACAGGCTGGTCTAAACTTAAAAACATTTTTAAGCACCAGACAAACACAGGCCAAGAAGCTGTGGACATCTGACTATTGGCTATATACGTCTTTCATTTCCCAGTGAGAGGTTAAAAAGTCTTTACAATTTGCATCTGTGTGATTACTTGTGCAATCGCAACTGACAAAACTTTCACAACTGTCAAAACATCAAGCACAAATTGTCATGAATCTCACCACGTGAGACAATTTTTTTGATCTTGCTAGCCTGGGAAAACGAGAGAAGAGTAAATTCATTATCACACCTTTCTAAATAACCGAAGACAATGACCTAATTATGCATATATTTGTAATTAACCTATAATCCCATAATTATGACTGCATAATTCAGATTAGGTAGCCCTGTCAGACCCTCGATTATTAAAGTAAAACTATAACTTCATTATAGACAGGGCTGGATTTAGATTTACTCTCTCTGCTGCCCCAAGGTCAGGTTCCTCAATGTAATGAATGATGAATGTGATGAAATGAAGAATGGCAACCAAATGACAGGGGAGGCAGGGTTAGATTTATTTTTTTCAATATTTTCCTAATTTTTTTAAACCTTTTTAATTTAATTTTTTTAACTTATTTACATTTTTATTTATCTTATCTTTTTTTTATAATTGTTTTATCTTATTAGTTTTTATTTATTTTTTTTATAGTTTTAATTTAATTATTTATCAATTTGTATTTTTTTTTTATTTTTTTTAATTTTTATTACATTTTTTTTTCTACTTAACTTTATTGCTTTTACACAGGAGCTAACATGCCCCTGTGTGATAGTATTTGGAGCTGACAGGTTCTCTTTATTGAACCGGTCACCTCCAATGCAGGAGTTCCAGCACAGCACTGTGCTGGAACTCCTGTGACAGCTGAGAGGGGAAGGCTGTGAGTGCAGCACTCCCCTCTCACTGTTTACATGGAGCAGAGCGTAAAACGGACCTTCTCTGCTCTGCTCCCTGCCCTCCATCCTGAAGATCTCCTGAAAGAGGCGGCCAGCGAGGAGAGAGGGACACGGCCGAGATCACTTGTAAACGAACGGCTTACCCGCTCTACATTTAGCCCTGCTTGTCCAAAGCAGGGCTAAATGTAGAAAACAACTACCCGCCCGGTGCCTGAAACTGCATGTCCCGGGCGTTGGGAGATTCCACACCCCTGCCGCCCCTCTGCTCTCTGCCACCCCAAGCCCTGGCCTTGGTGGCCTTGTGGGAAATCCGGCCCTAATTATAGACCAACTTTTAAAATTTTATGTATTGGTTTAACCAGGCCAGCTATGACATGGATTCAACCATCTGCAGATCACCAAATGAACCTAACTGAAGCAAGTGTTGTTTAAAGTGGAGCTTTCATACTTTTTTTTGGCTGTTAAAGTGGACCTGTCATTAGATTTATTTTTTATGTGAATTGCATGCATGCTAAATAATGTATAGGTGTAACACTGCAGGTAGTTATTGCCTTTGATACGGAACTCCCTTGGCAATGCCCTGAAACTGGGGTTTTTTCCAGAAGAAGGAAGCCATCTTTGTTCAGGCATCCCCCAGGGTCACCAAGTACTTCCTGGACTGGGATGTTGGCTCAGAGATGACACATGTAAATCCTGGCGTCTATGCAGTTCTTGGCTGTGTTCACAAACATCTCACATAGATGTCTGACACAGATCATCCCCTGTTACTGAGTTGACATCTCATTAAGTAAAAGCTGCCAATTTACCAAGACCTGAATCAGAACAGGTGGTGTCTCTAAGAAAGGTAAAGTAGAACTCTGATTATTATTTTTTGTTACAGGCCTTGCCCTTGTATTTAAAAAGACGTGTGGCCAAGCATATTCACTCGCTCCACCTCTGACCCCCCCCCCCCCTTTCCCCTTCCTTCCTCTCTCCAGCGCTGCTTATGTTTACTAGATTAAATGACAGCCAGCATCATTCAATCCACTTCCTGTAAGCCCAGACTGTCATGGACCTGCCCCCTGGGGGTGTGTTATTGCACAGCCCAGGCTCACACTACTCCTAGACTCCCGAACATTATTACATGAGTGCCATGAGTCAAGAAGGAAGGATGGCCCATGACACCACCAAGGAAG
>NW_017306498.1:1281475-1285193 GCF_000935625.1 Nanorana parkeri
CCTCTGATAAAATCCACCTGTGTAAATGATCTAATGTAGACACTGTATGTAAGCAATGGACCTTTAGGAAACAACTTTAGTACTCCCAGCTTTGGGAACACACTGGAGTAGAATTGATGGAAAGATTATAACTATAGAAAGTCAGTGGGTTATGTCTGTGGCACTAAATGTCGGTGCCTAAAATGTATATTTAAGGTTTTTTTTGTTTGCTTTTTTTAGGTCAACTGAGTATAGTACATTTTACCATTGCAGCCAGACTGTGCTCCTTTGACCTCAGTGTGTATCAACACCCTATATAAACCATAAATTTACCTACTGTGCGTTCTCTTATGTATCCTGTTTCCAATCCAGCTGTTGATGACTTCCTTTGTGATCTACAAATGCTCAAACCCCTCATACCATTCATCTACCAGAAATTGTATCATGAGAAATATGTGAGCTACCATTCTTGACCACCTTCTGAAAATGCCTCATAGCTGGCTGTTATTAGGAGCTTCAGGCTTCACAGACAAAGTATGAAGTTTAGGATACTCAGAAGAAAGTCAGGGGCCCTTATCATGGTCAGATACTGCACTCAGATAAGCACAGATAAGCACTAAAGTAAAAGAGTCTTTATGGCAATTTGAAAGCTGGCAAGCAAGTGGGATCAGACACAGCTTCTTTCCATAGAAATCAATAGTGAATCATTGAAAACAATCAATAATTCACTACATGAACATGGAGAAGGTTTAAAAGTGAACAATGGCAGTGGATGTCACATAATAATAATATAAATGTTAAACAGCCAATGTGTTTCGGGGGCTGTGGTGCACCCCCTTCATAAAGGGATGAATTCTCCAAGGACTTGTAAGGAAATACTCACCTTGGGTAGTAATTAGAAGACAGAAAATTGGTCCTTATATGAATTAATAAAAGATTATTTTTCACTCTGACTATGGGCACTCTTAAGATAGTCATACACCACCAGAATTTATGGAGCATTTGTTCAAATTTCTAATAGTTGATAGGGTCAAATTGAGGATTGTTTTTCACCGTGGTGTTGAAACAAATTGAAGGAGCAGGACAGAAAATATTTCTAACAGCGAATGTGGTTTTCATTCGAGAAACTCCATCTATTCATAATCGAGTGTTAAAATCAAACGAAATTTCAAACAACATTAGCCAAGTCTCTAAAGGCAATATCAAATGTTCTAGCGGGATTTTTTATCATTAGAAAATGTGCAAGTGTATGGCCAGATTCACCAGACCTTTTACCTGTGGCCCTTTATCCTGGGTCCCCCATTTAGGGGTACTCGTTTTCTCATGACAGCAGCCTTACCAGAGCTATTGAGCTCTATATATTGGAAGGCCCTTCATTAATTGTGAGACATCAAACACAAATATCCAGCACCTCATATATATACCTTCTGAATATTATAAATATGGTCAGTGATGCTGATACCTGGATTTGCCATTGAAGAGTGGAACACAGGTCTTGGGGAATGACTCTTAAAGGATCAGTTCACCCTACACTGGTATTACTGCTTGTTTTTCCTATATGTCTGAGACTCTGTTGGTGAGGTCTCCGCACTGTGTCTGCACAACTGCAGAAATTATGAGGGTTTTTCACTATCCCTTCTGGACTATTTTTGTTTTAAGTTATGAAAAATGTAATAGGAACATAGTGTACAAATGTGGGCAAAGACATCCAAAACTCCTAGATGTTCCACTAGCAGCCAGTTGAAAAATGCCTCCTTACATCGAAGGGAATTGCCCCATTATAGTTAGGATCAGTGGGAGAAAGGCCTAATTACACCATTGGTCAGTGGGAGGAAGACCCCCCTAGATGGGTGGTCAGTGGGAAAAAGGCCCCAATACACTGTTGGTCAGTGGGAGAAGGACCATCTTAGATGGGTGGTCAGTGGGAGAAGGTCCCCCTTACATTGTTGGTCGGTGGGAGGAAGACCCTTCTAGACGGGTGGTCAGTGGGAAAAAGGCCCCAATACACTGTTGGTCAGTGGGAGAAGGACCATCTTAGATGGGTGGTCAGTGGGAGAAGGTCCCCCTTACATTGTTGGTCGGTGAGGAGAATGACCATTACATTGGTGGTCAGTGAAAGAGTGCCCTGTACATTTCAGAAGAATGCTTCTGAAGATATTGGTAAGTGGGACGCATGTCCCCTTATAGATAGCTCCCAAAACTCCCAGATGAACAGGAACAGAGTCAGATTTATGCCAGGTAGATCTAACTGTTGGAGTATCCATGAGCTAGAAAAAGCAAGGGGCTGATTCTGCTCACCAGGTTCCACCTATTGCTAAAATATCACTTTTGGGTAGACTGGTCTGATTGAGAAAACGTGGGGAGACACAGACAACACGTGTTTTATAAATGGGGCGATCTGTTCGAAGCTCATTTGACAGCAAAAAAAAAAAGCATATCAATATATCCCTAAAAATAAGATACATCTCAAGGCATGATAATACTTCATTCCATCTATATTTATTTTAGCCATAGCCCTCCTCTCCAAAGATAAGCATATATTTTGCATAATATTTTGCATATATTCATAGTCATGTCACTTGTGCTAAAATATACTATTTCCTTGTGAAGGAAACCAGCTCAAATGTAAAAATATGTTGAGAGGGAAAATGACAGTGGTTAGTTATAATTGAAGACCTGAGAGGTCAAGAAAAATAGGGCAAGCCTTTCTCGGCTCCCTATTTAATTGAATCATACTTAATACTCTCCTCGAGCATATTATCATGTGGAAATATATAGATATACATAACAAGGGATAACGTTGGCTTTAGCCCTCACTGAAACATGTGACATGATTATGTTGCAATTAAAATGGCCAGGTCACCCTTTGCGGTCAATATGATTAATAATTAAGAAGAGGGAACTAATCAATACCACCGATCGGTGGAGTGCAGCTGTACGGGGTTTTGGCTTGTATAAATGTTTTTAGTTATGAAAATAATGGGGGGGTTTTTTTCTTTCTCGAGAATACAATATTTTGATTCTTTGCATGCCGACATAAAAGAAATTCAGCTAAATGAATCTTTGCTATTCAGAGTAGGGCACATCAAAAGCTGACTAGCGTGTTGTGTCAAAGGCCGAGGTCAGGGGGGAAGCTATGCTCCAGGACCTTTTGGTTTCCATCATAATTTTCTCGTGACCTTTTCCAGGGTTTGCATTTTCAGAAATTAGCTTCAGCCGGCTCCGTAACCTGCTTGAGTTGATCAAACGGCCTGCTATCAATTTAAGCAGGGTGGGGAAGAAGGAGGACAACTTAAGGTAAAACTCCAGTTTCATCAAAACCCGATGTGACACACATATAGGCTGCACAGGCCATTTTGTCATTTAAAGTGAATCTGTTACTGGGGAAAAAAGGTATGGAACTATCAGGGTTATTCACAAAAGGGTGAAGAGTTTGGAGAAGGCAGGAGAACTGAACAGTCTAGGCCAAAATAGCCAAATTTGGAAAAAGTCTCCATTCAGCTCACTTTCCAGTTCAGCTATGTTGTCCTAGATTGTTCACTTCTCCTGCCTTCTCCAAACTCTTCCCCCTTTTGTGAATAACCCTGTAAGTGTTTCTTAACTGATACCACAGGGTGCCCAGAAGTACCGGCGTTAAAATGTATGTAAAGACAAAAAAAAAAGAGTTTTGGTTAGAGTGGGGAAGGGTTCAACCAACTTTGGGTGTTCCTGCTGGGGAGATTCACCCCCCCCCCCCCCC
>NW_017306498.1:1285423-1296300 GCF_000935625.1 Nanorana parkeri
GGACCACAGAGACAGAAAGCAATGGGAAATCCAACATTTTACAGTTGCTGCAAAATCAAGAATTAAGGAAAAATCCTATAATTGGGACATCTGTTCCTGTGACAATTCTCTAATATGGCAATTCCTTTCCCTTTCAAGAGATTTCATATGCAGCAGTGGCGTCACAAGAGCAGTGCGGGGGGTGCCACCATTGGAGGGGGTGACACCAAAATGACTGACAGTCATTTTGGTGTCACAGACCAAGAGCCCGACAGTGTCAGGAGAGAGTAGAGGACCCGGTGGCATACCTCATCGCGCCGGGTGAGCGTCCCCTCCTCTCTCTGCTGTCATCCATCCCAAGATGGCCGCCGGCAGACGTCAATAAAACGACCGCGCATGTGACGTCACGGCGGAGTGTCACCCAGTCTCCGCTCCTGATATGCAGGACAGGAAGTGAAAGGATGTCTCCCCAGGGTAACACAGGAAGCAAAGAAAAAAACTAACAAGTGAACCCTTCCATACTCAAGCTTTGATATTTAATTCATTTTAAAGGAGTTAAGTCCCAGCATATATTATCCTGTTATAACATCAGCATTGTAATAGAAATACATACTAGAGTTGTTTTTCAATGCTTACTTGTAAAAAATCCGTTTTATGTGGTGAGCGCTGCTTTTCATCTGCCCATCACTTTCACCAACTTCCTGGATTCCCAGTGTGCTTTGCATGTCTTTCACTGCTGCTTCATGTGACGCAATTTCTCAAGACTACATATCCCATCAAGCATTGCTTCCAGCAAGCAATGATAATGTTACGAGAAAAATATATATCAAAACGCTAAAGGTATAAATAATATGAAACTTAGTGCCTGTGTAATATATATATTTTTCTCGATCGTTGAAAGGATTCTTCCATTCTCTTTTAGAGCTGCTTTAGGTTTTAATTTACAATACATATTTCCACTTTAGTCTCTTTTCCAGAAGCGCGGATTATCTATTTTTCAATGATAATGTTACGTTGTTCAGACATTGGGTTGTAGTTCAGAAGGCAGGCTCTGTGATCGTGGTGACAGCAGGAAGTACATATTCACAGGGCTGAGTGAAATTGTGTCAGTGCATTTAAATAAAGAAATGCATATTAATTTTGAATTATTAATTTTAGATCATCCTCCGGGGGTGCGGGGGCATAGAGTCCCTGAATCCATGCAGCATGCTTTTGGGGAACTTCAGCAGTCCAGGCACCTGTTATGGAGCCCCGAAATGTTGTGGATACACAATCATTTTCAGTTACATTAAATTTGACAATAAATTATATCTTTTATATTATATTTTCCTGGTGTATGTCTTTTTCAATTACAGTGACTGTTTCACCTGCAGCGAAAGTTTGGTGAATACCACCTTCACTGCTTTATAAACATATCTCTATAGTTTATCAGCAGGCCTGCACATCATCTGAGGTGGGAGAATATTTTCTTAAAGGTGACACACTAATTTTTGTTAAGTAAGCATTTTTTTTGCAAAGAGCTACAACATCATGTCCTCTTACACACAAAGTCCAGGAAGCCTGCCCTATTTCTCACTATTGGCATGTCATTTCGGCGTGCAGCATCTGACACATTTAGCAAAGTGCTGAGTCAGTGGGAGATTTGGTCATATAAGTAACATTTATGTGTCAGTTCTGTGAGTCATCCATGGGAACTTGTGCAAAGGAACATTAGCCCCACTTAGCACTGACCAGTAAGACTGAAGGTGCCCTCTTGTTGCTGGCAATGCGGTGAATCCACTGTCAGTTCCAACATAGACATGGACTGCGGTCCTCACAAGAGAACTATTTAGCAAATTTGGGCAATTCTTAGAATGTTAATCCAAATCTGCTGCACATTCGCCAAATTTAAAAGCCAGAGATTGTCTAATGAAGTAAAATATTAGAAAGAACAGAACCTCCAGAGATTCTGAAGTCTATGGGAGTTATATGGGGGATCAAAATTGACCCCAAACAATTTTGAGAAAGGCTTACCTTAATGTTTGGTGCTCCCTGCTCTACCTTAAACAGAAGTGGCAACAGATCTAATGCGTGGCCAGTGTGCTACAGATACTCTATCTAGGCAACCCATTCTTATGGACGGACAGATACTGTATCCATGGATAAAAATTTTATTGGCCTACATCAGGCAGGTCAGTGAGAATCATCATGGGAATGCACAGCTGATGATGATGCACGTTAGATATCAAAGTGCTAATGAACCTGGAAAATCAGCAACTAAAAAGTGGCAAATAATTACTTGTGTCCCTTTGCATTCCTATGGTAGAAACAGAAGACTTATATCTGATATTGGAAGAGTTGCCATAGGCTACAGCTTCATTTTTCCTTCCTTCAATTTCCCCAAAAGATGCAGAAAAACAATGGGTTAACCTATCTAGCAACATGGGGATAACAGCACATGTCAAAGGTTAGAGCCTTAAAACGAAATCCCAAGTAGACAGTTCCCAAAGGGCATAGACTTGGCCTCCGTGCTAACCTGCAGCTGTCAGCCTGTCACAGAGTACCGTGAGGTCCAAATGGAAGGAAACCTAAACCCTAGGGCTCCATGTTAGCACCGTGGCTCCCATAACGCCATATTGATCGGCTGCAATCCTGCACGGCTGAGTAGGACCCGGTCACTCGTGAAAAAAAAGTATTGATTAGCCATTACCAAGAACGGATCGCCACCACTGTGTCCTTTACCGGATGCTGCTTTCAATTATTCCTTTATGCTTTGATGGCATCGTTAACACATCGCGGCCGAGGAAGAATAAAATTATCTTGATGTATCAATTAGAACATTATTAGGAGCTTGTTTTATCAATAACCCTCGTGCTCCGTCCAGCTTTTCCCATAGTTAATTATTCAGTGCTTGGCTCATATGGACAAACCAGACCGTCTGATCGTTTGTCTAAATTGATAATTGATCACGGATGAGGTCATTAAGCTTAACGAAGGAGCATGTGGTCGATGAAAGTGAATGCAGGAAGGGCTTGTGAGTTTCTCATCGAATTGCTCATTGACAAGACTCAACCGTTTTGTAGTTCCAGGTTATAAAGCATATGAAGGTGAGGCCCCAACAGCGACTCAGGAGATCAGAGACCCAGGAGACCGGCGACCTGGGAGACCGGCGACCCGGGAAATCGGTGATCCTCTACTGTGGTAAGGGTCCACTGGCAACAGGTTTTGTTGCCACCCCTCATCTTGACATCATCACGTTGCTTCTGTGGTCTTTAGGAGCTTGTGAGGAGCCCAATGATGGCCAGGAATAGGAAGTGTCCATGTAACCAGGGAGAGACCAGAACCCTTGAAGAAGGGTCTGGCTATGGAGCCTCAGGGCTTGTTCACACAATGTCTGGACCAGATCCGGACCAGAACGTTTTTTGTCAGCATCTGAAATGCATCCCGATGTATTCCTATAGTATTTCTAGGTTCTGTTCACACCAGTGCAGTCCGTTGCAGTGCGGGGGGAAAAAATGCTGCCATACGCTATTTTTTCTGGTCTGGAATGCACCAAAATGCATGTAAACACATCAAAAATGCATGCAAATGCACTGGAACACACTGGGCTGCACCTAAAAAGCCCATTTTAAGCTAAAAGAAAAAATTTACCAGAAAAAGTCTAAAATGCAACAAAAACGAGTCAAAAACATGTCAAAAACACACTGTACCATGTTTGTAGATCTGATCCAGATCTGGTTAGGACATGGTGTGAACAAGCCCTCAGGGCCCGTTCACACCATCTACAGTGCGTTCCAGCACGGGATAAGAAGTGTGTTACTGGAAGGATCACTAGGTGAAAAATAAAGGATAAAAAGCCTGAGAAAAGAAAACGGATGCAGCCGCCACATCTAATGATTCAATATATGAATGTTTTTGATTTCAGATATCCTTTACATTTCTCTTCCCACCTGCATTTAAAACAACGGCGTAGCGCGCCAAGGTAACCTGATACAATGTACTTCCATTATTAATATTTTATCCCGGGCCGGAGCTCCCTAACTAATGGCCGGCTTTTCTGAATGAGATGAAATACGGCCCATTTTTTTTCTTCCACAAGGTCAGACAGACAGGTCAGCCGCCTTTAACGGAGGCTGGGAACCTCTGTCCAGCGAATTCGCTGCCATTGATCACAATTTCCACTTTGAGTGCTTAAGTTCATGACAAGAGTTCACGTCTGGATGTCAGGTAGTCGATAGAGTGATGGATTCCCACGCAGGAGCTCATGTCTGTGGCGCATTAACGGGAGCTTTCAGCCTGACAATTATTACCGCCGCAATAAATTCCACTCCAAAACAAATAGGCCTTACATGCATGTATTAATGCAGCTGCTGAGATATAAGAAATATAGCCATTTGTGTAAGTAGCACATTTTTATTTAACACGTCTTTTTTTACTATGCCCCCCTTCGATGTCAAATGCTCCTAGATGTGCCAAAAAAATTAATACGCCAACGCTCACTATAGTAAATTGATCAAGAATGCTCTATTAAAGTGTACCTGTTGTTAATAAACCACCAGTATAGGCTCAATTCACTAAAAGGATCTTTATTTTTAGCTATGTGGCGGTTATTTTTAAATCTCATTGGGCACAGCTGAAAGTAACTGACACTTTTTTGGAAAATAAGGATCCTTATTCCGGTATGAACATTTCACAAAGTTTAACTACAACTGTGAGTTGTCATTAAAATGTTTTTGAAAAGTTGTGTTCAATTTATTACATATATATATATAATATAAACATATAAATAAAGAATGTGTTTCAAACATTTTACATTTTGAATGTATTTTTTGTTACTGTTAGGGTCATGAATCTCTTTTTCTGCAGCCCCAGCACCCCAGCACAGCGGCTTCCTGTTCATTCACAATCTGGAGATGGTAAATATTTACTATCAACCCAGTCATGAATGGACAGGAAGCCTCTGTACTGAGCTGCTTCCTGTTCATTCATAAAGGGAACAGATAGTAAATATTTACTATGTCCACAATCATGAATGAATAGGAAGTTATGTAGAGCACTTCCTGTTCATTTGTAATTGGGGACATAGTAAGCTTACTATGTCCCAAACCACCTGCTCAGCATCCTGACAGGTCTCTCATCCCCAACCGCCCCGTTCAGCCTTCTGACAGCTGTCTCCTCCCCGCTCGGCCTCCTGACAGCTTCTCTCCTCCCTGCTGGGCGTCGATAGCTGGATTGGCTCTGTGTCCTCTCCGATCCCTGTTACCTCTGCCAACACAGGTGGGGAGAGCAGCGGAGATTGTAGGGGATACAGACCGAAGCCTGCAGCCC
Organism: Nanorana parkeri; assembly: GCF_000935625.1. Lineage (NCBI taxonomy): Eukaryota > Metazoa > Chordata > Amphibia > Anura > Dicroglossidae > Nanorana > Nanorana parkeri. The sequence goes on from NW_017306498.1 coordinate 1,290,710, forward strand.
TATGGGCAGCAGAGAAGCTAGGGATGCATCACATTTACTATCGGCATTTTGCCACAGTACCATTTTTGCCCAAAATGTTTCGACGGACGAAAATCGCGATGCATCCCTATATACAGTATAAGATATAATAGTTTATTGCATAACACAAGTTAAAACACATCCACATCAAAGTCCTTTAAAAACTCTCAGGTATAGCATATGAACCTCCTCAATAAACCAGCTTTTCTTCAATACGCCAGTGCACAAGCCTCTTTGATCTAACCCATGAAAAGCCAAGATACATAGGGGGGAATTTATCAAAACTGGAGCAGACAAAATCTGGAGCAGATGTGCTCTCTCTTCAGTCTGTTCCGTCAAGATTTGAAAACGAAAGAGAGAATTGGTTGGTTGTCTGACACAGCTGCTCCAGATTTTTTCTGCTTCAGTTTTGTCAAATCCCCACCATAGTATATTGAGAAGTTGCTCGTCAAAATGTGTGCTGATGCCGCGCTGGTTTATAAGAATCCCAATGTGTCTCGCTGGGCGGCTCTTCCTCAGGAAAGCTGGTAAGTATAAATACGAACAACATGATAAACACATACAGTATACTGTATACATATTTACATTATAAGTATTTGTACAACAAAAGGTTGAGATTGGTAATTGCAAGCTTATGCCAGATGATGCCACTCTCTAGGGGAAGGGGGGACCACAGGAGGGACTTCATCCGAAGACAACGGCCAACTGGGAATTCCTCACATAAATCTTTGCGGGCAACAACAAGGGTTAGTGACTTAGTAGGTGCAGTTATCACCAATAAACGGGCAACAATGCAAGCTATAGGCACGTTGAGAATTAATATCTTATCACTGCTTATGCATGAATTAAACTTTCAAATATCCAAAAAGCGGTGGGACTATAATGGATTGATAACTCAAAGATGGTGCACTATCCAATCTTGGTGGCACATCACACACCGCATGGGAATGGGAGAGCAGTTACTTGTAGGACACATTGATGTCAATGCAACTAACTAGTGATTCACATGATAACAAGTACTTCTAAACAGGGCCGGATTTACTCTCTCTGCTGCCCCAAGGCCAGGTTCCTAAATGCGCCCCCTCCCCACGGCGGCGAGAGGGACAGACCTGCAGGTTGCATTCAAGTGATCTCGTTAACATCGCCAAGATAACTTGTACAAAACGAGCGGCGGCTTCCCCGTTCTACATTTAGCCCTGCTTGCCCAAAGCAGGGCTAAATGTAGAATAAAACATGTCCTGGGCGTCGGAATATAGGAAATTTCCACACACCTGCTGCCCTTCTACTCCCTGCTGCCCCAAGACCTGGCCTCGGTGGCCTTGTGGGAAATCCGGCCCTGCTTCTAAATGTATATATTTGTGCATATTTGATCTGTTTTGTGACACGCCAAGACTACTGAGTAAAGCACCTGAGCCACTTGTGGACTTCAGAATTGTATTTATTGACGATTTTCGCTTTGTCTTATATGCCATAGCAGTGTCTTCATTGTTGTGCATATCACAATCCTGTTCTCTTTTGCTGTATCTCACTTTTTTTGAATTATATTGTTACCTTTAATAAAAGACAATTGTATAAGAAAAAAGACACATTTATTCATATTTTAAAGAGCTGCATTAATTGGTGTTTTTTTTAATATCTGCGTGGAGCTCAGCTTTAGGTGTTCGGGTTTAGATGATCAGGTCGGGTTTGTTCTGTCTACCTTTCTTCACAACACGGAGATTGGAAGTCGGGAAATTATTCAGGGATAAAAGTTTCTTAACAAACCTTGCCAAGGACCCACCTTAACAACCTGCACATCAGATGCGAGTTCGTTTAGCACTTCACTACTGAAGGGTCTGTAATGCATTACTCTGTCTCATCCTCCAGGTCACCGGGTCTCTTCAATGTTGGAGTTCTTTCCGTGGCTTCTTTAGAGGTTTTTAAAGGAAAATACATGAATTGAAGTTATTCATACAAAAAAAAAAAGCTTTTAAAAGTACTCAGATATAGCTCTACAAGTGTCTTATAATGGACCAGTGTCTTTCAGTTACATTAATGGTCTCAGAATAAAGGGTCAGACATAGAACACCAGAGGTCGAACTGAGGAACGGGTAAAGAAAAGAAAGAATGGCGGGCGTAATAACAGGGAATAAAACGTTACGTGGTGCGGCTCGCCGACCTAGCTAAAAGCAGCACAGAACAACGGCTCAGTAATTAAAATCCAGCCCTTGACAGCGGCTAACGGGGAGCCGAGAGCCCGCTGTCGACGCATGGATTAAAGCACAAGGGCAGAGAAACCCCGAGATAAGATGAAGGAAGGGTCTAATCTTTATCATTTGAATGATATAGAATTCGTAGGGTGAGGGGGTTATGATTCAGGTATAATGATATACTCCAGAGAAGAGTTGGCCTTGAAAGAAACCAACTTTATTTAAAGAAGAACTTTGGGCATGTACAAAAGTAACCCTTGCAGTGGAGCTACCCCCGTGGCTGGTTTTTGGTCTAGGGTCTAAAATAAAAAAGATATACTCACCCGATCCTAGAGTCTAAAATTTAAAAAAAAGCTATACCAATCCGATCCTAGAGTCTAAAATAGAAAAGATACACTCACTCCATCATAGAGTCTAAAATAAAAAAGATATACTCACCTGACCCTAGGGTCTAAAATAAAAAATATATACTCACTCCATCCTAGAGTCTAAAATAAAAAAGATATACTCACCTGACCCTAAAATAAAAACGATATACTCACCCAATCCTAAAGTCTAAGATAAAAAAGATATACTCACCCAATCCTAGCGTGTAAAATAAAAGAGATATACACACCTGACCCTAGAGTGTAAAATAAGCTCCCCCCCCCTTCACATCAGGAGCCTGCTTGCCATCAGAGCCCCCTTCCTTTAATATCAGAAGCCCCTGTACACCAGGAGCCCCCACTTTCACATCAGAGCCACCTCCCCTTTTACACTAGAGTCCCCTCCTTTGAGATCAGTGTCCCTCCTTCATTAGAAGCCCCTTCACATCAGACGCCCCTCCTTTCACATCAGAGTCACACCTTCACATCAGTTGCTCCTCTTGACACCAGAGCCCCCTCATTTCACATCAGAGTCACCCCTTCACCTCAGGAGCCCCCACTTTCACATCAGGAGCCCCTCTTCACATCAGGAGCCCCCCTTTACATCAAAGTCCCCCATGGCACCCTGGTTAGGAAAGGCTGTCTTAGGCAAATAGCGACTTTCAGAAAGTCAGCACCTGCATAGGATCTTCGTAGGTGTTGCTGTAACCTAGGTACACTCTTGCAGCGCATGGTGCAGGTTCACTTTAATACAAAGGCACATCGCCTTACCCCGCTCACATCCAGTCAGGGTTCCTGTCCAGAGTGCCTTTTCCCTTTAAATACAATTTACTGCCCATAGATCTCCTCACAAAGAAAAAGGAACAATTCACACGGCATTAATAATGCAAGAAATGTTCAATGGTGACATTTTATGGGCAATGTAAAACAACAGTGTGTTCAGAAGGTGTAAATGCAACAATGGCTTGACAGACCGGGAGAAAACCCGCTATTAAACTGCTGGCTGCGTGTTTATTGGTACAATTTAAAGATGTTTAGTATCAGTAACTGATGACTGAACATAGCTAGCAACCAAGGTAAAGGCAAGCTTGTTTTCTACTAAAGCCGAACTCCAGGCAAACAGCTAAATATACAGATAAAATAAATGCATGGGGGCTGTTTTACCTGCCAAATGATTTGTAGTTCTCTCCATCCAGTCCTGCGATTTACACAGCTCTGCCACACAGCACTGCCAAGGCAGATGATACCACTTACAGTTATAGCTGAACTCCATTCAGTGGAGCCCACCACCAAGGATTAAGGGGGTAATAAATAAAGCAAAATTTGTATTCTTCGCTCCTCCAGCAGCCGACGCTCTCCTCCTCTCTCCAATGTTCATGGTATGTGGGCTGGCCCTCGGCATACTCCATTGTAAGTGATGAAGCTGCAGCACCGCGGAGAGCAAGCTGGCAGGAGAGAGGAACAAGGTGTTTTCACTAGCCATAGACCAAACAAGTTAATAACTCTTGTGGGGCAAGGAATATGTTGGTGTCCTTCCTCCACTCACAGACTGCTGACAGTGGAAGAGCAGCAGCAAACTGCCCTCATCCCTCGATTTACTCTGCTCTCTCTAGGCCTATATAATGTACAACTGAGTGTTGGGTGCAGAGGTCAGGAATATGAAATGCATTGCATATACAGTGTAACAGTCAGGACTATGTAATATAAGGCTGAGTGTATAGGGAGCTGAGGTCAGGACTATGCAATGACTATGTATAGAATGGATTGTATAGTGAGCAGAGGTCAGGAATATGAAATGCATTGCATATACAGTGTAACAGTCAGGACTATGTAATATAAGGCTGAGTGTATAGGGAGCTGAGGTCAGGACTATGCAATGACTATGTATAGAATGGATTGTATAGTGAGCAGAGGTCAGGAATATGAAATTCATTGCATATACAGTGTAGCGCTCAGGACTATGTCATATAAGGCTGAGTGTATAGGGAGCAGAGGTCAGGACTATGCAACGACTATGTATAGAATGGAGTGTATAGTGAGCAGAGGTCAGGAATATGAAATGCATTGCATATACAGTGTAACAGTCAGGACTATGTAATATAAGGCTGAGTGTATAGGGAGCAGAGGTCAGGAATATGTAACATACAATGGAGTGTATAGTGAGCAGAAGTCAGACTATTTAACCTACAACTGAATGTATGGGGTGCAGAAGACAGGACTATGTAACGTGCAACAGAGTTTATAGTGAGCAGAGGTCAGGACTATGTAACAACTATGTAAAATTGAATGTATGGCGTGCAGAGGTCAGGACTATGTAACGTACAACTGAGTATAATTATAGAGTGTAGCAGTTGGGAATATGTAATGTACAAACGAGTGCGTATAGTGCAGTGGTCAGGACTATGTAATGAACTACATAGTTTATACAGTATATTGCAGTGGTCCGGACTATACAACATACAACATAGCATACAGAATGCTTTGGTCAGTATTATATAATGCCCAGCACAATATACGCAGTACAACTGAATGTGCAGGGTGCGTCAATCAGGCTCATGTAGCGTGCGAATGAGTATATAAAGTGCAACGGTCAGATCCATGTAACATGCGTATTAAGTGCAGCAGTCAGGGCTATGTAACGAACTGCATAATGTACGAAATGCAGGTAGTGTTCAGGACTGTTTAACATACAACATAGCGTATAAAATACAGTAGACAGGATTATGTAATGTACAACATAGTGTGTACAGTGAACCGGTCAGGACTATGTAACTAAGTGTACAGGGTGCCGCCATTAAAAATATGTAGCATACTACACAGTTCATGTAGTGCAACAGGCAGGAGTGTGTAATGTACAACATAGAATATGGGCTGCAGCAGTCAGGGTGCAGGGGTCAGGACTATGGAGTGCAGGAGTTAGTGCAGAAGACAGTGTCTTCTATTTCATTGGTGGACAGTGTACCTCTAAAATTGGTAATGCAGGAAGAAACATAAACTCTTGTGCCAGCTATCCAAACCT
>NW_017306498.1:1296329-1303888 GCF_000935625.1 Nanorana parkeri
TACGTGAGCGGCATCGGTATCTGAGTCCGCACTGCCTTGTTTCATAGTAGGGGTGTAGGCCCCCTGTGGTGGGTGAGACTGCCGATGGATTATCCGGAGGTGTTATGGGCTTCCCGTGACTGCGTTATTTGGAACCTATTTTAGAAATATGCTAAAAGAATGTAATTTTCTTTTTTTTTTGTTCTCTCTTCACCCCCCATCTGACAGAGTTAGAGCGCAGTGGAAGTTTAATGCATTTTTAAGCCAGCCTTTTCGTGCGGCCGAGCGAGAATAAAGCCCAGGCTTCTCCTCGTGCTCGCATGTCATGTAGACATATATCCTTCAAGATGAAGTGAATGGCCCATGAATGGCATTCGCCACAATTGAAATAAACATTGACTTCTCATGCTCAGCCATGCAGCTAACCGCTCGGCAGTTGACTCTGGCCTCTTGCGGTGCAGGACACTGCCAGCGACTCTGATGATTTTATTTCTGGCCTGCGGGCGAGTGTTTTTCTGTGTGTAAACTGAGGAGGAGATTAAAGATCAGGTACGCTTAGGTTACTCTAGCAGACTTATAAATATAAATCTGGACAGCAATTAAAGAGATACACCAACCGAAACGGAGAGACCTTTCTCTTGAGAGGACCGCGGGCTTCTTGTAAAATCTTTCTTTTTCCTGTGCAGAGAGCATTTGGGTATATCAGTGGCCGCTATGCTTTGGAGCAGGGCTAGGCAAACTCTGGCCATCCAGCTGTAATTAAACTACAAATCTTATCATGCATCTGGCTCCTGGAGCCATGCCTGTGGCTGTCAGAGTCCTGCAATGCCTCCCTTTGGAGGCATGACACACTAGCTGTTCTGTCCTTGGAGACAACTTACCATGATGGGATCACTAAAAGATGACCTACCTTCTCCTATGGCTTTGGAGAACCACTAAGGCGCTGCTCCAGTGAGAGAGCTCAGGCAGACCGATTTTGAAAGGTGTACCAACCGATTTTCTGAGATGAGAAACGGGGTCACCATTAAGTACAAAGAATACAGGCAAAGGACAAACCCCTGGAGCACCCTTAGGATAATCAGAGCCGTCAGCAGCATGGGCAAAGCACAGATGCACTTTAATATTTAATGCTACATAGTAACCCCCCCTCCAACTCAAGCCACCCCAAATCACACACACTGCCAAATTAATCAATGGGAAAGGTGAAAATTAGGTGGTTTTGTTGTTTTTTGAGTGTGCATAGACTTGAAATTGCTCCTGAGGGCCATGAGTGTTCCTTTTAACTACCCTGGGTCTATTCTGGTACCAAAGAACCAGCCTTCGATAGCTGTTGGATACCAAGGACACAGATATATTATTAGAGATACAGTGGTACCTCGGTTCACGAACGCTTCTGTTCGCGAACAATTCGGTTTGCGAACAGGAAGTTCGGCAAAATTTTGCTTCTGTTCACCGAGAACTCCGTATCAGGTGATGAACACAACCGCAGCCATCTTCCCTGCTCTGGCACTGGTCCTGGCTTCCTCCAGTCGAGATTGCGGTCTGATCACAGTTTAATTCGGTTCGCGACCAATTCGGTTCACGACCAGAATCGTGGAACGAATTAAGTTTGTGAATCGAGGTACCACTGAATTTAAATAGTGCCAATAAATTATTGAGCGCGTTACCTGCACATCAATCCCTGGTTGGGATCCAAACTGAGGACCCCAGTGCTGCAAGGTAGGAGTGCTGACCACTAAGTGTCTACAAAAGAGACCAAATGACCTCCCAACCCTCTGGGTTCTAGAGTCCACAGCACACAATAATATAAAAAAATACAGGACAATTTGCTTTTTAGGACTACAACAGACCCTCAAAATCGAGTATATTACTTCTATTACCAATACAGTAAATATTACCACTCAGTCAGCGTGCTGCCCCTCTTCCAAACCTCCTTCTCAAGAAAAATAATCTCACTGCATAATAAAATAATAATAAAAAATAATAATAAAAGAAAAAAAACAAAAAGCAAAATATGAAAGTATTCTTTGTTCTTTTTGGTTCATCAAGCCTGAACAGAACATTTGGCCAAAGAAGCTTCTATTTCAACATCGATCATTTCACGGCGAAACCAATTTTGTTAAAACATGCCACCTATTCCTATTGATGGGCAAAGATAAAAAAATAATAAAAAAAGAAAAACCATACTATAAAAAGTAAAGTAAAAAATAAAAATAAGAATTTGCTTTAGATATACTCTAATAAAAAAAAAAAAAAGAATAGTAAAAACAGCAGCCTGGCCGACCTCAAATAAATATGACCTCTTTGCTCGGCTCTAGACAAAGTCGGATGCTGTAATTATCCCCAGATATGAATATTTGACTCTTTGACTTCTCTTTTATCCTGTGTTTTACACCAATTATGCCTTTGCTGTCGCCGGGTGAGCTGGACTTCCCCTGGACTCGCCATGTCTTTTCAATTACGCCAGTCATCAGCAACCCAGAACAGGAAGTCAGTTTCGACTGAACCTCAAACCAATCCAGACACAGGAAACCAGGGTGAGCAATCAACAAAGGCTGCAGACTTAGCAGCAGCATGAAAACCCTTAGTAAGCACTTGTTGAAATCGGAGGTCAGGTTCCACCTTCCCACACCTGTCCACAGCAGCTTGCATTTTCTTCCTTGTTTGCTTAGCTATGAAGCATTAGAAAAAAAATCATGTACGCCTAAGGTCAACCAGTTTGCATTTTATTTGCAATTTGCAAGGGGTGGACAAATTAATATGGAGCTCAGGAGCCAGTCTGTCCAATCCAGAAGCCAACATTATATTTTTAGGAGCCAGCTCTATTGACAACAACTAGAAAAAACCTCAACAGTTGGGTGCCAGCTGTCATTTTTAAGGAGCACTGGCTATTAGTGAAGAGCGTAGGGTTGGCGTGAACCCAGTTTACCCAGATCTGCTCAAAACTGTGACTTACATCCCCCCCCCCAACCCAAGCAGTGGTGGCAGTTGTGGCAGTGGCATTCCCTGTCCCTTTGTGGTGTGTATCTGCGAGGTGAGGAATGCCCCTTGACAGTGGCAGAACTATTGCCATAGCGACCTAGGCGGCCGCCTTGGGGCCCCGGGCACAGGGGGGCCCAGCCAGGAGGAGGAACAAAGGGGTCCCCCTAATGCCATGCGGGCCGCCTGTGTCGCTATGGCATCACAGCCTGCTGGCTGTCACTGACATCTGTGAGGAGGAATGCACCACTGTTTAGATCACTGACAAGCTGTCAGTAAACTGTGCAGCGGAGCATTCCTCCTCACAGCTGCTGCTGAGTCAATGACAGCCAGCAGCTGTGGAGGAGGAGGCTAGGCCCGGTGTCGGCAGCGTAATAGGCAGTGGTGCCCGGCGATGGCAGCGAAGGAGGAGGCGGGGCCCAGCGACAGAGGGGGAGGCAGGGCCCACCAGTCACTATAGAGGAGGAGGCGGGGCCCGTCTGTGGAAGAGGCTGACAACGGATTGGGGCTGACAGGTAAGAGGTGTGCAGGGGTTCAACCAGCCCACCTGAGACCCTGCAGAGCCCCCCATAGAGAGTCTATGTTGGGCTCTGCAGAGTCACTCACAGGTGGGCTGTGTGGGATCTCAGTTGGGCTCTGCCGGGGGCATAACTAGAAATACATAATTTTGCTGTGATTTCTAGTTACGCCCCTGCCCCTGGTGCAACTGATTTGGCTGGGCAGTGGTCAAGGTTTGGAGTGGACTAGGTGAGCTCAGGCAAAACGTCAAAAAGTCCAAGCTCATCACTATTGGGTACCTGTCTCCTGGGATTTCTCCAGCCCTATATTAATCTATTAATATTTAAAATTTTTGGATAGATTGGGAAATATTTTAAATAAAAACCTGTAGCCGGTGTCACCATCTGAAGATTTCTCCTCACTTCCTGTTCCAGTGACAGCTGTAAAACCTTAGATTTCTCTTCACTTTTGGTTCTGGAGACAATGTACCACCAGGACAAATAGAGAGGAGTAATTCAACACAGGACACATGCATCAATAGACAAGGTCCTGACCCTTCCACACTTTATCTATACTAAAATTGTTTGGCTAGAGCTGAGCTTACCGTGTATGTACTCCCTAGCAATGAACACTTTTTATTTGTTCCCTCTTGGTCTGATAAATATACTACCATTGGAATCATTTTGTTTTATTAGTGCAAAAGAAAAACAAAATCTCTTGTCCGAAAATCTGAGCTGTCCTCTGCACACGTCCTGTATTATCTCAAGGGGTCTATTTAGCCCCACAAGTTCTTAACTAATTATTAGGGATGCATCGATACCAAGTACATCTCTGTTTTAATGTATGATTATGTTTTTATAAATATATATAAGTGATGCACTGATACCATTTTTGCGAGTACAAGTACTGATACTTGCCCAAGTCCTCACAGATACAAGTTCTGATACATTTTTGTTTATTGTCATGTTACAATTTTTCTAAATGATTTCAGGACAGTGGTGGAGCGCCAGAGCCCGGTCCCAGCTGCAACCGCTGCAACCCTGCTAGTTCTCGTGAAAATGCCAAGTGTCGGCACTGGTATCTGAACTGGTATCAGTGCACCCCTACTAATTATGAGAAACTCACAGTGTGCAGTGAAATCAAAGTAAGCAATTTCAGTCCAGGAGAGGAGCCGGTACAACTGTGCGAGACTGAAGGGAAGGCCGGAGTTCTGATTTAAACCTTCCCATTGCCATTCAAGGCAAAACCTTTTAGCTGTACATTCATTTTAACCCTTTGCAGCTGAATCAGCCTTCACTCAAAGCCCTAGTCCTTGGGCACTGGTATGCATACTACTCTCTCCAGTTTCCACCTCCCGCATTCCAGTTTGAGTAAATAAATTGTTATTTAATGGTGTCCATGTGAAAGTTGTTTTCTTTTTTCATTTTTCGCCACAATCAATTAAAATGTCATCTTCAAAGATGCACATGATTGGCGCTACTTAATTTTATGGGTCAGCGATAAATTATTGCTTTAGCGTGGCCATGAACTAAGCTATACATAACCGGCACAGCGTGTTAAAATAGTCAATCACTCAATAACGGTGAGAGATGTTGGTTCACAAGCCAACCACTTAATTTCTCTCGAAGGGATGCAGGGGTCACACTGACTCCTAATAGCTCCATTCAAAGGAAGTACTTTTAAAAGCGGAAAAAACTAATTCTTACTCAGACTTGCGCTTTATTCAGCGACATTATAACATGTTCAACAAAACGAGCAATTCTGCTTCATGGTCAGGCTGTGTACACTAATGGACTGATACAAATGGAATAATATCTCTGCAGACAGTCAAACTCCACCAGTTAGCTGAGTGTGTGGCATTGAAAAGCTTTTATTTGAAGGGTAAGTCCACAAAATAATGGTAAACAGGCTTTGCTTAAAGGGGAAGTCCAGTTGTTAAAGGAATAGCCAACTAAAAAGTGATAGAGTGTGTGATGTACTGTATGTCTTGTGCATTCCAATGTTGAGATTTTCCGACATTGTTCATGGCTTTAGTCCTGTCCACTTTGGAATTGTGGGCATTCTCTCTTACTTTTTGGTGTTCCTGTTCCTTCTGTTACATTCTCCATACTTGCTTGAAGAGGAATTTTACTCATATCTTTGAAATGACAACAAAGGCACCTTTAGAAATGTTTAGTGATGACAATATACAAACACATACTTCTAGATAATTGCCGCCTTTATATTTTTTGCAGAACTTATTTCTCTTTTCCTCCTCATTCTTCTCACAGTGGCCATTATTACCAAGGGCAGCTTAATATATCTCCCTTTATTTCCTGGAACTCTGGCACATGTGACTAGGGCATGTGACCATGCACATCATCCGAGATCTCGTGAGATTACAGGTGAGATTTCCCAGCAACACTCTGCTGATGTAACCTTCCCAGGATGCAATGCTTGGGCACAGATTACATCTCTAATGCCCAAAAGGACCAGGAAGTGGAAAAACAATAATTGTAAGTAAAAGAAAAACAAGTTTGTTTAACTAATGAATAAAAGATCATTTCATATCAGCAGGCAGAGTTGAAAGGGGGTGTAGTTCCACTTTAAAATTCTAGTAGAGAATTCAAGAACCCCTCTGGTGCCCCCAGACACTCAAGCTCAGATATTTTACCATCAGATTTCCTGAGAGACACTGTTTTAAAAGTTCCTGTATGGTTTAGTGTTCCTGCATCACTGGACCGGGAAGGATCCCGATAATATTGTTGGGATCCACCCCGCTGCCTGATTGACAGCTGGCTCTGCCTCTCTAGAGCCAGAGCCATCTGTGCCCGCCCCCTCCCCTGTCGGTCCCTTCAATGAGCACTCGAGGAGCAGAGAGAGAAATAGGGAATCCCTGCAGAGAGTGGTGACTGACAGTCAGTGCTCTCTGCAGCGAGGAGACCGTATATACCACAAATATACTTTGCCCAATATTTAGAGTCAGTGTGTGACACTGCAGCTGTCACATGCCGGCTCTATAGATTGAGAGCTGAGTGATCATGTGACCACTGATCCCTCAGCTCCGAAATCTTTAGATCCAGCATGTGACAGCTGCAGTGTCCCACACCAGCTCTAATTATTGAGAAGAGTACATTTTACTCTCCCAATACTTCTCCTTTAAAACCTTGAAATTTGAGTTTTGAATGGTGTGATCACTGATGCTTTGCAGGCTCATGTGCCAACTTTTTTTCTTTCATTAAAAAAATGTTTTTTCAAGTGGACTATGCCTTTAAATGCTTCATAAATGCTTGCTACTAACGTTATTATAAATACCTGCGTGTGCAGCACCTAAAGGTGTACACAGGTAACTGAAGTGGGCCATACGCAAATCTCATCAGAGCATTCAATTATGCGATCAGAGACACGACGTATATTGTTCGAAATGTTGTTCCATTTTAACATTCGATTTTGGGAATGAATGGAGTTTCTTGAACTCACTTCTAATGTAAATATGGTTTTCATTGAAGAAATTCCATTCATTTCTAAAAATGAATGTTAAAATCGAAACATAATTTTGAACATCGTTCATCAAGGCCCTAATGGCATTATGCAATGTTCTGATGAGTTTTTTGTATGGACGTCCATACGAAACGATTGCCTATTTCACCTCATTAAAGAAGAATTCTGGCAGAAGAAAATGTAACCCTTGTAACCCTTGCAGTGGGGCTACCCCTGAACTGCAAGGGTGAAGTGCTCGTTTTGGTCTAGGGTCTAAAATAACAAAGGTATACTCCCCCGATCCTCAGTCCTGTGCCAGTCAGTGTCTAAAGGGTCTAAAATAACAAAGATATACTCACCCGGTCCTTCATTCCTCTCCCCCGTCCACTCCAGCTGTGGTATGTCGCTTGGCACCCTCATGTCTAATGCAAGTCAATGGACATGATGATATTACAGATCCTTAGACTGCCAGAGCCCAGGGGAGAAGAGGGTCTGCAGGGAATTGGCCTAGCAGCCAGGTGGGTCCTAGGTTTGGGTAGCATTTTTTTTCCTATTTTAGACCCTAGATGAAAATGAGCATTTACCCTTGCAATACAGGGGTAGTCCAAATGCCCGGAGTTTGCAAAACGCCCACGCCCCCTCCT
>NW_017306498.1:1303969-1373910 GCF_000935625.1 Nanorana parkeri
GAGAAACTACAAATACCAGCCACTGTGGCAGAGGACTTACAATACAAGGAATACAAGTGTGGTGACGTAGTCCATTCATTCTTCCTCCCGTCGATGTTACTGAATGTCTTTATGATGGTACAGACATGGATGGGAGGCAGAGTCTGCAGGAGCCAGACCATTGCATCCACAATCCACTGATTGCGATTGAAATACTTTACTGGCTCCAAAGCAAGAAAATAATAATTGCTCATTTTTGCTTGTATGAAGGCATCTGCATTTATTATTTTCTTCTAAAAGGTGAACTTACTATTAGGAAATCTATTCAAAATGTTTTTTCAATGCTGCTGTGTAATTCCTTTGGACGCGTGCTTTTGGAGCTGATTAGTTGAGATTGAAAGAGATCATCTTTGGACTTTGGAGATATATTTATCTCTGACATAGGAAACCATAAAAGATAAATAATTTTTTGTTCTGACAATTTTATATAAGATGTTTATTCAAAGCAAATCAAAAGAACTTCCTCCTTGCCCCACGTTTCCAGCCCATTTCTCATTATTGTCTTGTAACACGAGTTTCATCTTCAACCTCTCCTCGTACACAATGACTTTCTTTAGAAGAAACAAAGTTAAATCCTTGAAACAGAACATATTATGTACAATACATTATGAAGATTCATAAAGAATAAAGTCATTAAAGTACAACTATAAGCATATCAACATAGCAGCCATTCACACTGCAGAGCGAAAGGTAAAAGCCTATGTGAAAAAATAAATTCACTTACCTCTCAATAATTAATGGAGTTCCAGGAGCCATCGTGACCAGGAGAAGGAACAGGACTTCCCACCTGCCCGCCCTGGTATGGTTTTGGTGGTGTCAAAAGGTTGTCGCAGCATTCTGCCGGTTTGGGATCCTTGAAGGCAGTTTTCTGGGTTTGATAATTTGACGGGGGGACCCATCAGTGGTGTGGGTGGACTTCTGTGGTGGTAAGGTCAAACGTTATGACCTGGTAATGGGGACCACGGTGGGTCTGCGGGCAATTGAAGTACGTCCCCGAGGCGGTGTATGGCGGCTGGGGTCATTCCGTTTTTAAGAAAGGTGCCCACAGACACTGGTCTGAGTTTGGATAGATAGTGCCTTCAAGGACTTTGAAACCTAGCAGGTTCTACTGTATGGTTACTTGGTTATTGTTGTTTTGATTATTATTTAAAGAGTATTTATAAAAGTTTTTTAATAAAAAAATGCTGTGGCCATTTATACTCCAACCCTGGTGTAGCGTGTTAATTGGAAGGAAAGGGGGTGGGACAATCGAAGGTAAAGGGGGGTGGTGGCATTAAAAGGGGACCTCTGGGCTACCTTAGTCATGGAACTTTTACAAAAACGGAGCTGGATGTAGGCAGGACTACGCTGTGGTTTTACAAAAACGGAGTTGGCCATGGAAGGCACTATCTTGCGGCCTTACAAAATCTAAGCTGGCAATAGGCGGGCCTATACTGCGGCTTTACAAACAATGGAGCTGGACATGGATGGGACTATCCTGCAACTTTACATAAACAGATCTGGTGGTAGGTGAGGCTGTCATGTAGGTTTACAAAAATGGAGCTGACAATGGATTGGACTATCCTGCGGCTTTAAAAAAATGGAGCTGGAGGTGAATAGGACTATCCTGCAACTTTACAGAAATGTAGCTAGCAAGGGGTGGGACTATCCTGCAGCTTTACATAAATGGATCTGGCGGTAGGTGGAGTTATTCTGCAGCTTTACCGATATGGATCTGGTGGTGGATGGAACTATCCTGCGGATTTACAGAAATGGAGCTGGTGGTGGATGGAACTCTCGTGTGGCTTTACAGAAATGGAGCTGGTGGTGGGGTGAACTATGGGACAGGCCACTAAACTACAACTCCCAAGCAGCTTATGAACATCTTGAGCATGCTATTGGCTGCTACCTGCCATGGCACCCGGCAGCTTGGAGTGCTATGTACAGAGCAAAGTGGGTGGAGCTGGGCGGGGTCTGTGGCTGATGGACAAGCTAATATCCTATCCATCTGAGAGGGCAACTGTCTGTAGCGTTCACACCTCCTCCCCACTGGGGAGAATCCCCCCTCTCTGTTGGTCTTGGTGCCCATTGTCTTTACACAGTAAGTGAATGGAAAGCCAATTTTTTTCAGTTGTCACAGGAACAGGAAGCGCAGAGAAGTCTTCTATTCTGGTGACAACTGTATAAAAGGGGATATCCCCACTTGCCTTGTAGACATCACCTTATTCTTCTTATTGGTCAAATGGCTACTTCAGCCTCACATTAGAAGGAGGGGAATTAGCATTTAAGTCTAAATGTCCACTTTAGGGTGCATTGGCAGCCCATTTCAAATATAAGGGCTCCCTTACATAATGCACATGAACACACATAATTACGTACCCGTGGTAATGCTCCGTAATCAGGTCTGGATGAACAGTCACTGATAGCTCATGAAATTTTCCCTTACAAAAAAAACATTTCAATATTAGGAACCATTTTGTAACGCAAGGATCGTTGGGAATAAATCGAGACCGGAACAATAAAGCGATGACAATAATAGCTCCAGAAGATGTAATCATTTAAATTATTAAACAACCCACTTTACATTAATAGAGGGTCATTACAAGTCTTAATAAACTTCCAGCCTAATACAATGAATGCATCCAATAGCAGCGCCCGTATCCCATGCAATTTATTAGCCTAGTTTATTATGTATGATTAGAGCTATTTGTGTGCAATATCTTCCAGCTTTAGGAGGTTCAACACGATTAGCAATTCACAGGGATTATAAAACTGCTTGAAATAACCATCAGCTAATGAATTGCAGGAACCTCCATAGTCCAGTTATTGCGCAATTAAACTTATCGTACAGATCCGACAGCGCGTTTCATCATGGGGCTGAGGAGGAAATTGACAGGTTAAAAGAGAAGGGAGAAAAATGAGTCTACTAGACGGCAGCTTTCGTGCGATTAATTTAATATCAATTAATCTGGGGCGAATGATGAAAGCAATAAGATAAACATTGTACGATAGTCATTTAAAGTCGGGTTTTAAAGTGGAAATGCAACTTTTTTTTTTTTTTAATACAAGCAAATGAGGGATGCAGTGGTTGCACGCCATTGCGGCACGGTCCTATTGATTGCGATGGTCGTGTTTGGCAAGTATTAAAGTGGATCTTTACCCCCTTTGACTAAAAGCTCTACATGCTGATATGAAATCATCTAACATTCATTAGCTAAACAAACATATTTTTATTTTACTTACAATTTATTTTTTTCCACTTCCTGGTCCACCTTGGCACAGAGGATGTAGTCATGCTCAAGCGTTGCATCCTGGGAAGGTTACATCAGCAGAGTATTGCTGGAAAATCTCATGAGATCTCAGGGAAACGCATTTTTCTCCCCTAAGATGATGAGCATGGTCACATGTCCTAGTCACATGTGCCAGAGTTCCAGGAAGTAAATGGATATCTACAGGTTTATTCACTAAGGGCACGTTCACACCATTTTCCGAACCAGATCTGGAACACAGTGCATTACGTTTTGACCCAAAAGTGGGTTGCGAGCCCGTGTTTAGTGTGTCACCACATGCCTTCCACTCTTCTAGGTGAGAGGCTCCTCTGCTTCCCCCTAGCGCAGCACTGTCAGTTCCCGTGTGGAGAAGCCATTCAAAGTATGCTGCCCGGCGCCGAGTGTCAGCTTGAGGTGGGATGGGATGGGGCTATGGCTGTGAAGGAGCTCCATCCATACATCCATTGCTTACAGCTCCCTCAAGTGTCCTATAGAGATGCCTGGACCGGAGTGACCTCACATTCTGGCTCCCGGCATCTCTACGGCGCGCGCAAGGGAGCTGTACAAGCAATGCACATATGAATGGAGTTCTGTCACAGCATAGGAGCCCACAAAATTTCTGAAACGTGCATGTGTGTGTGTAAGAATGTCTGTCAGAGTGTGAGATTGTGTCTGTGGTTGTATTTGTATGTCAGTGTTTTTGAGGGCCCGTTCACACTAGTATGCTGTGTTAATCGCATAGTACCATGTGATTAACGCACTGCACCCTGCAATAGCACCAACTGTGCATTCTGGTGTGGGAGGTGTGTTGTGTTACCATTCATTTGAATGGTACCCCAAATGAACCTCCCACCCACGGTTTGTACGCCTGCACTGGAACGCACGGTATCCTAATGCCGTGCATTCCATTGCAATGCAGACATTGTAGACTTGAGTCGCGACTGAATGACCGAGGACAGATGTGTGTCCTGTGGTTACACAGGTTAAGAACTACTGTATAACACAATATATATAAAATGACAATTCTACATTACCAAACCTCTATACCACAATGGTCAAAAATAATCTCCAATGTCATAACTGGCTTTTATCAGGCCGGTTAGCAGCACCGGAGTCCAATGGTCCTTCCCACAACGTAAGACAAATGAAAAAAAACGTTAACTCTACTCCTCTATCTCCAATATCCGCGCACACGGCATCAGAAGAGCGTCTATATTTAGCGTGAAGGAGGAAGGTCGGAGAAGATACAGTCACTCCAGCCCATGCTCCTCCGTCCTTCATAACCCCTCCGAGCTGAAGGCTAAACAGACGCGTTGGAGAGAGCAGGTGTAGCGCTCCGACCCTCTGAGGATTTAATCGCATCGGACTGGTTCAAAGGACAAGGTCGCTCGAGTCAAAGGACCGCCTGACTGATATGATTTTTGTCATGGTTCCCAAATGTTCAGCGCGAGGAATCTGGGCTTTGCACACGGGAATGGTTTGATATGATACTCTGCTTATTAAATATGACAAGTGGGAAGGGAAGCTTCCTACACAAACACAATGAGATGAGTAGCTAGGACTGTGCAAGGCGAAATCCTCCCGCAATACTTTTTCTCTTTTTTCACCTGTGTCTCCCCCGCGGTCGGAAACTATAGATACAGATATAAAATACTTATTTTATGTATGTAGATTTATAAAGTGGGACTTCTAGTAATGGGCATTTGAGCTTTATAGAAACATAGACTTGAGGAAACTACCCATCAGGTCTGACCTTCTCTTTTCACCTTTTTTAATATACAGCGATGATTATCCCAAACATGTTTAAAGGTGAACTCCGGGCACAAGAACTTTCACAAATATATTCCGAAATAGTTGCAACGGATATAAATCACCTTTGTGTGCTTAAGGGCCTGTTCACATGAGATCAGGTCCTGATCAGGTGCTGATCAACAGACGTGGAGCTGATGATGCAGTGCGTTTTTGATGCGTTTTTGATGCGTTTTCGGTCCGGATGCTGACAGTTCATTTTTTTTTTTAGCCAAGGGGCTGTCAGTATGCAGATTCAGCCTCTGAGGTCTCTGAGGTCACTTTTTCCTTAGCTTTTTCCTTAGCTGCATTGCGTTGCATTTCCGTTCAGTTTTCGTTGCGTTTCGTGCGCGTTCGTGCGTTTCCGGACCATTTACGGACCGGACAAAATGTGACATGCAGTATTTTTTCTGTCGTAAGCTGAACGGACTGCGCACGTGAGAACTGTAGCCCATAAAACACATAGGGATACATTGGGATGCATTTTGAGTGCAGCAGCGTACGGATCCGGTCAGCACACAAAACGGACGTTGTGTGAACAGGCCCTTAGACATGTAAGTTGCGGAAAAATTCGGTTTGGTTCAGATATTTCGTCATATCGGGATTCAGGAGCTCTCGAATGCATATTCGGAAATTCGGAACCCGAATGCCATTCGGGTCTGAGAGCCATATACGGTACATATATTACTAAAGCTGAGGCTCCCAGACTTGAATGGCATTCGGGAGCTCCCCAATGCAATTCGGAAATTCGGATCCCGAATGCCATTTGTGTCTGGGAGCCTCGGCTTTAGTATTATATGTATATACTGCATATGGCTCCGATGTTGCCGTAACGAAAATTGGTGTGCAGACCCATTTGGATGCACTAAACTGAAAAACACATCTGATTGGCCAGAAAAGTCACATGTCCGGTTCAGTTTCGTTTTTGAACGAAATTCGGACGCGATCTGAAATACGGAAATGCAAATTCGGATTCGGACACATTCGGATGCATTGGGATTCGGATATTCGCATGTGTCCGAATTTTGGAAAATTCGTACGGATTTTGATTCAGAATGAAACGAATCGCACATGTCTAGTGTGCTCCAAATGCCTTTTCAAGTCCAGTTATTACAATGTGAAAGTAGCAGTGACATCATCACTGGGCTGTACATAGCCTGTGCAGAGAGCAGAGCCCACCCAATACAGACTGCCTATGGTTGAGAGGGGTACTGAGGCAATGCAAGCAGATCATAGCTGGTGGAGGGACCGGCAGCGTGTTCTCAGGAAGCTATGTACAGCAGCATGCCGGCCCCTCCCACCAGCTATGATCTGCCTGCATTGCATAGAGAAGCATATAGACCCAGTGATGACATCTCTACTATCAGATATGTTAATTAAAAGTGAAAAATTTTATTGAAAAATGTAAGGAGCATGTTGTTGAGGGGGAACCAGGGAGCAGATTAAACTTCAGCTGTTGTGTGGGATCTCGTTGCTGATACATAAATCCCCGTCTAAGGTTTTCTACCCCAAGAGATGTTAAAAGCGAGGCAGCCATGATCACAAACTACACACAGCAGATAAAAAAGGAAAAGGTTCCTATTAGGTAATAAGTAAAGAGGACCACTCCCCGCCGCCATTCCTTGTGACCAATTCCGCTGTGCGCGCTCCCACCAAGAAAATGTTTAACTGGCGGGAATTCAAGTGATGAAGGGGAATAAATCGGAAATATTTCAGCGTCTGTTTAGATTAAAAAGCTGTTTTTTTGGCACGGCCGGCTCAGAAACCGTCTGAGATCCTTCACAAGAATTACCTTTTAACAATTCACTTTGAAAAGCTGACGTCTGCACAGCAGCCCTAATGAAGGGATATCATTTCCACCAGGTGCGGCGCACGCGCAAAGGGTGGCCTTCCCCGACAAAAAACGAGCGGCGAGTCATTTGGCAGGATTGGGGGGTGGGGGGAGGACGCGTTGGAACAACTTCTCTTGATAATGATATTCTTGTTTATTTTACTGCTTAGATTAAAAAAATCTTTTTGTAAAGGTGATGTCAGCGTTATTAATACGGATCCGCCGGTACGAGCGAACGCGGCTAATAGCCGTGATTATCTGCGGGCATGTCAGAGAAAATGACTGTAATGTTATTAGAGCTTTTTGCTGCTGGATTTCAGCGGCTTCGAGTCCGCGGCGCTATGAAATGAGGTGGCGGGATTACTCGGTGGGTCCGGAATGGCAAAGGTGGTAATATAGAAATGAGTGAATCAATTGGCTGAAGCTGAACTCCGGGATCAGCAAATATTGTACTCATACAAGAGTCATGTGTATTCTTCTTGAATCTTGGTGAGCTTTGTGTTTTTCTTCCAGATCTGTGCAGTAATCCAGTGAGAGACTTGGAGCTTCCTGTAATAAAGATCGGTCACTGCTGCTCTCTCTTCTTGTGCAGGATGACTGGTCTTGTCTCCGCCCCTTCCTGTAATAAAGACCACTCCCTGCTGCTCTCTCTTCTTGTGCAGGATAACTGGTCTTGTCTCCGCCCCCTCCTGTAATAAAGACTGCTCACTGCTGCTCTCTCTTGTGCAGGATGACTGATCTTGTTTGCGCCCCCTCCTGTAATAAAGACCGGTCACTGCTGCTCTCTCTTGTGCAGGATGACTGATCTTGTTTGCGCCCCCTCCTGTAATAAAGACCGCTCAGTGCTGCTTTCTCCTTGTGCAGGGTGAATGGTCCTGTCTCCACCCCCTCCTGTAATAAAGACCGCTCACTGCGGCTCTCTCTCTTCTTGTGCAGGGTGACTGGTCTTGTCTCCACACCTCCTGAAGTTTTCTGCAGGCATGTTGTAGTGGGTGGAGCCTGCTGGGCCCCTCCCACAGCTATGCTTTCTGCACAGGCTATGTACAGCATAGTGATGATGTCACCACCTATTCTGCAAGGTAATAACTGGGAATACAAAGATGTATACCCTTTGTGGCTATTGAGAAATACAGTATATAGAAATGAAAGTTTTTGTGTCTGTAGTTCAGCTTTAAAGCGAGATGATGGACAGCTGAATATCTATCAGCATCACTCAACACTCACTCAGTTCATCTCATCTCGATTCATGAGAATCATCTAGCCCCTTCATCCTCAGCCTGATTGGCCCTGTACTGAAATTACTTATTCTGGTTTCTATGCACGCTGTGAGCTCCTCACAATGTGCATTAGAAGCTGCAGCATGTCAAATAGAGCCCACCTCATTTCCTGGCTGGAGGACATCCAGCATCATCTAGTCCAGGGGTAGGCAACCTTGGCACTCCAGCTGTGGGGAAACTACATATCCCATGAGGCATTGCAAGAATCTGACAGTCACAAGCATGACTCCTAGAGACAAGACGGGGTTTGTAGTTTCACCACAGCTGGAGAGCCAAGGTTGCCTACGCCTGATCTAGCTCTTTCCTCCCCAGCCAGACTGTCACTGGCCCACCTCTTCTATTCATTGGATTCCAGTTCTTTCAATCATGGAGAATCAGCATCACATGCAGCCTGTCTAGGAATGCCCATTCCTCCAGACATCAAGGCAATTTGATATTTGCATAACTCCTCTCAAGAACCAATACTGCTAGCACCAGGGCTGAGGGCTCTTGAGAAGAGTACTGAAGCAGGGTGCTGTGATATTTTCAGGAAGCTATGTACAGCACGCTGCCTGTCCCTCCCACCGGCCATAATCTGCCAGCACTGCATAGAAAAGCTCAAAGACCCAGTGATAATGTCACTGGATATAAAATAAGGTATGTAATGAAAATGTAAAAGGTTTTATATAAAAAATGTCACTAGCGTTTTGATGAGGATGAGGGAGGGGAGGAGGGAACCAGGGAAGGCAAAATATAATCAGATTAAACGGCAGCTCTTATCACTGACCTGAAACCAGGTTGACTCTAAATAAAAGCGAGCCTTATTCACTAAAGCCAGGAACAGTCCCACAATTATGTGCGACAAAGTAGAGTAGCCAATCAGATTCTGCTATTTCTATCTAATTGGTTGCTATAGGTAACCCCCATCTGCCCATTGCACCTCGCTCTGCCTTATTGAATAAGGAACCGTTACAGTATCCCCGGAGCGGCGCTGCGATAATGAGTAACACGGTGCGGTCCTCTGCGCTCGCATACATGTCAGAATTATCCAGATCATTTTACATTAAGAAGACTGTCACTTCTGATAAATTATGAAAACATCAGCCCGATGAATTCAAAGGGAGCTACAATCGAGTATCACCCACCTAGCAGTAAAAAAAATGTCCTTCCTCTCCCTAATTACCCCCAGTCCGTCATAACCAGTCACTACACAGACGATATCTTAGTATATGGCATAGACACACAAGTCAAGGGTACCCATGTATATTTATGTGCTGTTCTTCCCATGTTCTCTGGCTTTTATTTAGCTGGTGACAGGACCATCAGCACCAATGTGCCTGAACTGTCACTAGATTATTCCCTTAATTAAGGCTTCGTAAGCCTTTTATCTTCTTCCTGCCTCCTATAGCTGAAGATAGAACTGGGAGAGGTGGGGGGGTCAATATTAGTGATGCTTAGTATTATCAGCAACTGTCTATATGGAGACATCGGTCTGTTCCATGGCTTTTCATCCACCGCTACATGTTTTCCACTCCACCGTCCAGAAATGTATACTGTTCCTAACCAACAAAGTCCGTTGACTTTGGTTCTTCAGTCATGATGGACAGTCCAGAGGGGTCATGGCTATGTGTCCATAAGGTCTCCTTTTTTAGACCACTGTTGGGTTATAAAATGGTTATAAAAAGAATTAATCATTTAGCAATTATTCACTTGTACAGATCTAAGGGCTTGTCTCCACTGGTGGCATTTCTTTCTTTACCCCTAAAACGCCCCACAAAACACTTTGTACCTTTGTAATGATGCTATTGAATGGCACAGAACAGGCGGAAAGGGCAGTGTTGCAGCATATCAAGAACGCAAAGTGCGGCATCCTTATGGACCTTATGTATTCATAAGGTCTTTTAAACATGGGTTTAAAAAGAATTAATAATTTAGCAATGATTCACTTCTAAGGGCTTGACTCCACTGGTGGCACACAAGGCAGTTTTTGGTGCTTTTATGCCCCTAAATTCCCCCCCAAAAAACACCTTGTACCTTTGCAATGATGCCATTGAATTCTACAAAACAGACAGAAGTGGAAATTTTGCAGCATATCAAAAATGCAAAGTGTGGCATCCAAGAGCAGAACAGCAGAGTAACCTGCCAGCTTCATCACCAAAGGGTAGCCACACGTGTAAAAAAAAAACAAAAAAAACAAATGCAAACGTTTGCAATATTAGTGATGCTCGGTATTATCAGCAACTGTCTATAGAGAGACATCAGTCTGTTCCATGGCTGTTCATCCGATACATGCTTTCCAGTCCACCATCCAGAAATCTATACTGTTCCTAACCAACATGGGTTCATTGGATTTGCTTTGTTGGTGACTCTCCGTTGACTTTGGTTCTTCAGTCATGATGGACAGTCCAAAGGGGTCATGGTTATGTGTCCATAAGGTCTTTAAAAAATGGTTTTAAAAAGAATTAATACAGTGGTACCTTGGTTCACGAACTTAATTCGTTCCACGATTCTGGTTGCGAACCGAGTTGGTTGCGAACCGAATCAAATTTACCCATAAGGTTCAATGTAAATAAGGTTAATCCGCTCTGACCCCTACGAACGTGGTCGCGAACCAATTTTGGTCGCGAACAGAATACAATTTTCCCATAAGGGTCAATGTATATAAGGTTAATCCGTTCTGAACCATATGTAACTTTTTTCTCGCCACCTTCATTACCGCTCTGCACTTTCTTTTTACCACCATGCTTGCTCTGCACTTTCTGGTTACCTTCATTACCGCTCTGTACTTTCTTGTCACCTTCATTACCACTCTGCACTTTCTTTTTACCACCATGCTTGCTCTGCACTTTCTTTGGACCCATGCTGGATTGAATAATACTGTAGAGTGCTGTATGTACTAAAAAGCTTCACAGCAAGTGTGCACAGGTCTGTCTGCGAACGCGATCTCGACTAGAGGAAGCCACGACCACGTGTCAGAGCGGGGAAGATGGCCGCAGTCTTGATGGACAGTTCGATGGGGTCATGGCTTTGTGTCTATAAGGTTTCCTTTTTTTTTAGCTGTGGGTTATAAAAAGAAATAATAATTTAGCAATTATTCACTTGTACAGATCTTAGCAACTGATGCCATTTTGCAGCCAGCACTGTGTCATTAGTTTCTAAGATGTTGGCAGTCCCACAGTGTTATAGGCCATTATGGTGCGCCCGCCTGCATCCTAGCAATCAATGATGCTGCCATCAGTCCGCCAAAGACACTGTGCATCATTGGTTGCTAGGACATAGATGGAAGTTCGTTTGGCAGAGCAAACAGGCCAAATTGCTCACCTGTTCTGCGATCTCCGAACTGCTTGGGCTCGGATTGAATTAATGGTTACCCCAAACCTGAAGCTCATACATAGACAGGATAGCAACGCAGGAGCACAATTGGGAAACAGTTGTCACCTTATAACAGGAAGTGACTGAACAAGAATTTTAGTTGTAGGATCACCAAGTGTTCTCAAGCAGCCCATTTAGACACGGTGGTGTAATGCACATGCATTAATGTGAGTTATGGTATTCACTAACATGCGTTGTGTTAAGGCAGGTCATACATTGTGAATAGACTGCTAACACATCACAACAGATTGCACACATGACCCTTTTTTCACAGTATATGTGCTGCAGTTCATTGTGCCTTCAGCTCTACTGTACAATGCGTAAGGGGGAGGGGGGGGGGGCATTCTCAATGAACAGTATGCAATGCTTTGCACATAGAGCAGCTATTCATTGTGGTAACATGCGTTAACACATGCACCTTCAAACAAATAAGATTCCTCCTACTGCACTCCTTACTGGTATAAATAAACCTGAAACAGCCAGGTGGGTGCTTGTAATGACTACGGATGGCACCGTACAGTATAACAATGTTCAAAGAATGTCACCAGCACACCAGAGATAGAGTGAGAATAAATCCATTTAATGACACGACATTGTC
Source organism: Nanorana parkeri (assembly GCF_000935625.1). Taxonomy (NCBI): domain Eukaryota; kingdom Metazoa; phylum Chordata; class Amphibia; order Anura; family Dicroglossidae; genus Nanorana; species Nanorana parkeri. The sequence continues at coordinate 1,316,102 of NW_017306498.1, forward strand.
ATTAAGGTACGAGCGCTTTTGGGGCCACACAGGGTCCCCTTCATCAGGCTCAAAAATTACATGAATCATTGTCATTTTTGAGCCTGATGAAGGGGACCCTGTGTGACACTGAAAGCGATTGCACCTTAATGACAATGTCGTGTCATTAAATGGATTTACAGAATAAAGGAATAATGTCACCAGCACACCAGTTTTTGTTAGTCAATGATCCATTTTAATGGCACATTGCCATCCAATACACAAGCGCTTTCGGGGCCGCAGGGGGTCCCTTTCATCAGGCTCAGAATGACACTTCAATAACAGATACATCAACCTTATATAGGCATCAAACAGTGAGGGAAAAAAACAATAAACCACTCCCATACATAATGACATCACTGGATCCATTCCCGCCACAATAGATTCAAAAATTCGAAAACCACCACCAACCTTAAGCATTGCAGCTGTACCGAGGCGCAGGGAGAAAACCGGGCCGTTGGTCGGCCGTAGCGGATGGTTGCCAAGGCAATAGGACGCAATTGCGGCCTGCCAGCACCGCCCATCTCTGGTGCGCATGTCAGTAATAAGGAGCGCAGTGGAACTTCCGGCTTGCGTTCCATCGTGGTAACGCAACGGCCGGCGTATGCGCACAGTGAACAAGGGCCGAAGAAAAAGGGTAGGCTAATGTAAAATACACCATACTGATTATGCAAACTCCGCCCCTTGGGTCAGGGATGGAACGCACAACACTCACAGCTTGCGCTTCAGCGATGGAGCAGCGCCTGCGCAGTACTCTCTTGTGTATAACAAGTGGGACTCAGGCTAAAATAAAACCGTGATTACGTTGGTGGGCAAAAGTAATAGTTTTCTGAAAAACGGACGGGGGATAAAACCTAAAGATGTAAAGAGGCTGAATGGATTCAGTGTACAGACACAAAAGCAAACGTGAACTAATAGCAACAATAGGAAAGAAATGGGCAAAAATAAGCAAGCAATGTAAATAACTCATAATAATGAATGCACATACATAACATAGTAATAAGGCTTCCACTATGAAAAAATAAAGTGCAAAAGGAGAGCTGGAACATTGGCATAAAATTGCTCGGGTATTTGACCCATATTTACTAAAGTAGTTGCCATAGCAAACCCAAACCTATTCCCAGAGGGCTCCCAAAAAAAATTGTCGACAGGTGTCATGGTATTTCGTTTTGAACCTAGCCACATGTTCACCTCATGAATTTAAAACCTGTCAATTGGTACAAAACCTCGTGTCTCCAAGGACCAAGGGTGTACGAAATAACGGGTCCCGGTCTATATATTTTTTGGAGGGTTGGGTTCTGTGATGGGGGGTGTCGGGGTGGGAAAAGTGTTAAAAGAGGACTGTCCGTGGAGTTGCTCAGAGCTGCCAAAACAATGTGGCCCACTGAGGAGTTCAACGTGTTATTTAAAAAGGGGGATTCCTCTGTAGAGAAAATCCCTATTCGAATTGCTCATGGAATCTAGGGATTATCTGTCATCCAGGAAACACGACAATGACAGATTCGAATTGAGGCCCCTGGGTTGCACACAATCAAGTGTGAAGATCCAGAAGGCCTCTCTCCGGAGAAGCTGTTTGTCCCTGTCACCTCCCCTAGGATGTGCATGTACTTGTTCGATGACCATACCCCTAAGTTCGTGGGTTTGATGTCTGTTTTTAGCAAAATGCATTGCAACTGGTTTGTTGATATCGAGTGTTTCATTCTTTTGCATTTTATCAAGTGTGACCCTAATGTCGCTTCTATGCTTTTGGAAGCGACGTTTAAAGGGTCCCGTCGTTTTGCCAATATATACAAGTGAACAGGGACATTTTAACAAATAGACACAAAAGTCTGTATCGCAGGTATAGAAGCCCCTAATGTTGTATCGTTTCCCGGAATGGGGGTGTGAAAAATGATCACTGCAGATCATTGAGTTGCAGATGTTGCAATGGAAGCATTTATAGCTCCCTACCTTGCTTGACATGGAAATCTGCTTTTTCCCATACTTGGGCCTGGGATCAGCTCGGATCAATAGTTTCCTGAGTGAGTTACCCTGTCTATGTACATGGAGGGGCCTGTTCTTTATACATTGTGTGAGGCTCCTATCCGCATGCAGAATGTTCAAATTGGATGCAGTGGCTTTATGAATCACTCTGTTTGCTGTATCAAAAGTGAAAATGAATGGGAGTCTTTCCTCTATAGTCGGTGCAGTTGGTGCCCCCACAAATTTGGTGTATGCTTTCTTTAGTGCTGTATCAATAACGGATTGTGGATACCCTCTTTGAGCAAATCGTTCCACCATCTGTTTTAACTGTGATGCACGGCCCTCATCATCAGAGCAAATTCTCATAACTCTGAGGAACTGGGATATGGGCAGATTGTTTTTAAGATGGTGGGGGTGGGCACTGTCATAGCGTAAGAGTGTGTTCCTATCTGTGGGCTTGGTATATACTGTTGTGCTAATAGTACCCTCATCCAGTCTAATCAGAACATCAAGGAAAGAAATTTCTACAGCAGAGAAAGCAGGGTTGAACACAATCCCAGGGAACAGCCCGTTTAAAAACTCAACAAAAACAGAAAATTCATGTTCACTCCCTTTCCATATCAAGAAAATGTCATCAATGTATCGAATCCAGTCGATCACATGCTCTGAATATGATGTGGAGTTGTAGACAAAACATTCTTCCAGATGACCCATGAACAGGTTGGCAAAGGAGGGCGCTACTGAACTGCCCATTGCCGTACCCCGTATCTGTTTAAATGCTTTGTTCTCGAATGTAAACAGGTTGTTAGATAACACAAAGTCAAGGCATTCAACAATAAACGCAATCGGAATGTCAAGTGTATCCTCTTTGCATAAGAAATATTCAACCGCAGTGAGGCCCGCCCTATTGGGGATGCAAGTGTACAATGATGAGATATCCATTGTGGCCAGTTTGTGTTGTTTTCCAACTGTATTGTGTGTACGTAGTCTCCTCAGAAAATCACCCGTATCTTTAATAAAAGCGGGGAGCTTGCGGACTAGAGGTTGGAGGAAATAATCGACAAATTGTGCCAAGGGTTGAGTAATCGAGTCGGTGCCTGATACTATTGGGCGATATGTTATTGGATTGGTCCCTTTGTGGATTTTGGGTAGTCCGTATAGAACCGGTGTGCGTGCATTTTCATTAATCAGAAAAGCAGCTGCCTGTTCGTCAATCCAACCATGTTTCTGTCCTATTTTGACCAAGGATATCAATCCCTTTGTGATTGAACGCATTTTTTCATGCGTTGTGGGTTCATAGCTGGATATATCAGGCAGTAAGGTTTTGATGCCATTACTGTAATCCTTATAGTTCATTATTACAATGGCTCCACCTTTATCTGCCGGTTTAATTATGATTGTATTGTCTTTATGTAGGGTTTCAAGGGCTTCCCGATCACATTTAGTCATGTTTGTGTATGATCGAGTACAGGACTTGTCCTGCTTTACATCAAATTTGACTGTCTGTGTGAATGTCTCAATGGAGGAGAATTGACCGGTGGGGACAAAGTTGCTTTTTACCCTAAAGGGTAAACCACTGCGCACCGTAGGGGGAAGCATGTTAAAATGCTGTTTAAGTTTCATTGTACGCTCATACTTAAACATGTCTATTTCAAACCCAAACGCATCAAAATATTTGGTGGGGCAGAAGGATAAGCCCTTAGCCAATAGACTGTACTCACCCTTGGTCAGTGGTCGGGATGATAAATTTATTACCGGATTTTCCTCGGTGGACGTCCCTTGTTGTGGTAGGATCTGGTTTCTACGCCTCGTCCTCTGGCCGCCCCTCCTGGATCTTCTGTGTCTGGTACCCCTCCTAAAGGGAAGCTCTGTACGTTCTGTGCTGTAAACGGGTTGGAAAGGAGGTTAGAGTCGCTGTCAGTGGAGGGGTTCTCCGTCGGTCGTTCGCTGCTAGAGGATGCTCCCCTTCTTTGGCGTTGCTGGAAGGTGGGTCTTCTTCTAAAAGTTCTCGGTTGTCTTGAGGTGTTACCCGTCAGCCAAGGATATACCCGTCCGTCTTGGTAATCGAGATTAACCTGACGGAATTTATCCCGTTTAATCTGCTTCTGTCGGTTGGTGTAAATAATAATATCCTCATCGATTTTAAGGAGGTCTGCAGCACTTTTCTCTCGATCTGTCTGCTTCTCAAAGAAAGTTGCTTCGAGGGTTGCCAATTCTCTGCTGATTTGACAAAGCTGTACTTTCACCTCTTCAATTACCAAGAGCATAAAGTTTAATGAATTTTGCGTGGCAATCCCACACCACTTTTCACAAAATTCCCTTTTATTCCTTCCAATCGTGGGTTGGTTAGTAATCCTGAAACCTTTCGGTATCTTACGTGCTCTATAGTACTCCGAGAGTGTCTGTCCATGTAATTCCAGGTCGATCTTCTTCTTCTTGAGACGTTTGATTTCTCTACTTAGATCAGTAGCTGTGTCTGTGCCAAACGCCTTATCAACATCTGTTGGAAAAAGAATCGCCTCCACTTCGTCCGCAGTAAATGCAAGAACGCTTTGGGTTCCTGGATTGGTGTTACCGGCTAGATCCATGAGCAATAAAAGAATGTTACAAGTTGTAACTGCGTGATCTGAGCAACAAATGTCAAAGGTAGATGATGGTGCTCAAAGGCACGGTAGGATAAAGATGAAATGGGGGTGCAACGCAAGATTCGCCAAATAAACTTCAAAAACAAGATGTCTTGCTGCACTCCTAACCAGAGTAACCCCAAGCTGGGTGGGTGCTTGTAGTGACCACGGAAGGCACCGTGTGAATCACAGAATAAAGGAATAATGTCACCAGCACACCAGTTTTTGTTAGTCAATGATCCATTTTAATGGCACATTGCCATCCAATACACAAGCGCTTTCGGGGCCGCAGGGGGTCCCCTTCATCAGGCTCAGAATGACACTTCAATAACAGATACATCAACCTTATATAGGCATCAAACAGTGAGGGAAAAAAACAATAAACCACTCCCATACATAATGACATCACTGGATCCATTCCCGCCACAATAGATTCAAAAATTCGAAAACCACCACCAACCTTAAGCATTGCAGCTGTACCGAGGCGCAGGGAGAAAACCGGGCCGTTGGTCGGCCGTAGCGGATGGTTGCCAAGGCAATAGGACGCAATTGCGGCCTGCCAGCACCGCCCATCTCTGGTGCGCATGTCAGTAATAAGGAGCGCAGTGGAACTTCCGGCTTGCGTTCCATCGTGGTAACGCAACGGCCGGCGCATGCGCACAGTGAACAAGGGCCGAAGAAAAAGGGTAGGCTAATGTAAAATACACCATACTGATTATGCAAACTCCGCCCCTTGGGTCAGGGATGGAACGCACAACACTCACAGCTTGCGCTTCAGCGATGGAGCAGCGCCTGCGCAGTACTCTCTTGTGTATAACAAGTGGGACTCAGGCTAAAATAAAACCGTGATTACGTTGGTGGGCAAAAGTAATAGTTTTCTGAAAAACGGACGGGAGATAAAACCTAAAGATGTAAAGAGGCTGAATGGATTCAGTGTACAGACACAAAAGCAAACGTGAACTAATAGCAACAATAGGAAAGAAATGGGCAAAAATAAGCAGGCAATGTAAATAACTCATAATAATGAATGCACATACATAACATGGTAATAAGGCTTCCACTATGAAAAAATAAAGTGCAAAAGGAGAGCTGGAACATTGGCATAAAATTGCTCGGGTATTTGACCCATATTTACTAAAGTAGTTGCCATAGCAAACCCAAACCTATTCCCAGAGGGCTCCCAAAAAAAATTGGTCGACAGGTGTCATGGTATTTCGTTTTGAACCTAGCCACATGTTCACCTCATGAATTTAAAACCTGTCAATTGGTACAAAACCTCGTGTCTCCAAGGACCAAGGGTGTACGGAATAACGGGTCCCGGTCTATATATTTTTTGGAGGGTTGGGTTCTGTGATGGGGGGTGTCGGGGTGGGAAAAGTGTTAAAAGAGGACTGTCCGTGGAGTTGCTCAGAGCTGCCAAAACAATGTGGCCCACTGAGGAGTTCAACGTGTTATTTAAAAAGGGGAATTCCTCTGTAGAGAAAGTCCCTATTCGAATTGCTCATGGAATCTAGGGATTATCTGTCATCCAGGAAACACGACAATGACAGATTCGAATTGAGGCCCCTGGGTTGCACACAATCAAGTGTGAAGATCCAGAAGGCCTCTCTCCGGAGAAGCTGTTTGTCCCTGTCACCTCCGCTAGGATGTGCATGTACTTGTTCGATGACCATACCCCTAAGTTCGTGGGTTTGATGTCTGTTTTTAGCAAAATGCATTGCAACTGGTTTGTTGATATCGAGTGTTTCATTCTTTTGCATTTTATCCAGTGTGACCCTAATGTCGCTTCTATGCTTTTGGAAGCGACGTTTAAAGGGTGCCGTCGTTTTGCCAATATATACAAGTGAACAGGGACATTTTAACAAATAGACACAAAAGGTATAGAAGCCCCTAATGTTGTATCGTTTCCCGGAATGGGGGTGTGAAAAATGATCACTGCAGATCATTGAGTTGCAGATGTTGCAATGGAAGCATTTATAGCTCCCTACCTTGCTTGACATGGAAATCTGCTTTTTCCCATACTTGGGTCTGGGATCAGCTCGGATCAATAGTTTCCTGAGTGAGTTACCCTGTCTATGTACATGGAGGGGCCTGTTCTTTATACATTGTGTGAGGCTCCTATCCGCATGCAGAATGTTCCTGATGAAGGGGACCCCCTGCGGCCCCGAAAGCGCTTGTGTATTGGATGGCAATGTGCCATTAAAATGGATCATTGACTAACAAAAACTGGTGTGCTGGTGACATTATTCCTTTATTCTGTGATTCACACGGTGCCTTCCGTGGTCACTACAAGCACCCACCCAGCTTGGGGTTACTCTGGTTAGGAGTGTTTTTGAAGTTGATTAAATGGATTTATTCTCACTTTATCTCCGGTGTGCTGGTGACATTCTCTGAACATTGTAACACGTGCACCTCGGCACAATGCACTAGTGTGAAGTAGTAGTAGTTCCAGCATATCCCACCCTGTTATAACATCAGCATTGTAATAGGAATATTGTTGGTGCTAATACAATCAAAACTTCCTTAATAAAATCCCTTTTATGTAGCTTTATGGAGCTTTTAAACTAGAAAGTGGGGGGGAGGGTATAAAAATAAAATTACTTAAACTAAACGTTGATAATTTAATCAACTCTGCCTTCCATCGGCTCATCACTTCCTACAACTTCCTGAATTCCCAGTGTGCTTTGCATCTCTTTCCCTGCTGCTTGAATGACGCAATCTGGATTTCTCAAGACTACATATCCCATCAAGTATTGGGACACCGCCCTTTACACGCACATGAACTTTAATGGCATCAAGTTAGATTTCAAGTACGTCAAGCAATGCAGGAATAATGTGTTTGATGCCGAAATACCGAAGACGCAATACGCGGATTTGGAACAAGGAATTAAGATCACAACAATACTCCAGCATACACTGCTGACTTTTTTGATAACTTACGGGTCTATTCACTAAGCTGCCGAGGGCTGCCGAGGGCTCCCGAGTGAACAACCGACCCCAAGTGAAGTGAGCCGAACACTGTTTGGCTATTCACTTTAGGCTGGTACGGCTGATTTCAGCCGTACATTGGCTGAAATCAACCGTACATCGGCTTGCTTCACATGGCTTTGGAAGTGCAGAAGAGGTTCGACTCAGCCGATCCAACATCTGGCTACTCACTGCTGTTTGGCCTATTCTTATAGATGCCGAACAGCGGTGAGTGAATAGCCGAATGCCGCCAAGTGGCATTCGGCTCGGCTGTTCTGCTCGGTCCCTCAGAGGGACCGAGCAGAACAGAAAAATTCTTTAAAAAGTAAATAGAAAACGATTGTGCGGAGCTAGCAGTGACAGCCCAATGGTTTCCTATTGTCCGGCGGCTCTGCTGCCGGCTCTGCGGCCGCCCTGGAGATAAACACTGCCAGTTTCTACAACACCATGAAAAAGAGTCAAGACGCCCCCTCCCACTGGCATCCAGTCATGTACTGCCCTGTCCTGATAACCGCTGACAGCCGCTGCCCATACAGGATAAGTACCCACGACCGTACGTACGGCGCGATAACGCGCTACCTCCCAGCGCTTGCAAATCGGCGCAGAAGCCATGATACCTGCCTGCCTTCTATAATTAATCAAATTAGCCCGAAGTTTAACATGGCCCCGGAGGGCAGAAAAAACATTTTGCATTGTAAAATCCCTCATGCCTCTGAGATACAGAGCTCAGCCGTCTTAATGGCACCGGAGCCGCCGCGAGGAAATAGAACAAGGCTCGGGTGAAATCTATAAGCGCATTCGGCGGAGGACGGCTTTAATCACCTTTAGAATGGTCACCGGCAGTTAATTAAAGGGAAAGCGTCCTTATCGTCCTCATTAGGATGTATCATAGAATATCTATTCTCAGCTTATCGCTGCAAATCCCCCCCGCCCCCATCCTTCCCTGTGAAAGTCTCTTCCCATTCAGTCAATTTTTCTGACTATGGAAAAGAATCGGATGGATATTTTTATATTGTTGTTACATTAAAGAAGTCAAACTCCACCTGTGCACGGAAATGAAGATTAAAGAAATATTTCGTCTTTTTTAGATAATAGTTTAAAATAAATCAAATTCCTCTAAATAAAATCCTATCAATTGTATCCATTTTTATTTTAGTACATCTAAACCAGGTGCTGGCAGCTTCAGCAGTGCAGCTGTGCTCAAACTACAGATCCCACCATGCCTCTGCCCCTGGGAGTCATGATTGTGGCTGTCAAGAGTCTTGCAATGCCTCATGGGATTTGTAGTTCCACAACTGCTGGAAGGCTGGACTTTGCCCACCCCTGATCCAAACCCAATCACTCAAACGTCACATAAGCCTATCAATGTGATTTTGAAGCCAAGTTCACACCTGGGCGATTGTGCTGGTGAGCTGTTTTTGCATAGTTGTCGCGCAGTTTTTGATGGAGCGATTGTGCTTTGAGAACAGTGCGGTTGTCGCACGGTTTTCAATGCTTAGAGATGTCTATGGGACCCAAACCGCCCGGAAATAGCTCCTGCACCTTTTTGCGCGACAGGTGATTTCGGACGCGCGACGCAAAGGTGTGAACAGGCTGAACTGACTTACATGCGGTTCTCTGTTTTGTGTGATATCGCGCGGATAGATCCGCAAGAGAAATCGCCGAAGTGTGCAGCAGCCCTAAAAGTCATTTTCAATCATTTCAAAATCTGCAGCTTTTATTTAAATAATACCGGACGATCCTGACGAGAGAGAGAGAGAGAGAGAGAGAGAGAGAGAAGAGCGAGAGAGAGAGAGAGAGAGAGTAAGAGAGAGAGAGAGAGAGAAGAGCGAGAGAGAGAGAGAGAGTAAGAGAGAGCGAGAGAGAGCGCAAGAGAGATAGAGAATGGAGAGAGATAGAGAATGGAGAGAGAGAGAGAATGGAGAGAGAGAGAGAGAGAGAGAGAGAGAGAGAGAGAGAGAGAGAGAGAGAGAGAGAGAGAGAAAGATACATGGAGGGAAAGATAGATAGATAGATAGTAGATAGATATAGATGGAGGGAAAGATAGATGGAGAGATAGATAGATAGATAGATGGAGAGAGAGAAAGATACATGGAGGGAAATATAGATAGATAGATAGTAGATAGATAGATATAGATGGAGGGAAAGATAGATAGATAGATATAGATGGAGAGATAGATGGATAGATAGATAGATAGATAGTATCGGATAGATAGATAGATAGATAGATAGATGAAGGTGGATATATATGTGAGTACAGTAGTAGAAATGATTATCTGGGGGGAGGGGGATGGTTTCTCTGGACCTCCTGAATTCTCTTTGAAGGAAAGCTGGATAATGAGGTCAGTCTGGTGTATGTAAGAAAAGGGTGTCTAGACTTTTATTTTCACAATCTTTTCTATGTTCTCCTTCCTCCGGCTCCTTTGAATTGCCGGGTGGTCACACTAATACCTTTGCCCGAGCAGGTAGACTGTAGCCGGGATCAAGGCGTGGCATTCCTGCTTTGATGTCGCTGTCACGCACGGCTGCCTCTGGATCTCTTTGGCTGCCGCTGAGTCTGTTGTCGTGGGAGACCAGGTAAATCAGACCTGTAGCCTCTGTTCTGCCGTACAATCAGCCTGGCAGCCCACGGTGGGAAGTGTCTGAACAGGACATTGCTATTCAGCCATTACTCACACCGCTGGGTAGAAGCGCAGAGGATACAGGGCCCTGCAAAAATAAAAAATAAAGGGTGAGCACGGGCAACAGATAAAATTATTGACCGGCAACGAATAGTGCAGGAAATGAAGCGGCTGAGCTAAAGTCACAAATTCCGCTAAACCTTAGCTTTATTTTATGTAGCATGCTGGAGCCTCACTACTCCTCTTCCTGGTCCCTCTGAGGCATGGATGGGGTCCTCGGGGGCGGAGCCATAGCCCAACTCATTGCATTTGATAAACCCAGCCAAATTAGTGTTCACAACACCTTCTCATCCTTTATTGTTCTTCAGTCATGTGACCACTTATAGCACAAGGCTATGCTGGGAGCAGAGAGAGAGAACAGTGTAGGGGAGGGGAAGGGGCGTAAGGAAAGAGCAATGGGAGCATCAATGAGCCAACACTCCTGGGAGTGCCGATTTCATGGCAGCTGTAGCTGGGACACTAATAGACACCATTTTGAGAAAGTAAAGGCAGGTGGTGAGTATGGTTTTGGCACCTCTACTTGCTGTAGTCAGAGAAAAAAATCAGGTGTCCCATCCTGTTAGGCAGAGCTGTGCTGTGTGGCAGAGCTGTGTAGATCTCAGGACTGAAAGGACAGAAATACAAATCCTTTGTCACCTGGCAGTTAAAATGGCTTCCTTATATGTAGATGTATTATATGTATTTACAGTAGCTGTGTGCCTGGGCTATTATTTTCTTCAAGCAGGTCTTGCAACCCCTATGGCAGGGGTGGGGAACCTCCGGTCCTCCACCTGTGGTGAAACTACAAATCCCATGAGGCATTGCAAAATTCTCGCAGCTGCAGGCATGAATCTCAGAGACAGACGCATCATGGGATTTGTAATTTCACCCAGAGGCACCGTGGCCGTGTTTCATCGTGCATCCGCGTGACGTCACCACGGGTCCCCTCCTCTCTCCAGACACTGTCGGGCTCCCGGGTCCATGACCAAGTGCCTGACTTTTTAGAGGGAGTGACACCAAAATGACTGTGAGTCATTTTGGTGTCACCAGGGCCGGATTTCACACAAGGCCAACCAAGGCCCAGGCCTCGAGGCAGCAGGGAGTAGAGGGGCAGCAGGGGTGTGGAATTCCTATCTCCCGATGCCCGGTACATGCAGTTCTGGACGCTGGGCGGGTGGTAGTTTTCTACATTTAGCCCTGCTTTGGGCAAGCAGAGCTAAATGTACAGAGGGGAAGCCGCGATGTCGCCGAGATCACTTGTTTGCAGCAGGTGTCACCCCTCCAATGGTGTCATCCGGCTTCGGGCTGCACCCCTGGCCCCCCTCCTTGTGAGGCTACTGGTTTCACCACAGCTGGAGGGCCCCCACTCCTGCCCTATGGCAATGCAAATCCTGCTTGAAGCAGGACAGCGGTAGGTCAAATGCACCCACCAGTGAATGATCTCCGAAGCAATTCAAATCAATGCCGACGGCGCGGGCCCAAATCTTCTGATTTCGATCAGACTTTTTTTCCTGTTAGCCCTTGCTCCAAGATGGCCGCCTAAGCGCCTGCCTCATTACTTCCTGTTTACCAGCGGCGTGGAAGGCGGCTGAAATTGAAGATCTAACTACCTACTTAAGATGCCGAAATGGATCCTCACATTACAGCCTGACCTCCACCTTCCCATAAGTTACGTCTAATTCCCATATGGTATTTGTCTTTATTCGTGTGTGAATAATTCTGGCCATTTGCGGCACGTTTAAATTAGTAGCGGGGATAGGCATGCTGGCTTTTATATCATTAATTTAAGTTTAATTAGCTGAATGTGTTAGAGTGCATGGAGGAAAACAGAGATATTTGTGTCAGGGAGTCACATCATTGCTGCATGGCTGGACACAATTCCGATTAGGCAAAATGGAAGCAACTGTCACCCGTGCGCACGCCAGCACTTTTACCTTTTCCAAAGTTACCTGTCCGGCTCATGTCTTTATCAAAGCGGACTCCCCTCTCCGGGGACGGCTCCTCAAACCGCCCCTGAGGCAGGACGAAGGAAGTAATCACACGTTTATGAGGGAGATGAGGGGAGGTAATTAACCCTTTCACTCCGGAGTCTGCCTACAAAAATCTTTCTTTTTTTTCCTTCTGTCTTTTTTATTTAAAGAGCAAGGAAAGCTGCAACGTTCATGTATCCTAGGCGCCGCAATGTGCGTGCAACCGCCGCAGCGGTGAATTGATATGTCCCGTAATATTTGTGAATGGGGGAGATCACCATACAAAGCAGAGGCGTACAATTCTGTCTACTGTCTGTTCTACCGGGTGTACCGCATTCTGTGTCACTCCTGTGTACACCAAATTTTTGTGTCACTCCTGTGTACGCTGATTTATAAATCACTACTGTGTACACTGATTTATACGCCACTACTGTGTACACTGATTTATACATCACTACTGCGTACACTGATTTATACGTCACTACTGTGTACACTGATTTATACGCCAATACTGTGTGCATCAATTCCTATGTCACTCCTGTATATACAGATTCCTGTGTCACTCCTGTGTACACTGATTGATTCATATGTCACTCCTGTGTTCCTCGATCCCCATGTCACTCCTGTATATACAGATTCCTGTGTCACTCCTGTGTACACTGATTGATTCATATGTCACTCCTGTGTTCCTCGATCCCCATGTCACTCCTGTGTGCATCAATGCTTATGTCACTCCTGTATATATAGATTCATGTGTTACTGCGGTGTAAACCAATACCCATGTCACTCCTGTGTACATTGATCCCTGTTTGACGTCTGCGTGCACACCAAACCGTTTCACTCCTGATTTGCACACCGATCCCTGTGTCACTTCTGCTGTGCACACTGATCCCTTTGTCACTCCTGCTGTGCACACTGATCCCTGTGTCACTTCTGCTGTGCACACCGATCCCTGTGTCACTTCTGCTGTGCACACTGATCCCGGTGTCACTTCTGCTGTGCACACTTATCCCTGTGTCACTTCTGCTGTGCACACCGATCCCTGTGTCACTGCTGCTGTGCACACTGATCCCTGTGTCACTGCTGCTGTGCACACTGATCCCTGCATCACCTCTGCTGTGCACACTGATCCTTTTGTCACTCCATCACAGAAGTGAGCTTGGATCGGTGGCTACTTTACAACACACACAGGGACCATGGGGAACATAAGTAGCCCCCCTCCAGAAGGAAGGACAGTGTCAGCACCTATTCAGAGATGATTTGAGGATCTACAGCCGAGTGATACACAAATAAGATACATTTTTCATACATTTTCATTAATGGTTAAGGTAATTGAATGCATGTTTAAGATTTAACTCCTGAGTTTAGTGTCACTTTAATAGAGGATGTGTTTTTATTTGTAGGGCATAAATACCTGTATTAGTAAATAAATATATTTAGGGGAATATGAGTAGGGTGTATTTTTTTTAATTCAGTGTTCTTTGTATTTGTGTTTTTTTTCCTTATTTATATATGTATTGTTATTGTTTCTTTTTATTTACTTTTTGCTGTCTGTGTTTTCCTCTTGTGTCAAAAATAATAATAATAATAAAAATACTGCTACAACTATTTCTACTAGTAATAATAATAATAATAATATATCAGTTTACTAGTCCAATGTCCAGGAAGTAAGGAGCTCAGAGAATTTCCGGAAGATCAACAGGTATTTTGTCTGTGCTTGCATCATTTTAAAAGATAAATAAAATGTGCATTTGTTGGAAAGTTGAGATAAATATGTTTTTGTTATTGTTTTTATTTAAAGCTGGACTTCAGTAAAAATGTTTTTGGGTACAAAGCACTGCACACATAAGTTACCTCTAATAAAGGGAATCCCATGTATTTCTGGCTGCCGGTTACTGTAAAAAAAACTTCCCTCCATTGATTCCGCATAATCCGCACAGTGGCGACCTTTCATAGCTCCGGGGATACGGGCTGCCACTGTGAAGGATTGTGCTGTTTGTCCTTCCATTTCGATCCTCTTGTCCATTCACAAAAATCCTTCCATTATAATAACAGAATGCAAGGCGTTTTGTGAATTGTAGAAGACAGGTGAATGGCCGGACCACCCCTTAACCATTCATGGAATGCCTTGCATACTGTGAGAATAATACTAGGAGTTATGTGAATGGATGAGGAGACAGGAAAGGGAGGGCAAACTGCACACCTGAAGATTACCACTGTGGAGGACATGGGATACTCTTTATCAGAGGTCATTTATGTTGCTGGTGCTGTGTAACCATTAAAGGAGAACTATGGGGTAAGTGTTTTTCCCCATAGTTCTCTTAAGGATCACGGGAGGATATTTACTAACCTCCTCCCATGACCCAAAGCTCAGTATATCGCGAGCTACAGCTTGCGGTATACTGAGACTGCCTCAGCCGGGACGGATCCCGATATTAGAGGCAGAGCCAGCTGTGCCCGCCTCCTCCCCGGTCCGTTCCTCCAGTCAGCGCTGGAGGATCGGAGAGGGGAGGGGGGAATACCTGCGGGGAGCGGTGACTGACAGTCACGGCTCTCTGCAGGGGGATGATCGAGAAGTGAGCAAGCGACGGTATGCGTCGGCTCGAACTATATGGATGAGTGATTTCCACTGACCTCATAGTTCTCCTTTAACATTTTTTTTTCACCGGAGTTCAGCTTTAATTTGCCCTGACATACACTTTAAATGCAGCTTCTGTAACCCTCCCAGAAGCTATCCAAAGCCCAAAGCACCCCTTAAAACCAACAAAACACAACGTAACCTTTTCTATTGACTCCAATGCATTTCGCTGATGTGGGGAAATTTCGCTAAAATCATCAAACTCTCATATTCACTCATCCTTAGTCCTTATGACTATGTGAGTTGTAAAGATAACAGTTGTTGCTAAATCATTTGTTTATTTCATTCGTCAGCTGTTCTCGCTTGTAGCAGAGTGACTGCTCTAATTTAATCCGTATAAGAGGACATCAGGGTAATTTCGTCATTTTTACAACAGCCTTAGCGTAAGATTGTGTTCAGTGGAGCAGAGAGGTGGAACAGAGAGGTGGGACTGACGGTAGTATCTAAGTAGGCATTGTGCACTAGTACATTTACAATTATGTGATGAATATAGTATTTATTTACATATCTCCAGCCCCAGAGTACAGGTATTGTCTTATTGGTATAGGCGTGCATTCATTTCCCCTTATATAGTTATATTCCTCTTTAACAAATAGGCTGGAGCTGACCTTCAGTCATGCACAAAGATATGTTAGAGCAACATTTGTTCTAAGTACGTATTACATTTTGCTTTATTATTTGAAAAAAGACTGTACATACCCAGGATTTTATATGTTTTATTCATTTATTTTTTTTACTCACAAATCAGCCTTTTAAAGCACCACAGATAAAAGTGAACCAGTCCTTAGATTAAAGCTATTAGGGTAACCTATGAAAAGCAGCTTAATATGCAAATGTGGACTTCCAGCTTGGAAAGTCAGTTCTCTGGGATGCCCCCCATTGCTCAGAGTATGGCACCGAGGGATGCAAGGAGTGTGGTAGATCTCTCAAATTCAGAGCTGAAAGCTGCCATTTGGAAATTGAGTGCCCTGGGCACAAGGTCTTCCAAGCATTTAGGAAGAT
Organism: Nanorana parkeri; assembly: GCF_000935625.1. Classification (NCBI taxonomy): domain Eukaryota; kingdom Metazoa; phylum Chordata; class Amphibia; order Anura; family Dicroglossidae; genus Nanorana; species Nanorana parkeri. The sequence continues at coordinate 1,331,943 of NW_017306498.1, forward strand.
AAAAAAAAAAATGTGGAGACAGGTTCCTGCTGTTGTCTGGTTATCTCAGCTCTGTCGCATTAAAGCAGAATTCCAACCAAAAATCCTAATTGTGGCTTCACATATATGACCTATATATAGTCTCAGCTGAAAGACTAGTCCATTGCTCAGAAGCATCAACCCTTACTGGAATCTCAGTATTAGTACTCACCCAACTGATGGGTGACTACAGGAAAAATGTCTCGTGAAAGTGTGCTTTTTTAGTCACCTCTTCTTCCCCAGCCTGTGGATTAGACAATTAAGGAACAGCAGCAAACTGATGAGGCCAACCCTCTGCTCTCACCTATTCTATGTTCACAGTGATAGACCAACAAAGCAATACTGCTGTGAGTGACTTAACACGCTCCCCTTGCCTCCTACTAGTGTCAGAGATGCTATTCTGGCCAAAACAGCATGGCCATCCCTTGGTGGGGGGGTTGGTGGGTGCTGCTGATCATCAGTATCCTTGCAAACGATGATGTCAGTGTTCTGGGTGGGGGGGGGGAGCCAGATAGAGCGTCATAAAGCTCTTAGAATCCTGAGACGCTGTGGCCACCCCCACCACACCTACATCATTGCTCTGGGCCAAATTCTCAATAGTGACAAAGTGGACCATGCCAATGCAATGTGTGTCGGCCTGGCTACTTGTAGTCTCCATCAGGGGTGCACGAGGCAAATGAGCGATAGTCGTCTTTCCATAACAACAGGAAGTTCCTGCTGGCTGCATGTCATTGCTCTAGAACAGCTCCCATATCGTGACAAGGATGGACCATGTCTGAGCAATGCGTGTCTGTATGGCAGCTTGTCTCCACCAAGGGGTGCATGTGGCAGGGTGACAACACAGGAGATGGTTGTCACCCCATAGCAGGCACTATTGTTTTGTTTTTTTTAATGAGCTGCAGATTTAAACATAACTGAAACAGCTTTTGAAGTTACATCAACCTATTAAACTGAAGATTTTAAAGAAAGATCTAGTTTAAAAACTATCATGAATTGAATTCAGCAGGCAGAAGTACCCCTTGATCCTTCTAAAAATACTCCCTAGATAGATAGAACTCCACCAGTGCCAGTTACTGAGCTTCACAACCTAGATTAATATCAGATTCTTGCAAAAAAGTTAACATTTTAAAAGATATTCATGGCATTTCTTTAAGGTGATCCATCAGTGCAACCCGGGGCACAGTGGGTTAAGGTTCTTTGGTCTCCATCCAATGACCATCAGCTTGGAATCTCTTGGTAGAGTCCATGATGAGCTCCCGCAGCCTGATCAAAGCTTGGCAGTGCACACAAGTGGCAGGCCAACTAATCGTTTGCAGAAACGGCTCTATTCATTCAGACAAACGGATCTGGCAAACAGAAGTACGATACCTAAGCTGCGGTTAAAAGATCTGTTATACATTTAGACTCTCTAAAGACAAACAGAAGTGGTATTTGTCTGTCTTAAAGGGGCTTTATTTAAAGTCCACATTCCCTTTTTTTTCTTTTTTTTACATTTTCCACCTAAAATTTTTCCTGTGCATATGTTGTTTTCTCAGTTTTGATTATTTACCAAACTGTCTACTTTATATGTTTCTTCGTTTTACTGTGTCTTGTAGTTTTCTACTGGTTGCCATAGGTCATCTTTATACAAAGGCGCAGAACATATAGTCTTGATCAATAAAAGGTGGCAAGGAGTGGATTGCTTACTGCAAATACCCAGAGCAACCAGTAGGGGTCCATCCGCGGGTCTGACTTCCACCAACTGAATTGTGATTGATTCACATTACTGTACATTGAGGGGAATTTATTAAGACTGGAGCAGACGGAAATCTGGGGCAACCAATCAGCTTCTATCTTTCATTCTCAAAGCTTAGAGAACTCCGGGCAAAGAAAATACTTACCCTTACAGTGGAGTTACCCATGTACTGCAAGGGTTAAGTTCTCATTTTGCCTAAAGTATTCAAATAAAGCAGATATACTTAGCTGATCCTTTGTCCCAGCAGCTCCCTCCGGGATGCTAGACTGGTTCCCACAGCCCCTTTTTCCCTGGACTTTGGCTGGTGCCATCACAGCGTTTTATGCAGGTCCATAGGCCTACATTAGTTATGACATTCCATAGCCAGAGTGGAGGGGGACAGAGGTGAGCAATGACTGGGGGAGCTAGGATCAGGTAAGTAAAAACAGCTTTATTTGAGTCCACCAATGTAATACTGTAAATCTGTACCGTACCCAATGTAATACTATATTACTGTACCCTACCCAATGTAATACTATATTATTGCACCCTACCCAATGTAATACTGCACCCTACCTCCCCCCAAATCATTGGATTCAGGTGTTCCAATCACCTCCATGGCCACAGGTGTATAAAATCAAGCACCTCGGCATGCAGACGCTTCTACAAACATTTGGGAAAGAATGGGTCGCTCTCAGGAGCTCGGTGAATTCAAGTGTGGTACCGTGATAGGTTGCCACCTGTGCAATGAGTCCATCCATGAAATTTCCTTGCTACTAAATATTCCACTGTCACCTACAGTCGCCACCGTCCGCAGAGTCAATAGCTACAGACCTCCGAACTTCGTGTGGCCTTCAGATTGGCACAACAACAGTGCGTAGAGAGCTTCATGGAATGGGTTTCCGTGGCCGGGCAGCTGCATCCAAGCCTTACATCACCAAGTGCAATGCAAAGCGTCGGATGCAGTGGTGTAAAGCACGCCGCCACTGGACTCTAGAGAAGTGGAGACGTGTTCTCTGGAGTGACCAATCACGCTTCTCTGTCTGGCAATCTTATGGACGTGTCTGGGTTTGGCGGTTGCCAGGAGAACGGTACTTGCCTGACTGCATTGTGCCAAGTGTAAAGTTTGGTGGAGGGGGTATTATGGTGTGGGGTTGTTTTTCAGGGGTTGGGCTTGGCCCCTTAGTTCCAGTGAAGGGAACTAAGGCATCAGCATACTAAGACATTTTGGATGACATCACTGGGTCTAATATATAATAGACAGATGACATCACTGGGTCTAATATATGGTATGTAGTAAAGTGTGTAGGGAATAGGGAAAGGTTTTATTTAAAAATGTAATTAGCATTTTAATGAAGGGGAAAGTGATGAACCAAGGAAGCAAAATATAAGCTGATTACACTTCGGCTTTAACACTTCTGACATAAAACATAAAGTCTCAGATATATCCTGCTCCAACCAGACCTTCTGTCACACTCATAGCATATTCATTGTTAGTACATAGGATACAGCTTATGCAGCATATCTACTGAGGACGTCATTTTCATTATGAATTCTCGAAAGTAATGTACATGAGTGATGTGAGCCAAGATAATACTAGTATGCTGGTAATGATTCAATATAAGATTCAGTTCCCGCCTTTGATGTTTCACTACTTATGTCATATTTGTATCCTCAAATCTACTATAGTTGTAACAGACCGATACGCCACCAATTCCCCCCCTGTCCCACACCCACTACCCAACCACACAAGAAAAGGAAAAATAAATACATGCATTATGAGAATGAGCTACCAGTAACGTGCACAGCCCAGTATGAGAAAATCCCGACATTGGTATAGAAAGGGAAATGTTTAAAGAAACAAACTCTCCAGCAGCACGTCTCATAGCATTTCAGAGCTGCATCCTCCTTGGCATTCAACTCGTCCGGGAGTATTGGATGTTTGTGCCCCTGTCCCTCGTGTGGCCCCCCTCCATCCATGTACATCTTAGCCCTCTTCTCTTCTGGGCTAATGATTGTCTGTGCTGACCCAGCTCCAGCAAAGTCGATGGATGACGATAGCAGACCATTTTCTCCACAAATGACAACAACTGGGTGGAGCCAGCTGTGATGTCATGGCTGGCCCTGACAAAGTTGTTGTCATTCAATGACAGCCCAGCGTACTTGAGGACACTGGGCTGTCATTAAATGACAACAACTAGGGGCCGACTCTGCCCATTTGTTTTGACTTGTCCGGGACCTGTGGGAAAACTCTGACAGGTGGCGAACAAATGTAAACAGATGGGCGGAGTTAGCGGTGATGTCACCGCTAGCTCCGCCTAATTGTTTATATTTTCCTGGCATCTTAATTCTGCGGCGGGAGTTTGTTGACTGTGGTCGGATCGTCGGGCATCAGGTTCTTTTCTATTTCAACCAGTCGTAGTTGTGGACAACGCTGGTTGTTGTGATTGACCCCTGGATTACGCCGTTGGATACATTTTTTAAAATGTTATTATTTTGGTCATCGCGTTCTGGTGTGAGCGATCGGATTGTGGGCGGGGGGTGTTGCTGCGGTGCCATTGACTTCAACGCACCGCCACGTCCCCTCCCGCCCCTGAATGCAGGAAGCCGGCTGGGATGCGATACAGTGCGTTCCAGCAGCTGACCGCTCTGGAACGCACTGTTTATGGTATGAACAAGTCCTTAATCATCTTTTGCTCAAAACACATTTTGAAACTTTTACATATTCATCAGTGGTGGCCATTCAAACCTCTGAACCACGGTATAGAAGTGATTTCATTGATCTAGAGTGGCCCTTAATGCTTTAAATCCTGGGGGATCCATGGGAGCTGTGTGTGTGGTATAATTCACAAATAGCAGGGTTTTAATCCCTAACGTGTGTACTAACTTATTTAGAAAAGTACATAAATCTGAAAATATAGCCTTCAAACCAAAGTAACATAAAAAGAGAGAGAGAGAAAAAAAGATCAAAACCCATTTCTCTTTCTGTTTGCGGTTATGAGGATTCTTGAATCTCCCGTGCCACTGTAATCCCTGTAAGCTGTGTCAGGAAGCAGGCAGGATCCTATCTTAGTCACTGTCAAGGGATTTATTGGGAAGAGATATAATGAACACGTCACCTATCTCTGCATGTCCGTCCCCAGAATCCTTTGCAGGAGTGCGCTGTGTCACACCGTGGGATGCAGAGACTAATTCTGGAACGGGCTTAAAATAAGCCGTTAGTTGGAATATAAATTAGGCCTGGAGACTTTATTCCGCTCTGTCCTACATATTCAAATAAACCGTGAGAGCTACCACATCATTAACTAATCAGAATCATGAAAGGCCTCGTTATGGTGCTTGCGTAGCAGCGGTTCTCTAATTTGGCCCATAGGATAATAAACATGTTATTGTCACAATTGGCCCCCGTATGGAGGGTCTCTGCTTTGGCTGGGTCCCTTAGTCAGAAAACATGCTGTCACGTTCTTAAAGCTGAACTCTTCACATATAGTCTAATTACATTGCCATGTTTATTCTTATTGAATCTTGGTGAGCTTTGTGGATTTCTTCCAGATCTGTGCAGTTACCCAGTGTGAGACTTGGAGCCTCCTCTAATAAAGACCGGTCACTGCTGCTCTCTCTCCTTTTGCAGAGCGACTGGTCTTGTCTCCACCCCCCTCCTGTAATAAAGACCAGTTACTACTGCTCTCTCTCTATGTGCAGGGTGACTGATCTTGTCTCCGCCACCCTCTGTAATAAACACCGGTCTCTGCTCTCTGCACAGGCTATATAAAGCACAGTAATGATGTTGTACTGTAGTGGTCACTGCTACTTATACCGTATATGGTAAAAACTGAGTTTGCAAAGACATTTAGTGCACACAGAGTGGAGTTATATCCCCTCTGGCTATTGAGAAACATGTTTAGATTAATGTTTTTGAGGCCAGATTGAGCTTTATACAAAATACATGAGTAAACTTACATTGTATAAGTATATATCTGTTTGTTATTTCGTTGTTGCAAAAATAATCATAAATTATTAAAAAAGAGGCAAAACATGCTACAACAGTGACTACTTACAGGGATCACTGCAATGTTGATGCAACTATAGGCCACACCTCCTTTGAAATGCCCATGTTCTTTAGGAACACCTACCGTTCACTATGCCCAGCAATCATTGCAGCAAACTTTGTATGACATGTTTCTTTAGCCTATTAAAATCTGTCTCTACCATGATAGAGTCCCTTGGTTGACAATCAGGCTAAAGATGCCCAGTTCTCCCCCCCCATATTGACTCCATGTCCCCATGGTAAATTAATTTTCAACACCATCAGCACTATTGGTTTCAATGCAGGGCTTTTGGCACTGTAACCTAGCAAAACAATTAAGCATCTCCCTCTAAATATAGTCTTTAATCTATTTTCTTTCCATTTCCAGACTGAATTTTCTAGGCCTATGGGCCTCAAATTAACCTGGTAGGAGGAAGGAGAAGCAGGGGAATGCCTTGTGGATGTAGGCTTCTGGTACTTTCCATATGTGTGGACGGACACTTGGTTGCAGTCCCAGCCAGAAACACACACGTAGAGGTAGCTCCATGGGAACCTGCAAAGGGATTGAGCCACCCTAAAGCAGGAATTGGTTGGTTGACAGACTCAGGCTGCTGTCAATTAACCTGGTAGGAGAGGGGAAGAGGCAGGAGCAGGGGAACAGCTTGCCCTTGTAGGGTTTCTGTATGTGTGGACAGACAGGCAGACAGGGACAAGCACCTAGAGGTGTCTCCATGTGACCATGCAAGAAGATGGAGACACCCTAAAGCAGGACCTGGTTGACTGACAGACTCAGATTTCTGTCACTTAACTTGCTGGAGAGGCAGGAGCAGGGAAACAGCTTAAACTTGTAGGCTTCTGCTGCTCTCTGTATGTGTGGACAGGCGCTCGGCTACAGTCACAGCCGGCAAAACACATGCAGAGGTGGCTTCGTGGGAACCCGCAATGAGATGAAGTGACCCTAAAGCAGGAACTGGTTGTTTGACAGATACAGGCTGCTGTCAATCAACCTGCTAGGAGGGAAGAAGAGGCAAGAGCAGGGGATCAGCTTGACCTTGTAGGCCTCTGGTGCTCTCTGTATGTGTGAGCGGACACTCGGATGTTGTCCCAGCTGGGAACACAAATGTAGAGGTGGCTCTATGGGTCCATGCAAGGAGATAAAGCCACCCTAGAGTAGGAACTGGTTGATTCACAGACTGAGGCTGCTGTTAATCAACCTGCTAAGAGGGGAAAGGAGGCAAGAGCAGGGGATCAGCTTGCCCTTGTAGGCTTCTAGTACTCTCATGCACATGTGGTTGGATGCTCGGCTGTAGACCCAGCCGGGAAGACACATGCAGAGGTGGCTCCAAGAGAACCTGCAAAGGGATGTAGCTGCCTTAAAGCAGGATTTTGCGAAGGGTCTTTTTTGACCAATGGAATAGAACTCAACTACATGCTTTGGAAGAAAAGGATGCACCAAATCTGCTAAGTGCTGACGCCTTTTACATTTAAGGGTTTAAAAAACTGTTAACTTGTGTCAGATGCCTTTACAAAGTCCAAGTATACTATATCCACAGCCACTGCTTTGTCTAGGTTACTCCAGTACAAATAGATGGGTGAATCTCCCCAATAGGGACAAAGACAGAAATAAAAAAAACTTGACAGAGGGTCTCAGCCTTTCCCATTCTATCCAAACCTTACACAAAAAAGGTTTTGCCTAGAGATACACTTTAAGAACGGTTCTATATTGAGGCACTCTCTTACCGTCAAGGGACTCAACTTAAAGCCTTTGGCTGGTGAACTTGAGGTTCAACCCAGATAACTGTAATGTAATGCATGTGGTAATTCAGAATATTCATACCATTTACACACTAAATGAGATTAGGTTGGGTAAAGCCTTGATGGAGAAGGATTTGGAAGTCAGGGTGGACCACAGACTGTGCATCAGCAAACGCTGTCAGTCAGCAACAGTAAAAGCTGGGAAAATATTACCATGTATTAAAAAGGTAGATGATTCATAGGAAAATCTATAATCTTGCCCATGAATATGAATCACCTTGTACTGTTTGTAATGCCTAAAACTGGGAGCAGCTAAAATTGTCATCGTACAAATCATCATAGAACTGTATCAAAAGTTTATCCAATGATAGCAAAGTTATAAAAAATAATAATAATAAGCCAAGCACTTTAAAATCAACCTATTCTGATGGTAACGATATTGATTACATTTTATGGAAACCCTAACTATGAACTTCTTCTATTCGTTCCCTACTGGTCTGCTAAATATACCATTGAAAGCGTTTGTTATATCTGTTTGATAAGTGCAAATAATATCTGTTGGTCCTGCCAAAAAAACAGTGCTGTCCAATGTCCTGTGCACTCTGCAGTCTTCATTCAAGCGCTATTATGAGCTCTGCCTAGCTCACTTCCTTGAACTACAAAACGACTCCCCTTCTAGTAGAGATGCACCGATACCTGTTTTTGGGCTGTCGAGTACCGATATTTTTTTCTTGTACTCGCCGATACCGAATACCGATACCAGTCCCATTAAGGAACCCGGGTCAGTGTGTAATGACTCGCTTCTCGGCTTTCTGATTAGCCGAGAAGTCGAGCGGCGTGTAATGACTCGCTGCCTTGCTTCATGATACCGGACGTCCTGGCATTGGGAAAGGCATTGGGAGTATTTGGGCGAGTACGAGTACCAGTGAAATCTGCCGGGCGACTCAAGTCTTACATCTTGTGGCACACATCAGCATTGTAGGACATCTATGAGAGAGTTGCCAATTGAAACTTTTTACCTTACCAAAAAGAGGGATCTAAACCTATGATGCAATGGTTCCTTTATCCCCTCCCTTCCTCTCCCCACATACCGGCTGGCTCTCGTTAATCCCTGTTGAGCAATTTGGATTTAATTTGCATCAAAATTTGATTCCTTGAAATCTGCATGGAGTGCTGCTGACCTTTTTTCTTACAACTGTGTGCAGGCAGTTTCAATAAACTCCATTGACCTGAACCCAGGAGTGTCGAGGTTGGCTACCCCTGATCTAGAAGGACACACTTTGGACTTGAAATTGGCCAATTCTCTGCTCATGAGCAGTCTTAGTCAACGGGAATGTGCTCAAGGCTCCTTTCAAAGATAAAGCCAGCTCGGTATAAATGTGTCTGACCAAACCATAATTCTGGAGCATCCGCATAAAAAAACAAGGGTTTTTTTTTTTTTCTTCTGTTTTACCAATGTAATTTAATTTATGATTTAATAACAACTAGATGTGACAAAAATAATAAACCAGAACATTATGGTCTACTTGTTCGCATTGTTTAGTGCCATAATTATTGTTCATAGAGCTAATTATACCACCAGGGATGAACAGAAAGTTTATTTTTGTCTTCATAAAAAGTCTTGTACAAATGATTTCTCTGTGGTTATTTGGCTAAACCCGCTGCCAATACGGGGAAGGAAAGCCCCTCGAGTGGAAACGAGAGTTGAAGGCACATTAAGGTTTAAAGAGGAGGATAATAGCGTCCCAGTGAGAGACCAGAGATGTAGAGCTGTTTTTTAATATTTAACAGAGACGCAAATGGAGGTATAAGGATAGACATCCGAAATTAAGCCATGAATTGTTTCAACAATTCATTTCCCTTTATTGCTAATGATACTGTATATCAAAGGCCCCCGAATTTTAGTAGCTCCTCGTCTACACTGGTATATGATAGAGCTGTCAGTGGGGGAAGGCAGCAGGGCAAAAAGATGATAGTTTGTATAATTTCAACATAAAAAAACCCGACTATAACAAAAGAAAAAATTGTTTTGACTCTGTATGTGGCCAACGTTTTATCTAATCAGTTGCTATTATAGTAAATATAAACCACAAATGACTTGCATTTCATTTTCTAAATCACTGTGTATCAAAAACCATTGACATTTTTTAAAATAAAATTTTCACCTTTATTCATCCTTTGTGACATCTCATTGCTGCTGATCTTTGCCTCCACTTCCTGTTTACATCCATTACAACATCAGCTACACGTCAATCACCATGACCAGTTTCCTAACGCGGACAACATTGGACCATATCTACTTAGTGTGAGTTGAAACGGCCGCTTGTATTCTCCATTGGAAGCCTTTCGGACATGGTGACATAGGAGCACAACAGTGGGACAGTTGTCACTCCATAACAGGAAGTGCTCGAAAAAGGCCTTAATGGCAGGATCACCAGGTATTATTTTATTGAAAAATGTAGAACTTATAATAACTTCAGAGATTTCATTGACATGGTAAAGTTTATGTTCGATTTTAATCATCGGGGTTGGATCTACTTTAAAGATATAGATATAAACTTAGATAGACATTGGAGGACAGGGTTAGAGAGTTGTCATTGTATTACAGGATGTGCCCGAATAAGGACCTTCAGAGCCCATTCACACCAGGGCGGTTGCGGATCAGTGCTGATGTTATAAGGGAGGTTTTATTTGCGTTTCAACACTGAAACGCAAATCAAAGCGCCCCAAACCACGCTGATCATCGAGGTTCTATTAAAAGCTGTATGGCAACCGCACTGGTCAGCGTGTGAAAAATTGTGCAGGGAGTAGTTCGGGCGGGGGGGCGGTTCGGAACGCGCGGACTCGTGCAGTCGCATGAACGGTCCCCATGGCAATGTATGGGATCGTTCATGTCGGCGGATCTGTGCGGCCGATCCGCCCCAGTGTACACGGGGTCTTATGGTAGGATCACCATGTATTATTATAAAAACCGAGAATGTAACTCTTTCCCAGGTTAAGCAGAGAATGGGAGATGCAGCTGTAAAGGCTACAATTCCCTATAACTGAGCCCAGGCCACTATAAGGATAACCCCTTTGGATGTGTCTTGTATTCCTATTTCCTCCCCCACCCCCATGAGGAAAAAATATGAACTTGTTGGGAAAGCTCAGAATTCCACAGAAAAAGACGATACCTTAGCTTTCAGCCACCAGAGATCAGTTCTGGCAATGAGAGTGCTGCTCTACCCTGATGCTCCCACTCCCATCAACCCTGCCTGTAACCCTAACACTATACCCATACCTATAACTCTAATGCTAACCCTCCCTGTAACCCTAACACTATACCCGAACCTATAACTCGAATGCTAATCCGCCCTGTAACCTAAACTAAACCCTCCCTGTAATCTTAACATTATACCTCCCTGCAACCCTAACACTGGAGCTGGGGGTACATGCGTCAGGAATTACAAAAAAATGTGTTCCCTTTGTGACCCTATTCCGTCAACAGAAGTTGATCATTAAGTCGACTTTTACAGAAGGAACGAAGGAACTTGTTAGAAATTCCTCAGCCGTTCAGTGCTTCCATCCAATTAGCTGCAAGCACTGTTTGGGTATTCTGACAGCGACTGGCACCTCTGTCAGAACGCAAAGCTCACAGCAGGAAATATGTCCATCCACGCTGTTCAGCATGATGGAAGAATCTGTTATATTTTCTTCTTTTAGCCCACAGGTTGAAAGAAGAAAATATAACAGTGTATACCCTATTTAAACCTCCCTGTAACCTCCTGTAAACCTATTGCTAATTATCCATGTGATCCTAAAACTACCCCTTCCTATTACTCTAACGTGAACCCTCCCTGTAACCCTCACTGTACCCAAACATTAACCCTCCCTGTACCCAAACATTAACCCTTCCTGTACCCTAACACTAACCCTACCTGTAACCCTAACTCTAACCCTCCCTGTAACCCTAACTCTTCCTGTAACCCTCCCTGACCCCAAACATTAACCCTCCCTGTACCCTAACGCTAACCCTCCCTGTACCCTAATTCAAACCCTCCCTGTACCCTAACCCGACCCGTACCCTAACACTAAAATGACCTGCACCCTAACTCTAACCCTCCTTGTAACTCTACCTGTACCCTAACACTAACCCTCCTTGTACCTTAACCTGACCCGTACCCTAACACTAAAATGACCTGTATCCTAACTCTAACCCTCCTTGTGACCCTACCTGTACCCTAACACTAACCCTCCCTGTATCCTAACCTGACCCGTACCCTAACACTAAAATTACCTGTACCATAACTCTAACCCTCCTTGTAACCCTCCCTGTACCCAAACTCTAAGCCTCCCTGTAAAACTAACACTAACTCTCCCTGTAACGCTAATACTAACCCTCCCTGTAACCCTAACAATAACCCTCCCTGTACGCTAACACTAGCTCTCCCTGTAACCCTAACACTAACCCTCCCTGTGCCCCAGCTCTAACCCTCCCTGTACCCTAACAATAACCCTCCCTGTAAAACTAACACTAGTTCTCCCTGTAACCCTAACACTAACCCTCCCTGTGCCGCAGCTCTAACTCTCCCTGTACCCTAACTCTAACCCTCCCTATACCCTACCACAGACCCTCCCTGGAACCCTAACACTAACCCTTAATGTAACCCTAACAGTATCCCCCCAGAACCCTAACCTTAACCCTCCCTGTAACCCTAACACTAAATGGCTCTGTAACTCCAAACACTAATGGGGGAATCTACAGTTCTTTACACCTGGGTACATGCATTGTAAAGTTTCACCTTAGTTGATTTTTATTAGAACCATCTGCCAACCAGACTCTGTCTATTATAAACTATTTAGGTGGAAGTAGCACTGTTGACGGTGGACAGAAGAAGCCATACTGAATCATACAGGTATGTCTAGTATCAGGGAAACTTACCTTACGATACCACAAGTCTTTTCCCAAAGTCTCCCCTTTGAGAGATGATTTCTGATTGGCTGAGATAGGTTTATTGACACATGCACATACTAATCCAACTTCCTTTTTTTCCTTTCATGTTTTATTAACCGAACAAAATGGTGTTTTTTGGAAATTCTGTTATTGCATTAGGGGGGGTTATGTTACGTGAGCAGTTTAGATGCAAATGGAGCTTCAAGAAATTCTTCTTTAAGTAAGCCTGAATGATCTTCTAAATCACAAAGCAATTAAAATTCTAAAGGAAAAAAAACATCTTAAGATATTGCACAAAAGACATACAAATGTTTCAATGCGGATTATAAAATGAGAGAGAGAGAGAGAGAGAGGGGAAAAAAAATACTACACTATTTCCCCTTGCTCCGGTCTCAGGGGCTTCTGTGCTGCCTGTGATACTGATTCCGTTGTCTTCCTCTCACAATTCACATGAGCTATTAGATTCCTGACTCCCCTGCCTGCAAGCCAACACCGATTAATATCTGCCTACCTTGTTACCTAATTCATTATGGAATTGCAGTTAATTTGATTTGATATTATTTTAATAAAATTCTGTAATATATTAGATTGTTTCAGGCTATCAAAATAATTTTCCAATTATTACAGTTACTCAAGCAAATCTCTCTTCTTCTCTCTCTCTCTTTTTTTTTTCCCCCTCCGTGAACGGCAGTTGGTCTGACTCAGAATACATTATCTACAACAGCTTCATTCTGGCCAGAGGAATACAAAATAAGAAAATATATGCATGATTAAACCAGAATATATTGCAGGTATTGTGTGCCACGGGATGCCGAGGCTTTTCTGCTCTTTGCCGTATCGTGTTAGGCCTGACGAGGAGAACGCAGAGCCCGGCTGATAGACTGGAACAGATTCCGGAACATGTAGTGAGATGGGCAGTTGATTAGGTATGTCTAGCATGCAAAGCACATGGGACACTGTAGACACTGGTCTAGGGTGCTGCACTTATAGGGAGACACTAAAAGAGGCTTTGATATATTTAACACTTAGGTCTCATTCACACTGTAATCGGCCCGCACGTCAGCTCCGTGCTGCGTGCACGGCCCTATCGAGCAGCTCCCGGGAAGGACAGGTGCTGCGTGTGATTAGTATGCAACCCCCCGTCCTTCTCTATGGGACTACGCGGGCGTAGGCCCTCCTACACTCACCTCAAGTGCAGGTCCGAAGGGGTGTGTGTTTCCCGTCTCGGACGCAGACAGGATCCATCGGACGTCTAAGGCGGGTGAGCGTAGTGGGGCGTACGGCCGCGTAGTCCCATAGAGAAGGACGGGGGCTGCATACTAATCAGATCTAGAAAGGATTGTCACCAGCTCACCAAAAGTTTTGAAGCAAAAAGTTCTTTATTGACAAATCGCCATCCAATACAAGCGCTTTCGGGGTCTCAGCAGTACCCCTTCATCAGGCTCAGAATGACACAGTAAAGCAAACCATCACCTTTAAATAGACATACCAGTGCATATTAAAAACAGACCACTCCCACCAGTTGCAGCTTGAAAACCGTATATTCCCGCCATTCTGCACTCAAATTAGGTTTACCTGTAATCCACTAATGTACACGCAGCACCTGTCCTTCCCAGGAGCTGCTTGGTACGTGCGCGTAGCACAGAACTGTACGTGTGGGCCGATTACAGTGTGAAGGAGGGCTTAAAGTGATATTGAAAGCAAAAGGTTTTAAGGCTATTTGAAATGCTGATGAAATCACTTACAATGAAATTTTTGTGGGTTGATGTAGCTGCCTGGCTGCACTCAGATTTATTATCACATAATGACCAACCCAAAACAAGCATTCAGCAAGGAAGTATGAAGAATAGTCAGAATTCCTTATCAGTATGCTTGCTTCTGGTCAATAACACAAAAAGTACCAAAGCCAAATTCTTAGTAATGAGAGCCAGGCCACTAGCATTTTAAAACTCAATTAAACAATCAGATAAATACATTCCAGGTGCATTAAAAGAAAGGCGTATAAAGTCTTATAGTTTGTTTCCTTTAGAAAGCAGCTACAGCCTGAGTAGAAAAGCCTGTCCCCTGGCAGCATGTGCAGAGAAGGTCCCTTGCTCTCTGTGCGGAAGTAGTGGCCTCTCTGCAGAGCTCCAACACATCTCCTGCTAATTCTGAGCTATAACATCTCAGTCAGCAAATCTCATCTCCTGCATATTGGAACCTCTGCAGAGAGACCACTCTTTCTACACAGAGAGCAATGATCCTTTTCTGCAGCGTGCTGGCAGGGAACATGCTTTTTTTTTTCCAGCTGATATGCTGCTCCTTTAATAAAAGGAATGTAATTAAATAAAAGGTGGCAAAAATGGTGGCTTTCCACTATTGATTGTTCAGCAAATGCATCCTGATTTTAGAAAATAAAAGCAATTTCCATGTCATCTCGGTCTGTTCTGCAAGTTCATTGCTGACGTGTGAAAGATTCAATTTAAGGCCCCGTTCACTGCTGAGCGATTTGTCTTGTGTTTCCAGAAGTGCATCAATGATCGACAATGAGATTTCCATTTATTTTGTATTCCTTATGCCTGTTCACATCTGAGGAGTACAGGATGCTTTTGGCCCCATAGACTTTAATGTGAGTGCTTGAAAAACCCAAAAGCTTATGCCTTACAATTCATCAACAACACTTGTACAGTCGCATGTAAAAAATGCACCAAAGATGCCAACGCTCAAGTGTCAACCTAGCCTAAGTGGGTTTACCTTCTATTTATTCGTTTATACACGTTTCCTTAAAGAGGAACTTTACCTATATCTTTAAAATAACAACAAAGAAGCCTTTAGAAATGTTTAGTGATGACAATTTACAAACACACACTTCTAGATTATTGTCGGCTTTGTATTCTTTGCATTCCTTATTTCTCTTTCCTTCCCCAGTCTTCTCATACTGTATCTTATTTTACTTCCTGGAACTCTGGCACATGTGACTAGGTCATGTCACCATGCACAGCATCTCAGGGGAGGAAAGTGCCTTTCCCTAAGATCTTGTAAGATTATAGATGAGATTTCCCAGCAATGCTCTGCTGATGTAACCTTCCCAGGATGCAGTTGCATCACAAGAGGGATGCAGGGGGTGCGGCCTGCACCGGGTGACACCATCAGAAGGAGTCTGTGAGCAGAGGTGTCATACTTTTCATATTTTTTGCCACGATGCACGTCAATAAATAGACGTATTTTGCAAATTTGGAGTGCCGGTGTCTCTGCTTCAGCTCACGATTGTTACGGTTGCCACCCGTTGACTACCGCAGCACCCAATTCTTGAATGGATTTACGCGGTCAGGAGTGCGATGGGACCATGGATTATCTATACTTTTCATATGACAACTCTGCTCAAAGACCTGAATGGCATTCGGGAGCTCACAAATAGCATGGAGGCTCTCACGAGATCAATAAAGGGTACTGTGGAGTAGACATGTGCGATTCGTTTCGTTCCGAATCGAAATTCGGACGAATTTTCGGAAATTCGGACATTCGGATGTATCCGAATTCCGAATTACAGACATAACGAATGCAAACGAATCCGAATTTCCATTTCCGAAATTCGGTAGCGTTAGTACGAACGTTTGTTTCGTTTTCTGTTCTTATTCATTTCTTATTCGTTTCGTTCGTTGGAGCAAAGTGACATTAGAGAAGGAGAAAAATATTTTTTCCCCCTCAAATGTCACTTTTGCTGCAAACGAACGAAACGAATAAGAAACGAATAAGAACAGAAAACGAAACGAACGTTTGTACTAACGCTACCGAATTTCGTCCGAATCCGAATTCTGAATCCGAATTGACTTTCACACCCGAATCCTGAAAAACGAACTAACACAAATCCGAATTTAAAACGAAACGAAACTAAACCAATTTTTTGGCAGTGCACATGTCTACTGTGGAGAGATTCTCCACTACTTGGTTTTACTGGTTCGGATTCCTGGAATCTGACAAATACAGACAATTGATGGAATCCCGGAGGACTGTTGTTTGAACTGGATAGCTTTTTTCCTCCTGTTCTTTTTCTTGTTCTTTTTTCTCTCTTTTTCTCCACTCTTTCTCCCATTATTCTCCTCTCTGCTCTCCGATTTCCCAGACTCTTCTCTGGTTGCTTAGAAGTTCTTACTTTTTATACTTATCCCTCCTCATATTATGGTTTTTGACCTGTTTTAGCGATGTTTGCATTGCATTCTTACATTTGCTTTCTGCCACCCGCCTGCGAGTGGGGGAGGGTTCTCTTTACGTCCTATATATTGCTTTTTATACAGTTTGGATATCTTTCTGCCTCACCTGGTGACCAATACTGACGTCCACTGCTATACATTGCTGTGTTAGCATACTTGTTTGGATATCTTTCGATACTTGTCTTGTCTTGTATTACTTTTTTTCTTTGTATGTTCTTATATGAAAAATCTTCGTCAATAAAAATGTAAATTATAAAAAACATAAAGAGAAGGTAACATTACAATTAGGGAAGCATTGATACCGATACTAGTATCAGTTTCGGTGCTGATACCGAGTATTTGGGTGAGTACTCCCACTCGCCCAAATGCTCCCGATGCCTGGCTTCCTGATACTGGAATACTGGTACCCGATACCAGTATTCCAGTATCAGGAAGCCAGGTCATTAAATGCTGCCCAGCTTCCCTATTGGCCTCCTGTGCGTCCCTGCACCTTTTGAGGAGAAGTAGGCTACCTCCAGGTACACCTGCATTTAATTTATCGATTGCATTAATATGCTCCCACTTGGAGACTTATATAAATAGAGTTAGAACCACACTTTACAATGGTACCTTGACGGGGCGGTGTGGCTTCTACATATTTTTGGCCAAAGGTGTGTGCAACTAAAACCTCTGCTTTTAACGCATACTGTTCGGCGGGGTAATTTGTTTTGTTGCAGGCTAGCTGGCAGGTGTGCTGGGGACCTTTTTGTGTTTTGTTTTGTTGTCAGCCTTCCCATGCGCACCCTGCCACAAATCACAGTTTGATTCGGTTTGCGATCAATTTAGAAACGTGGAACGAATTAAGTTCGTAAACCCGAGGTAAAGTCAGAATAGATACATTGTTACATGGAGTACATTATAATAAACAAAGGGTTCCATTATTAAAGACATTGCATACAGTGACCTTTCATAGTGTTATAATATCATAGGGATAGTTACCTACTCGTTTACTAACATGGAGACGGTTACATTGTTGCATATAGTGATATAACATAATGCCATAATAGTTACATTCTGAGAATCTTTGTTCTCTTCCAGAGCTGCAGGCACTTCTGCTATCTGACATTTCCAGATGCATCAAATAGCAGGTCCCCCCACTGCACTCTGTGGTTTCACCCAGCAGCTACTACATCTCTACTGTCTCCTGCAGTGATAGCTGCCAGTGGGAGGAACCACTGCGTGTAGCAGGGGACACAGAATCCCACATAGTGTCAGATAGTAGTGGCGCCCATTCTAGAAGAGAGCAGAAACCAGACAGATAAGTATTCAGCTCCTAATTGACATGGTGCTTTGAGTTTACCCTTTTAATCACAACAACAGAGGAAAAAAATGTGGGAATTATCTTAGTAAATGTGGCTTTTATCCCTCGATGGCTAAAACACCTGAATATCATCATATACAGTTTAGCAAATGATTTTATCTTATTTGTTTTGGCATCACGACAACAGTCATCAGAAGTCTGGACTAAAGTACTGGATTTAATCTTAGCTTTACAAGTAAATTGTTTTATGGCTTCACATTGCATTACACCCCATAACACTATCCGTTGTTGTTGATTTTTTTTTTTATTTGTCTTTTAAACATTACAATCTGCCACATGAACAGTTACAAGAGCCTGCTGTTACCAGGAAATGGAGCCCTGGTGAAAAGCGAAAGTGTTTTTGCACCTGTTTCCAGTAAAAAGACGCCTTCTACCTTTGTACACGAAGGCTCGGGTTTATCACAAGGTCTTCTGAGAGCGAAAGATTGACACCGATGCATTGAAGGCAATTGCTGGTGGCTAATTCTGTAAAACATTTGCAAAGGTGAAAGAGGATATGAAAAGTCCCTCAACCCACAAGAACCAATCGGATTAAAAGCAGAACTTCAGGGTAAATTCACACTATATAAATATATATATATATATATATATATATATATATATACTATTTTTAACTTGCCCCAAAACATTTGTAGTTCTGTTTGAGGAACCTTGCGTTCCAGGCATCCCTGCCAGGCAGCCTAGCCAGTTCATAGATCCTCATATGGGAGGACAGAGCCAAGTGAGCAAGCAGAGGGATGACCTCCTCTTCTGTTCTCCTTTGTGGGGATTTTTATGCCACTGCACCATTAAACAGCTAAATACACAGATACGCGGGACCTCGACAGCCTTCCAATGAGCCAGAGGCGCCTGTAAACAGGTGCCAGCCCGCACATCTCCTCCTCCGTCTTCTTGCTGCCCACCTCCAGACCCCCAGGTGAAACACGCACAGCACTCCTGAAAGCTTGCATAGCCCACCTGAGACCGCACACAGCCACTTGAGAGCCCACATAGCCCTCATGAGACCCCACATAGCCACCTTAGAGCCCCCATAGCCCACCTGAGACCCCACAGCTCATCTGAGAGCCCACCTCAGGGCCGGCACAGCCCATCTGAGAGCCTGCAGAGCTCATTTGAGAGCCCGCAGAGTCCACTTGAGAGCCCGCAGAGTCCACCTGAGAGCCAGCACAGCCCTGGTGAGAGCCTGCACAGGCCACCTGAGAACCTGGAGACATCAGGACGCCACCCACATATGTCGCTTGATATTTATTTTTATATTGCTATATAATGTATTGCTGGAATTTGTAGTCTTCTATAGCGGGTCTCCTTACTCCCTCCCCTGGCTGTCTCTTCTTGCTCTTCCTAATGGCTGCCTCTCCTCCCCTCTCTATTCTATATTCTCCAAAAAAGAAAATGGCAGCGCATGGCACTTGATCGTTCGGGTTTCACTTGAAGAAAAGGTGGCAACCTTATGTTACATACATGTTGTATTCTTTTCAGTAAATTGTAATGTGGGAAGTTTTAGATTTGATGGGGGCTGCAGATGAGGCTCACGGACTCTAGGTGGTTGCGTCCCAGTTCTCAGAGGTCCTTTTTTTGCTGGGAAGCCACGAAGGGTTAATCATGTACATTGCACCGGATGTGTGCTACATGTGTGTGCATGCCTCCTCCTCCAGACTAGGAACATCAGGGCACTATGGGCTGGAGGCAGATTGATAAGGGAGATGAGTTTATTATCTCCAGGTGTGACACACATTCTGCTCTTCTTCTGTCTTTACTTCCTTCTACACACGCACACTTCAGCCATTAGCTTTACTAGCGGCTGTAAAAGATCCTTTTTGTGGCCGCCTTCAAGGTGTTCACGTTGTTGTACTCTAGCAGCTAAAATAACTTTCCCCACTTGGTCTGCGCATTGTGCTTTTATGAACTGGAACAGTAAAGAGTAATGAAGACATTTGCATTGCAGTTGTTACTGTTTAAAGAACTTGTGAACCTGACAGTTACAGCTGAAGTTTAATCTGCTTATGTTTTGCATTCCCCGGTCTCCTCTTTTCCTCCTCGTTAACGTGCTAATAGAATTTTTAAAACAAAACCTTCTTCTGTTCATGAATTACTTTAGATTAGTCCCAATGATGTCATCACTGGGTCTCTGTGCTTCCCTATGTAGTCCCTGGTTTCTCTCTCCCTCCTTATTGACATGCTAATGGAACGTTTAAAATAAAACCTTTCTGATTCCATGACATGCCTTAGTTTAGACCTGGTGATGTCATCATTGGGTCTCTGTGTTTCTCTATGCCAGCCTTCTGGGTTCCTCAGGGGTGCCTCACATTTTCACACAAAGTCATGCCTCTGATGTGAAGGGGGCTCCTGATGGGAAAGAGGGGGACTCTGATGGGAAAGGGGCTGCTGATGTGAAAGAGGGGGACTCTGATGTGAAGGGGGCTCCTGATGTGAAAGAGGGGGGGTGTGATGTGAAAGAGTGGGAGTCTGACGGGAAGGGGGGGGGTCTGATGTGAAAGGGGGGGAGTATGATGTGAAGCGGGCTCCTGATTTGAAAGAGGGGGAGTCTGATGTGAAGAGGGCTCCTGATGTGAAAGAGGGTACTCCAATGTGAGTGGGGACTCTGATGTGAAAGGAGGGAGACTCTGATGTGAAGGGGGCTCCTGATGTGAAAGAGGGGGGCTCCTGATGTGAAAGAGGGGGGCTCCTGATATGTGATGTGAAGGGGGCTCCTGATGTGAAAGAGGGTACTCCAATGTGAGGGGGGACTCTGATGTGAAAGGAGGGGGGCTCTGATGTGAAGGGGGCTCCTGATGTGAAAGAGGGGTACTCTAATGTGAAGGGGGCTCCTGATGTGAAAGAGGGGGACTCTGATGTGTAGGGGGCTCCTGATGTGAAAGAGGGGGACTCTGATGTGAGAGGCTCCTGATGTGAAAGAGGGGGACTCTGATGTGAAGGCTCCTGATTTGAAAGAGGGGGACTCTGATGTGAAAGGAGGGGAACTCTGATGTAAAGGGGGCTCCTAATGTGAAAAAGGGGGACTCTAATGTTAAGGGGGGCTTCTGATGTGAAAGAGGGACTCTGATGTGAAGGGGGGCTCCTGATGTGAAAGAGGTTACTCCAATGTGAGGGTGGGATTCTGATGTGAAAGAGGGGGACTCTTATGTGAAGGGGCCACTGATGTGAAAGAGGGGGGCTCCTGATGTGAAAGGGGGGTGTACTCCAATGTGAGGGGGGGCATCTGATGTGAAAATGGGACTCTGATGTGAAGGGGGCTCCTGATGTGAAGAGGGGTACTCTAATATGAGGTGGGGCTCCTGATGTAAAAGAGGGGGACTTTGATATGGAGGGGGTCCCCTTGATGTGAAATGGGGGCGGCTCTAGTGTGGGGGTCTCCTGTAGTAAATAGAGGGCCCCTGATGTAAAAGAGGGGTAGTCTAATGATAGGGGGGCTTCTGATGTGAATGGGGGGCTGTGATGTTAAGGAGACTCTGATGTGAAGGGTGAACCCCACTGTTTGAGTGTTTTTGTATGTGGTCCCTGTGATATGTTGCCACCTGTGCAATAAGTCCATTAGTGAAATTTCCTTACAGGTGTATAAAATCACGCACCTCGGCATGCAGACGCTTCTACAAAGATTTGTGAAAGAATGGGTCGCTTTCAGGAGCTCAGTGAATTGAAGAGTGGTACCGTGATAGGTTGCCACGTGTGCAATAAGTCCATCCATGACATTTCCTTGCTACTAAATATTCCACGGTCACCTGTTACTGGTATTATAACAAAGTGGAAGCAACTGGAAACAACAGCAACTCAGCCACGAAGTGGTAGGCCACATAAAATGACAGAGCGGAGTCAGCGCATGCTGAAGCACACAGTGCGCAGAAGTCGCCAACTGTCTGCAGAGGCAATAGCTACAGACCTCCAAACTTCATGTGGCCTTCAGATTGGCACAACAACAGTGCGTAGAGAGCTTCATGGAATGGGTTTCCATGGCCAAGCAGCTGCATCCAAGCCTTACATCACCAAGTGCAATGCAAAGCGTGGGATGCCGTGGTGTAAAGCACGCCGCCACTGGACTCTAGAGAAGTGGAGACGTGTTCTCTGGAGTGACGAATCACTCTTCTCTGTCTGGCAATCCGATGGACATGTCTGAGTTTGGCGGTTGCCAGGAGAACGGTACTTGCATGAGTGCATTGTGCCAAGTGTAAAGTTTGGTGGAGGGGGCATTATGGTGTGGGATTGTTTTTAGGATTTGGGCTTGGCCCCTTAGTTCCAGTGAAGGGAACTGTTAAGGCATCAGCATACCAAGACATTTTGGACAATTTCATGCTCCCAACTTTGTGGGAACAGTTTGGAGATGGCCCCTTTCTGTTCCAACATGACTGCGCACCAGTGCACAAAGCAAGGTCCATAAAGACACGGATAGCGGAGTTTGGGGTGGAGGAACTTGACTGGCCTGCACAGAGTCCTGACCTCAACCCGATAGAAAACCTTTAGGATGAATTAGAGCGGAGACCGCAAACCCGGCCTTCTCGTCCAACATCATTACCTGACCTCACAAATGGTCCAACATTCTCATAGACACACTCCTAAACCTTGTGGACGCCTTCCCAGAGGAGTTGAAGCTGTTATAGCGGCAAAAGGCTGACCAACTCAATATTGAACCCTACGGACTAAGACTGGGATGCCATTAAAGTTCATGTGCATGTAAAGGCTGGCGTCCCGATACTTTTGGCAATATAGAGTATACTGATTAATGTGGGTTAAAGCAAGTAATTTTCCTTTACACTAAGTTATCAAATAAGTCCGCAGTGTATGCTGGAGTATTGTTGTGATCTTAATTCCTTGTTCCAAATCCGCGTATTGCGTCTTCGGTATTTCGGCATCAAACACATTATTCCTGCATTGCTTGACGTACGTGTAATCTAACTTGAACTGATCATCCGTGGCATTGTGACTTGAAACGCGTCAGTCCTCAAAAAACTTTTTGCAAGATCATTCACACACACCCTCCTCTGATTTTGTTTGGATGCCTTTTTTTTTCCAGCGAGACATAAAAAAAGGACAAAAAGACACCACAAAGCTACTAGCTTGTCACTTCATACGGAATTTCAAAGGCTAACTAAGTAGATGCACATTTAAAAAAAAAGGAATCTTCGTGCATTTCAGGTGACAAGTAAATGCTAAGGCTTGAACTTCATCTGTGCTATTGTCAATAACTGAATATGTTATACTGTTTAGTATAATAGCAAGATTATGGGTATTTCTCGAATCATTCATCAAAGTTACAAAGGA
The DNA here is from genome assembly GCF_000935625.1 of Nanorana parkeri. Lineage (NCBI taxonomy): Eukaryota > Metazoa > Chordata > Amphibia > Anura > Dicroglossidae > Nanorana > Nanorana parkeri. The sequence goes on from NW_017306498.1 coordinate 1,355,214, forward strand.
GGACAAAAAAAAAACAACAAAGAAAAAGCAGTTTTCAAAAATGAGGGGAAAAAAATAAGTTTTGTTATTCAAAGTAAAGATGACTCAATATCAGAGAGTGTTACCATTGTTATTCCAAAAGGGGATATTGTTCCTTTTCTCTTACCAAATGTTAATCGCCTTCAAGTGAACAGTTATTTTCTGCTCTTTTTTTTTCAGATAAGAATTTTGCTCATAACGGATCAGGAAAAAAAAGAGAGAACTGAAATTGTAATACAAAACAGCACAAGATTAGAGTGAGCCCCTTTTCTAGCCCAAAAAGTTTATTGAGCACCCAGAAGGTTGCTAAATTATCAATCATGTCATTAATAGCAATGAGCAAAACTGATTTTTATTTTTACCATTTTTTTTTTAAATCAGAGGATTTTGGTGAAATTTCGCCATTTTGGAAAAAAAAGCATTGGCGTCATCAGAGAATGCAAACCTTATCTCAACTATCCTATACCTTGTGCCAACAATGGCCCCTCATTAGCCTCAATATTTTACAATGTTTTTCTCAGCAAAAAAAAAAAAAAAGCTTAAGAAGTTAAAGACGATCCTCAAACCATCTTCTGGAGGGGGCTTACTTTTGTTCCACATGGTCCCTGTGTGTGTGTTGTAAAGTAGTCACCACTCCAAGCTCACCCCTGTGATGGAATAAAATCTCAATACAAATTAGTAAATTAACGTGAGATTCTAGTCTATCACGGGAGTGGGCTTGGAGCGGTGACCACTTTACAACACACACAGGGGCCATGGGGAACAAAAGTAGCCCCCCTCCAGAAGGAAGGACAGTGTCAGCGCCAATTCAGAGATGATTTGAGGATCTACAGCCGAGTGATACACAAATAAGATACATTTTTGTTACTAGTTAAGGTACTTGAATGTATTTTTAAGATTAGGTCCTGATAATGTGTCACTTTAAATTTGACTGCGAAAGGGGAAATACACTTTAACCCCTTGCCGTCCGCCCGTTGTAAAAAAACGGACGGACGGCACTGCAGCATTGGCGGGTTGCCGTCTCCAGACTGCATTTTTTTTACTAATGTAGGAGCCATTTTTTAGATTCTTTTTTCAAGGAATAAGAATAAAACTGTATCTCCTCCATATACTCAAACTTCTATTTTAAACTAATATTAAACTCCAATAATAAATCCAGTTCATACAAATATACATTTCCCAGCAAAGTATTTGCTTACATTTTTGCCCAGCCACTTACAGTTGCCACGTTTCCAAACAGCTCCAACTCTCTCAGTTTGGCTTCCCTGAACTTCGGGTCCAGTGCCAGATCAGAAAGGACAGCAAAGTCTCCAGCAGCCAAGAAGGGAGTAGGAAGGAGGTGACTTGTAGACATGTGCAGGGGAAAAAAAAATCATTTTGGACAAAACAAATTAAAATGAAAAACATTTTCATTTGTTTCGTCAATGGAAACAAATGGTAATGCTGTTTCAGATTAAGGGCTTGTTCACATCGAATGCGGTGCGTTTCAGAGCGGTAGCTGCTGGAACGCACTGCAATTCCTCAATAAACTTCCCCCTGCGTTCTGGGGTGGGGGGCGTGGCGGTGCATTGAATTCAATGGCACCGCTTCCACACACCCCCGCCCGCTGTGCAATCGGACGCGTGTCAAAACTTTGCCTGCGTTCCATTCCACTGCAAACGCAAAAAATAGGGCTTGCTCTAATGCTCTGGAACGCACCGCATTTGGTGTGAACAAGCCCTCAGAGGCAACGAGCCTCCAAATCTGAAACCGCACAAAGAAACTGCAGAATGAGCGGTGGCCATAGCACATGCATGCCGCCATTTTGGAGTATATCTTGGTATAAAATGGCGGTGCGCATGCGCAGAACGCGCCGGAGGCCAATATGGCAGCTGCACGTTCTGGTAACAAATTTTTATATGCCCGAACATCGTTTTAGTATATTCGGGCATATAAAAAAATGTGTTGTTTTTCGGATTCGGGCGAAACGCTGAATTAACTGAATTTCGTTGATTTGCAGGTTCGTCCGAATGCGCATGTCTAGTGACTTGCCTTGCTGTGCCTGTGTGTTGGTGGAGGCATACACAGTTTATTAGCACACACAAGAGTGCCTACATTGGACCCCGCAATGGAAAGGGGCCACCCTAAAACAGGATATCAGGGCCAGTGCTCAGAGGACCAGCTGATTCTGCAGGAAACTAAAACTTTTAAACATCAAGGAGCGGCGTCCATTGTAAGTGACTTCATCAGCATTTGAAATAGCTTAAAAACCTTTTGATCTTTAATATCACTTTAATCTTTTTTTATTTTCCAAAGACAAAATAGAAAACAGAAAAAGATCATAGATGGAAAAAATGGTGCAGTGATTGCACTAAGAAGCAAAGGTTACAGCCAGAATAGTCGTAGAGGAACATCTGTTTTTCGATTGGCATATTTGATTTGACTCGAGAATACAGCACCAAAGTGGCCTGATGCATAATGAGGATAAAATTTAATAAACAGGCTCGGATATTTTATACATCGCTAGAAAGTCTCAGTTCTGTGTCTGTACTCTGAAGGGAAATTTGAGCAATGATCAGTACGGAGCACAAACAGCATATAGAAGATGAATGTGTTTCAAGCGGAGCAGAAGTAACGCGTGCATATAATAATAAGTTCAAAAGTTTGTCATGTGGCAAGACGGGAGTCCTTATTAAACAGATTTACTGACCAAACCTTAATGCTCCCAAGGCAGATGCTGATGGTACATATGTCCTCTTGTCAGTCCATTTCATGTGTCAATGTGATGTTATGGTCTTCAGAGCAGACATACACATTGCCGAGATTGAGTTCTCAAAACAGATAACAAAGAAAGTTTAAAACAAGATGGCTGAGAATGTTGCAAAGAACTTACTTTGTAGAGTTATGGGCTATTTGGGCAAGCAAATGCAAAATGGAAGTAGGAGGTGAGGGGAAACCTTAAAATGGGTAAACCTGCTCTGGTGACAGCAAAGACAGGATACCCCCCTTTGCTGTATTTCTGGAAAGGGACGGGACAAAGGCAAATTAAAATCTGACATGGCCTAGCTAGTATTAGTTAGTCACATTCCCCTGGACTTGTTCTGTAATGTTGAAGAACACATCTTCAGCTCTACTGTAGTGAGTGTAAGAAAATACCCCAGTATTTAAATCCTCCCATCCGCAGCGCCAAAGCAAAGAGTAGAGGGGTGGCACCGCTGCACAAAAGCCCCCCCCAGAGGTGTCCCGAGACGGGGTGACACCGGGTGCGGGTACTGGGTGACACCCCGCAGTGACGTACGCAGACATGGACGCTGGCATAGAGAGGAGGGGACGTTCACCCGGCGGGATAAGGTATGCCACCGGGTCCCCTCCTCTCTCAAGCAATTGTCGGGCTCTTGGTCCATGACTGAGTGCCTGACTTTTCAGAGGGGGTGACACCAAAATGACTGTCAGTCATCCAATATGTCATCCTATCCAATGGTGTCACCTGGGTGCGGGCCGCACCCCCTTGTGATGCCACTGCCCCCCTACCGACACCGCCACACCCACAGTGCCAAGATCCATAACCACCACAGGCTTGGCAGGGAGCGGGGTGCATTGAGGAACCTAGCCTTGGGGCAGCAAAGAGAGTAAATCCGGCTATGCCCTGGCCAATGCCATTACCGCAAGTGGCTACTGGTATGTAAGAAGGATCTTGGGTATTGTTGGTCATGGATCACCCATCATCATATTTGACTGACCTTATCTCATCTTGTTATTCCAGTTTTCTCATCTCTGCATGTGTTCAATTGTTTCTTTTTTCCATGCTGATTCTCATGCTGATTTATCATTGTACTTGACATATTTAGGTGCTTGTTATCAGGACACCTCACAGTAACACCTTATCGGTGTACACCTTATCGGTGTGAATGTACTGATATCTTTATTTGATAAGTGTTAAAACACAATTTAAAAATAAAAAATAAATCACTTTGATTTGCTCACCAATTACAAACACCGAACACATTAGGTAAACAATTTTAAACAAAATCTACATTCTTCCCAATAGGAAGAGTCTGAGGTGTAAAATAATTGATGGATTGGGAAAAAAAGCTAAAAATATATGCAGTGATGTATGCTTGAAGATGAAACCACAAGTCCGGTAGAAGCCTTCTCTAAGAATATGAATTCATTATTTGCCAAAGACAGAAGATAAGCTGGGAGGCCCAAACTGGGATTGTGCCCCTTAGGTGCCACCATGAAGGCAATGCTACCCCCTGCCCTAATTTAAAGGGAGATTATATTCTCTTTAATAATAAAATATAATATATGTCTGTGAAGGTTCTCATTCATCCAGGTCAGGGTATATCTGTAAAAAAAAAAGTTGAGGCACCTGGACTTGCTGTATTTTTCTTGAAGACGTTTCACTGGTCATCCAACCAGCTTTCTCAATTCAGAATGCCTTGTACAAAAAAATTATCTAGGAATAAATATGGTGAATGTTGCTCCAATCCACGTAATCTGTTGGTCACAATCAGGTGTTGAATGCATTTGCATAATCGGGAGCTAGGAGGTGTTATTAACCTGCCCAGATAGAGGTGTTAAAACAGCATTGTAAAGCAGTGACCTTTTTTCCTTTAGATGTAGGTATACTGCTGAATCTTGACCAGGGGGTTTTGCTTTTCTATGCTGTGCCATACGCTGGTGTAGCTGCTGTTTTGTTTCCCCGACATACAATTCTGAGCACTCCTCACTGCACTGGACTGCATACACAATGTTGTTCATCTTATGTTTTGGCGTTGGGTCTTTTGGGTGAACCAGTTGTTGCCTCAGTGTATATAATATATATATACTTCATCAGCATAATATGACTAATGATATCACTGTTTAAATAAATGCTTTATTTCTAAACTCAAAAAATGTTAAGTTTTTTTTTTTTGTAATTATCTGTACATGGGGAAGCCATTTTAGATCTTTATATATGCAGGCTCTGTTGCTGCTTTAGGTGTATCCAAACCCCAAAACAACAATGTAATATATTGCAGTTTACCAGTCCTTAGATGTGGTGGCCAAATTATTATTATTTTTTTTGGGGGGGGGGGGGGTTCCCTTTATTTTTACCTGGTGATCCTGTATATAAAACTTTCTGTCTCTTCATGTCTACACCAATTTTTACATTGTATGGAGGGAACCCAGGTTGTCACCCCAGTTGGACATCAAATATGTCTGCCTTCATTCATATCCATTACATGGGGGGATAATGGAATGGCTCCCTCAATAGATACAAAGGAAAAATGAGCATTGACAGGAAGGGACAGGTAGTTTGGTATTTTATAGGATCACCAGATGAAAATAAAGGGAAAGAAAACTAACGCAGGCACTTCGTCTAACGACTGGTAAGCTGAAATATATCATATTTTTGTTTTTGGCTTTAAAGAAATAGAACGGAATTTAATGGAAATTTTTGGCCACGTCCTATTTAATTTAGCCTTAGAAATTTTATCGAAAGAGACAAAGTTCAACATAACTCTGCTTGAAGCCAGCTACAGATGGAGAAATTTGTCAGGGTTTAACACTTGGCCCGACTACAATTAAAATGTTTCACGACATTTAATTCTTCGCAAATTCCAGGCCAAACTGCAACCGAGGAATCCTCTACATATCACGTAGCTAGGGTCAAACCAATTTTATTTGTGCCTTTTACCTCTGTAATATGCCTGCTGGAAAATAATCTTACATACACAGGTCCTTGAACCTATCATTAGGAAAAAATCTGAGATCCAAAGTGTACTTTGGGAGAAGCAGAAAATTTCAAAATCAGGATAATGCCTCCTAATTTTTCAGGGCTCAAACAAAACTGATTTGGTCGGCTCGCCTAAGCAAGGAGATTGTGTTTGTGCCGGGCATGCAACAAGAAATTAAACCTTCCCACTTTAAATACAGAAGTATAATTTTTCAGAGCTGCGCTTTTTGTCTTTTTTTTTTCTTTCAACTGCTTCAGCCTCGTAGACTAAAGATCGTGTTTCGGATCAAAGATGTCTCCGCAACCAAGGACATGGTCTGAATTTCCAGAGGAAGGCAGCCAGCTGTAATCCTTCTCGAAACCACAGTATTTTTCCTTGCCCTTTCCAAGATTTATTCATTGGCTGTTCTAGCGTTCTTTGTAATGGACAGGCATCAAATGGCATTGTAGGAGCCGTCTGCAACTGACTTATGTCAGTGGTCTTGCCTAGAAATTAGCAGCAGGGAGTTGTACAACCTTTTTTTGTCCTACAAATGTTGGTTGCAGTATTGCTGCCAATAAAAAAATAAAATAATAATTTCCCTGAAAGGGGAGCAATCCTAAAAATTCCAACATTTATTTTTAATATTGACCCATGTTTGCTGACTGTGTGCAGGATACAATTTTTAGACAAAAAAGTTAGACCCTGGGGGAGTACAGGAAACCTTTGGCTTGAGGGCAACTACAATCAAGTGGCTCTTTCATATTAGCGAGAGACTTCTGTGGGCTAAAGAAAGTGCTGCATTGGACTCTCTGCATTTGGTCACTTGAAATCTCAGAGACACAAAGGAAGTAATTGCTGGAAGACTTTCCTCTGACGGGAAATGCATGCACAGGTGGGAACCGGGAATGGGTAGCCAATGTATATAATGTAATTTATGGATCGCTGACTGTGGGGGCAGCTCTGATTAAAGTCTGAATACTGAAGTATGTAAATTTAGGATCACCAGTCCAACATACAGTATATTATTAGTACTGCCCAGGAACCCCTTCCACTCTCATCCTCTAGCCCAGTCCTTCATGGTTAGACCTGGAATAAAGCCCATCTCTGTAAAAAATAAATCAAGACAACTGGACTTGCTGTATTTTTTCTTGAAGGCGTTTCACTGGTCATCCAACCAGCTTTCTCAATTCAGAATGGCTTGTACAAAAAAATTATCTGGGAATAAATATGGCGAATGTTGCTCCAATCCACATAATCTGTTAGTCACAAGTGTTTATTGTATTTGCATAATTGGAGTCTAGGAGATGTTATTAACCTGCCCAGAGAGAGGTGTTAAAACAGCATTGTATGTGGCAGACAATAAATGTGTGTCCCCCCCCACCTCTATTCTCCATTTTTACATAAATAGCCTCTTTCACACCTCTTGTAAGCCACTCCTCCTCCCTGTCTAGGATGCATACTTGACTGTCTTCAAAGGAGTGACCTTTTTCCTTTAGATGTAGGTGTACTGCTGAATCAAAAATTCTCTGGGAATGAATACTTTTTACCGATATACCATGACCTGGATGAATTAGACCTTCACAGACATTTTTTTGCAGAGTTAAGCTTTAATGCTGTGAAAAAGTGAAACACAGGTATTTCATCCAACCTTCTCCTATAATAAACCTTGTGTACCCCAATTTACATCACCTGGTCCCCCCCCCCCAAACTGTTATCATTGTTCAGTAAGCAAGTAAATCTATTTTTTGGTTCATTAACCAGAAATAGACTCGGTGTAATGAATGAAACGCACCCACCATTTCAATTCACTAAATTCATAATGAAAAGAAATGTAAATGGTTTTATTATTCGCCAGTTCAATCGGAACAGATTTTTCTTCCCTGACATGCTTTAAACCAACATGACATCTAATGATCATGGTTAGCAGAACTTCTGCAACACTTGAAAAGAAACAATTTTGGTTCATTAACTGTGCTTGGGGCTAAAAATAATAATAATAGGAAAGCAGCGCAACAGAAATCACAGACACAAACGTCTCGGCGACCGCCGGAGAGGGCGCAGCCTCGCCAGCCAGTGAAAGGGGAGCGCTCCAAACGCTTTGGCTGATCATTTTTTAAACTGAACGCTGAAATGGATGTGAATTGTTACTTTTGTTTATTGTTTTCATTTGCATGAGTTTATTATATGGCGGGCGGGAGGAATGGCTTCTGACGATGGCCTGGCGCCATTTGCCGTGAAATGAATGCTCTCTAGAGTGCCACTCCATGTTATAGGTAGCACCAGTGCTAAATGTAGAAATGCCGCCATATTTACTCATGATGTAATCCAGATTCATCATGGTACCATGTCACCCTGTGTCATGCTATAAGGTTTTTACCTTTTTTCATTCTTTGTTGCATCTCAGCACTGCTGATCTGCTGCAGCAACTTTCCCGCTACTTCCTGTCTGTGTGCACTCCATGGCATTTCTCGGGGTGGGTTTCCTGATGCTGACAACATTGGATCATGCCTGTGTATTGTGTGTTGAAACTGACCCATCGGAGCTTGTGTGACAGTATGACAACTCAGGAATACATGAACAGAGCGTTGCCACTGTAGAACAGGACGTGCCTGCACAAAGACCTTCATGGCAGGATCGGCAGGTGTTATTTTAAATAGGGATGCATTGATACCAATACTAGTATTAGTATCGGTGCCGATACCATGTATTTGGGTGAGTACTTCTACTTGCCCAAATGCTCCGATACTTACCGCCGATTCCGGAACTTCCGGTCTGAGGGACATCTCCCTCTGACGGCACTGCCAAGGGAGCATGGAGGCGGCTTCTGTTCCAATCAGGAAGCCAGGTGTGGGTTATGGCACAGATTTGGAAGAATTACACAAAGCTCACCAAGATTAAAGGAAGAATACACAGGACTCTTGTATTTAGACGATATTTGCTTATCATTGAAATCTGCTTTGAGCCCCGACGAAGGGGCGAGTTCTAAGTCCCTGAAACAAGTTGGCTTCTTTCCATTATCATATCCAATAAAAAATCTCCTGGGTCCATGCTGGTGCTGTGGCGCTCTCATTCTCTTTCTAAGGTATTTATCTAGAAAGGGTTTCTTTTTTTTCCATTTGTACGCTCATTAAACAACTGTTACGTTCTAAGAAGGAAATCTTCTGCCAGATTATTCCTCCTTGTAATAAATGCCCACCCCCCCCATCGCTGTATTAAACCAAAAAACACACATGACCCTTTTTTTCCACTGCAGTGCACACCAATGCATTGTGATGCTCTACTCTACATTGGCCGATCCAGTACAGTGGGTTAGGGTTCCAGTCACAATGCACGGCGCCACGCACAGAGCCATGTATGGACGTACATTACAGCAATAGTCTATGCGGGCCCTTTGGGGTTTTTTCTCTTTCTTTTTTCATGCAAGGTCCGTTTAAAAACTAAAGTTTCTTTTGCTAGAAGGGTTATTTTTTTGTTTTTTTTCTATTTGTACGCTCATAAAACAACTGTTCCGTTCTAAGAAGGAAATCTTCTGCCAGTTCATTCTTCCTTGTAATACTTTATCATTAGTATTTTATTATACTTTTCCCATCGCAGTCCATCGCTAATAGGCATACTACAGTTTTCAAGAATGGAAAACAAGCGTCTTTTCTTTTTTTCCCCCCCTATACACAGAACGCAGGGGCTGGTGTATAAAAAGTGCCCTTAAAGAAACATCCCTTGCTGCCTGTATCAGCCAGTCAGAATCCTTGGTTCAATATCAAGCCTGGACTGTAGACATAGCAGCTGGAAGCCGATTGGTTGATTTTTGCGTAGTGGGAATTCTTTCTCATAGCAGACTTGTCATACTCAGGGCGTAAAAGAAGACTCGATGGAGCTCGTGTATCAAATGCAGGAGAATCTCTTTGCAACAATTTTTTTTTCCCCAGCACAAAACCAGCAAAGCCTGGAATTTAATTGGTCGATATTAGCAATGCAGATCCTTTCCGCTGCGGTGCTTTTTATTGTAAAATGTCACCTATTCATAGCAGGAAGCAGAATTTATAGCTGTACAGTAGCTCCCCATCGGCTCATACACATTGCTCAAATACACAGCTTAGCCCAAAATCCCAAAAATATTCTCTATCTATCTATCTATCTATCTATCTATCTATCTATCTATCTATCTATCTATCTATCTATCTATCTATCTCTTATATGAAAGGTTTCAGTTTTGCTTGCACAATTATAAATTAACAATAATTAATAATAATTAATTAATAATAGAAATCTGCTTTTTTATTGGGTTACTACAAGCCAGCTGAAAGCAAAAATCATGCTTACAATCAAAATATGGGATGGTAGTTATGTAAACTCACGGGTGGGAGAGACTCCAGTGTGGGCCCTCCGAAGTGTGCTGATGATTACTAGTAGTTCCGGGAATTGCGCAAACTTGAGAATTTGTATTTACGGTAAGCAAAATGTAAGGAGCATTTATTCACTGACATCAATGTAAGGGGGGCATTTCTTCCCTGACATCAATGTAAGGGGGCATGTCTTCACTGACCACCAATGTAAGGGGCACCAATCCTGCTGATCACCAATGTAAGGGGGGGATTTCTTCACTGATCACCAATGTAAGGGGGGGATTTCTTCACTGATCACCAATGTAAGGGGGGGATTTCTTCACTGATCACCAATGTAAGGGGGGGATTTCTTCACTGATCACCAATGTAAGGGGGGGATTTCTTCACTGATCACCAATGTAAGGGGGGGATTTCTTCACTGATCACCAATGTAAGGGGGGGATTTCTTCACTGATCACCAATGTAAGGGGGGGATTTCTTCACTGATCACCAATGTAAGGGGGGGATTTCTTCACTGATCACCAATGTAAGGGGGGGATTTCTTCACTGATCACCAATGTAAGGGGGGGATTTCTTCACTGATCACCAATGTAAGGGGGGGATTTCTTCACTGATCACCAATGTAAGGGGGGGATTTCTTCACTGATCACCAATGTAAGGGGGGGATTTCTTCACTGATCACCAATGTAAGGGGGGGATTTCTTCACTGATCACCAATGTAAGGGGGGGATTTCTTCACTGATCACCAATGTAAGGGGGGGATTTCTTCACTGATCACCAATGTAAGGGGGGGATTTCTTCACTGATCACCAATGTAAGGGGGGGATTTCTTCACTGATCACCAATGTAAGGGGGGGATTTCTTCACTGATCACCAATGTAAGGGGGGGATTTCTTCACTGATCACCAATGTAAGGGGGGGATTTCTTCACTGATCACCAATGTAAGGGGGGGATTTCTTCACTGATCACCAATGTAAGGGGGGGATTTCTTCACTGATCACCAATGTAAGGGGGGGATTTCTTCACTGATCACCAATGTAAGGGGGGGATTTCTTCACTGATCACCAATGTAAGGGGGGGATTTCTTCACTGATCACCAATGTAAGGGGGGGATTTCTTCACTGATCACCAATGTAAGGGGGGGATTTCTTCACTGATCACCAATGTAAGGGGGGGATTTCTTCACTGATCACCAATGTAAGGGGGGGATTTCTTCACTGATCACCAATGTAAGGGGGGGATTTCTTCACTGATCACCAATGTAAGGGGGGGATTTCTTCACTGATCACCAATGTAAGGGGGGGATTTCTTCACTGATCACCAATGTAAGGGGGGGATTTCTTCACTGATCACCAATGTAAGGGGGGGATTTCTTCACTGATCACCAATGTAAGGGGGGGATTTCTTCACTGATCACCAATGTAAGGGGGGGATTTCTTCACTGATCACCAATGTAAGGGGGGGATTTCTTCACTGATCACCAATGTAAGGGGGGGATTTCTTCACTGATCACCAATGTAAGGGGGGGATTTCTTCACTGATCACCAATGTAAGGGGGGGATTTCTTCACTGATCACCAATGTAAGGGGGGGATTTCTTCACTGATCACCAATGTAAGGGGGGGATTTCTTCACTGATCACCAATGTAAGGGGGGGATTTCTTCACTGATCACCAATGTAAGGGGGGGATTTCTTCACTGATCACCAATGTAAGGGGGGGATTTCTTCACTGATCACCAATGTAAGGGGGGGATTTCTTCACTGATCACCAATGTAAGGGGGGGATTTCTTCACTGATCACCAATGTAAGGGGGGGATTTCTTCACTGATCACCAATGTAAGGGGGGGATTTCTTCACTGATCACCAATGTAAGGGGGGGATTTCTTCACTGATCACCAATGTAAGGGGGGGATTTCTTCACTGATCACCAATGTAAGGGGGGGATTTCTTCACTGATCACCAATGTAAGGGGGGGATTTCTTCACTGATCACCAATGTAAGGGGGGGATTTCTTCACTGATCACCAATGTAAGGGGGGGATTTCTTCACTGATCACCAATGTAAGGGGGGGATTTCTTCACTGATCACCAATGTAAGGGGGGGATTTCTTCACTGATCACCAATGTAAGGGGGGGATTTCTTCACTGATCACCAATGTAAGGGGGGGATTTCTTCACTGATCACCAATGTAAGGGGGGGATTTCTTCACTGATCACCAATGTAAGGGGGGGATTTCTTCACTGATCACCAATGTAAGGGGGGGATTTCTTCACTGATCACCAATGTAAGGGGGGGATTTCTTCACTGATCACCAATGTAAGGGGGGGATTTCTTCACTGATCACCAATGTAAGGGGGGGATTTCTTCACTGATCACCAATGTAAGGGGGGGATTTCTTCACTGATCACCAATGTAAGGGGGGGATTTCTTCACTGATCACCAATGTAAGGGGGGGATTTCTTCACTGATCACCAATGTAAGGGGGGGATTTCTTCACTGATCACCAATGTAAGGGGGGGATTTCTTCACTGATCACCAATGTAAGGGGGGGATTTCTTCACTGATCACCAATGTAAGGGGGGGATTTCTTCACTGATCACCAATGTAAGGGGGGGATTTCTTCACTGATCACCAATGTAAGGGGGGGATTTCTTCACTGATCACCAATGTAAGGGGGGGATTTCTTCACTGATCACCAATGTAAGGGGGGGATTTCTTCACTGATCACCAATGTAAGGGGGGGATTTCTTCACTGATCACCAATGTAAGGGGGGGATTTCTTCACTGATCACCAATGTAAGGGGGGGATTTCTTCACTGATCACCAATGTAAGGGGGGGATTTCTTCACTGATCACCAATGTAAGGGGGGGATTTCTTCACTGATCACCAATGTAAGGGGGGGATTTCTTCACTGATCACCAATGTAAGGGGGGGATTTCTTCACTGATCACCAATGTAAGGGGGGGATTTCTTCACTGATCACCAATGTAAGGGGGGGATTTCTTCACTGATCACCAATGTAAGGGGGGGATTTCTTCACTGATCACCAATGTAAGGGGGGGATTTCTTCACTGATCACCAATGTAAGGGGGGGATTTCTTCACTGATCACCAATGTAAGGGGGGGATTTCTTCACTGATCACCAATGTAAGGGGGGGATTTCTTCACTGATCACCAATGTAAGGGGGGGATTTCTTCACTGATCACCAATGTAAGGGGGGGATTTCTTCACTGATCACCAATGTAAGGGGGGGATTTCTTCACTGATCACCAATGTAAGGGGGGGATTTCTTCACTGATCACCAATGTAAGGGGGGGATTTCTTCACTGATCACCAATGTAAGGGGGGGATTTCTTCACTGATCACCAATGTAAGGGGGGGATTTCTTCACTGATCACCAATGTAAGGGGGGGATTTCTTCACTGATCACCAATGTAAGGGGGGGATTTCTTCACTGATCACCAATGTAAGGGGGGGATTTCTTCACTGATCACCAATGTAAGGGGGGGATTTCTTCACTGATCACCAATGTAAGGGGGGGATTTCTTCACTGATCACCAATGTAAGGGGGGGATTTCTTCACTGATCACCAATGTAAGGGGGGGATTTCTTCACTGATCACCAATGTAAGGGGGGGATTTCTTCACTGATCACCAATGTAAGGGGGGGATTTCTTCACTGATCACCAATGTAAGGGGGGGATTTCTTCACTGATCACCAATGTAAGGGGGGGATTTCTTCACTGATCACCAATGTAAGGGGGGGATTTCTTCACTGATCACCAATGTAAGGGGGGGATTTCTTCACTGATCACCAATGTAAGGGGGGGATTTCTTCACTGATCACCAATGTAAGGGGGGGATTTCTTCACTGATCACCAATGTAAGGGGGGGATTTCTTCACTGATCACCAATGTAAGGGGGGGATTTCTTCACTGATCACCAATGTAAGGGGGGGATTTCTTCACTGATCACCAATGTAAGGGGGGGATTTCTTCACTGATCACCAATGTAAGGGGGGGATTTCTTCACTGATCACCAATGTAAGGGGGGGATTTCTTCACTGATCACCAATGTAAGGGGGGGATTTCTTCACTGATCACCAATGTAAGGGGGGGATTTCTTCACTGATCACCAATGTAAGGGGGGGATTTCTTCACTGATCACCAATGTAAGGGGGGGATTTCTTCACTGATCACCAATGTAAGGGGGGGATTTCTTCACTGATCACCAATGTAAGGGGGGGATTTCTTCACTGATCACCAATGTAAGGGGGGGATTTCTTCACTGATCACCAATGTAAGGGGGGGATTTCTTCACTGATCACCAATGTAAGGGGGGGATTTCTTCACTGATCACCAATGTAAGGGGGGGATTTCTTCACTGATCACCAATGTAAGGGGGGGATTTCTTCACTGATCACCAATGTAAGGGGGGGATTTCTTCACTGATCACCAATGTAAGGGGGGGATTTCTTCACTGATCACCAATGTAAGGGGGGGATTTCTTCACTGATCACCAATGTAAGGGGGGGATTTCTTCACTGATCACCAATGTAAGGGGGGGATTTCTTCACTGATCACCAATGTAAGGGGGGGATTTCTTCACTGATCACCAATGTAAGGGGGGGATTTCTTCACTGATCACCAATGTAAGGGGGGGATTTCTTCACTGATCACCAATGTAAGGGGGGGATTTCTTCACTGATCACCAATGTAAGGGGGGGATTTCTTCACTGATCACCAATGTAAGGGGGGGATTTCTTCACTGATCACCAATGTAAGGGGGGGATTTCTTCACTGATCACCAATGTAAGGGGGGCATTTCTTCACTGATCACCAATGTAAGGGGTGCATGTCTTCACTGACCACCAATTTAAGGAGGCATTTCTTCATTGACATCAATGTAAGCGGGGCATGTCTTCACTGACCACCAATGTAAGGGGGGCATTTCTTCACTGATCGCCAATGTAGGGGGGCATTTCTTCACTGACTACCAATATAAGGAGCATTTCTTCACTGGCCACCAATGTTAGGGGGGGCATGTCTTCACTGACCACCAATATAATGGGGCCTTTCTCCACTGAACATCTGTGTAAAGGGGCATGACTTCACCGGCCACCAATG
Organism: Nanorana parkeri; assembly: GCF_000935625.1. Classification (NCBI taxonomy): domain Eukaryota; kingdom Metazoa; phylum Chordata; class Amphibia; order Anura; family Dicroglossidae; genus Nanorana; species Nanorana parkeri. The sequence goes on from NW_017306498.1 coordinate 1,370,388, forward strand.
TAAGGAGCATTTCTTCACTGATCACCAATATAAGGGGGCATTTCTTCACCAATATGGAGGAACATTACATTCTTCACTGTCTGCATTTTATTTCTGGTCATTATTTTATTATTCATATCATAATAATTACTAAAAACAATATTGTCCTATAGAACAGCCCTGGGCACCGAGTATGTCCCATTCCTTATACCTTCATTGTTCTAATTTCTCAATGTATTGATCCCACTAATGTGTCCAGAGGTGTAACTATAACAATTATCAGAAGGGGTTCCCTAAAACCTGAAAGGTTTTTTGTTTTTTTTCAAGGGCTCCCCATGTGTATGTGGTTGAGGAAGGCTGATGCAAGTTATTCTATCTTCCGTGCCCATAGTTACTGTTTTAGACACTTCTGGGAGATGTACGCTATACATTAATTCCGACAAGTACATGATGTTTATTTCTTTGCCGCTGATCATGAATTATGACGTGAACACATTAGGCGCATAAATTAAAGTTGAGCACAAAGAGAGGGGGGGGAGCTAAGGGAATATAGAATGCGTACTCTAGGGGAGCCCAGACCAATTAATATCACCTCCCGATTGTAGAAGATATTGTTACAAAGTGTAAATTCCTTCATTGTTGTCGAGTTCTGCGTTTCTTGGAGAGCTGAACTGAGATGAACTGAACGGCAGTCACATTTCCGCACGCCTCTATTGCTCATAAAAACATTTTTTTAATGAAAACTTTACAAACAAAAGACGGTGTGACGCAACGTTGATGGAGCAGGTTGATTTATTGCGTGTTTCTTATAAGGATACTGTACCCGACGTGCCTGAACATCCTTGTAAGTGGAAAGGAACATTTTCGAATAACACAGGCTTGTTTATAAGCTCTTGATCAAGTCCTGAAGTCACCGTGTCCTCCACCCAGTCTGGATAAACCAGTTCAGAACTGACCAGGCATCATTGTGAAATGTTGTGTCTCAAACAAGTAGCCTTATGAAAAATGGGGCCGTGCCTGGGAACGCAACAGGGTTTGCCCAAGACTCATTCTTGTTCGGCACGGCTGAGGGTTTCCATTTTATCACAGCTTGTTTCCTCTTCTCATCATTATCATTAAAGCTGTAGTGCATTGTGCTTTTGTTTTGCCTTCCCTGGTACCCCCTCAAAACTAAATAAATAAATAACTAACTAAATACAAATAAATAAATAAAATACTTGTTTCACCTCTTTTTCATCCATTGTTGCATCTCAGTGCTGCTGATCTCTCACAGACTCTTTCCAGTCACCTCCTATTTACAGACGCTCCAGCAATGGCAGTATGTCATTTCCCAGGGCAGGTTTACTGGGTAACGTGTGTTAAAATAGCCACTTGTAGTCTGCAAGCCCTTGTGACAGGGTGAAAACACAGGAGCACAATAGGAAGACAGGGACAGAGAGTTGCCACCTTATAACAGGAAGTCCCCGAACAAGGACCTTCATGGCAGGATCACCAGGTGTTATTTTAAGGAAAGCTTTTGAAAAGCATTTTGCCATTTAAGGTCAATAATGTCACTGCATCCCCGGAGTTCCTTCCTGATTGGGTGGCACAGAAGGAGCTTCCTTCCGTGTTCAGGAGCAGATCCTTCCGGGTTCAGGGGAGCTCAGATTTGGACTGGGATCAGACCGAACCTGAGCTCATCCCTTATTTTGAGCAGTAGGGTCCTAACTCTTCCCTACTTCAAAAAAAAAAGTTTTGCCCTTACATACACTTTAAACAGGTCAACAAGTAGGGGGTTCTTGGGAGTGGAGTTGGGAGAGCCTGATATAAGCAGCCATAGGGATTGATGATTCATTTAAAAATGTTTATTGGTGATGAACGCCATTTAAAGTGACACGAAACTCAGAAATTAAATCTTAAAAATACATTCATGCACCTTAACTATTAACAATGATGTATCTTATTTGTGTATCACTCAGCTGTAGATCCTCCAATCATCTCTGAATTGGTGCTGACACTGTCCTTATGTCAACGCATTTAGGGGAATTATTATTATTATACAGGATTTATATAGCGCCAACAATTTGCGCATCTCTTTACACTATAAGGAAGACATTACAATCACAATGCAATTCAAGACAAGATGGTAAGGAGGGCCCTGCCCCTGAGGGCTTACACTCTAAAAGGGAGGGGTAAGTGATACATGAGGAGGTAGCTGTGTGGGGATGAATTGCTTGAGAACGTGAGGGTTCAGTGGTTAGGTTGAGGTGGGATAGGCTTCCCTGAAGAGATGAGTATTAAGGGAACGCCTAAAGGCAATCAGAGTGGGAGACAGATGGACAAGTTGGGGTAAAGAGTTCCATAGGATGGGAGAGACTCTAGTGAAGTCCTGGAGGTGAGCATTGGAGGAGTTGACGAGGGAGCTGGAAAGCAGAAGGTCTTTTGAAGAGCGGGGAATAAAGACTCCCCCTTCTTCAGGACTTAAACAGGAGGATCGTACCTCTATCCAGATGGAATATACTAGAAAACCTTGTTTGAGGCTTAATTGGACTGAAATCTCAGCGCATTCTTTGGCAACATGAGCGGCCCAGTGAATACCAAAATAATAGATCACTTTCAACAGGTCAGTCAGTCTGGTGGACCATTGTACTGGGACACCGACGAGCAGCCATGTGATTGGAAGTGCATTTGTGAGCCACAGCAACTGTTTAGTTGTTTTTTTCATGGAAAGGGAAATCTGATTGGTTGCCTGGGGCGGTACAAACAGTTCACACGATTTAAAACACGAGGTCCGCTGTATTTCTAAAGAAGACTTGACCCAGAACGTTAACAGTCCCTGCTTGTAAATAAGATATAATATTTTCAGCGCTGAGGGAACCTCGAAATACTCAGAGATTCCCAACAAACCGAGGCCTGTTAGAACTTGCGGGAACCAATCACCCACTAGGGTCGCTGCAGACTAAATAGCCCGAAGCATCTTTTCAGCTTTAGACAAAACATGACATTTGGAGGATCCACGTAAACTACGTCTCTTCCGTGATTAAAGGGGGGAAAAAAAGTTTTCAAGGATTTGAAGCGAGGAGATGTTTTGGCGTATTATTGTAAAACGTTCACTGAAAGGAAATTTTTGATTCGACTTCCCTTTGCTAACTGTTATAGATCAAACTTCATATATATACTTGTAGATTCTTCATCTAGTGACTGATCCGTTGTCAGAGGAGAAGGCGGGAGAGGAACAGGAAGATGCGAAGCTGAAACAGTAGCAGTGTCACCTGCTGAGCTGTAAACGTGTGGTAGAGGTGAGGGGATCACATGACTGGCTCAACCGGGATTACATATCCACTGACACATAAAACAATTCCCATGTGTGTGTGTGTATACAGTATATATATTTATATGGTTTTTTTTGCACAGAACTTTACAAAAATGAAGGGAGACATTAGAGTTACAATACAATTCAAGACAAGAGGGTTAGGAGGGCCCTGCTTATGAGAACTTACAACCTGGAATCCACTGGTTGGCATTCACTTTGCTAAAATACTGTGTATCATAAAAAACTGCAAAT
>NW_017306498.1:1373979-1398846 GCF_000935625.1 Nanorana parkeri
TTATTCTGATGCCTTGAAAGTATTTATTTTCTTTGTCCTCATCCTTTGTTCCATTCCAGTGCTTCAGATTGTGACAAGGAGCCTGCAATTCGGATACGTGGGGAGGGCCAGATGGGGGTGTTGGGGATGTGACCATGCCTCATGTTGCACCCTGAATATGTGTTAAAAAAAAGTAAACTTAGCCTTTAAAATGTTTATTAAAGTAGAACGTCAATTACAGCCGTTTCAAGGGATAGACTTCCCCCTTCAGGGCTTCAATAATGATCTGTGGGTTAATCAGAGGAGAGTTTGTTGAATAGCCTGAATCGGGGCTATAATGAAATTGAGTGTCAGAAGTGAGGGCATTCGGCTGCCACATATCCAGTAATTGATGTTTGGAAGAGCGATTGCTCAATCGTGATCCGAGAGGCAGCAGCTTAGGGCCTAAAAGAGGTCTCCCCATACCACTATTCCCAGCAGGTTCACCTCCTCCAAGGAGGATTCTCACCAACATCAATTCTTATTCCTACTAAATCCAGAGCTACCACATATCTACCAGAAACAAGTGTACCCAGCACTCTGCTGGCTTTGGGGGTCCCTGTAGTGATGTAGTGTAGGAGGAACCATAGCAGAGAGTGGTTGACCTGGGAACAATTGCTCTATGAAGTTTCTGACTCTGCAGGATTTTCAGGCAGCAGCATATCTTCACCACTGGCAGTGGTGAAGATATGCTGTCAATATTCCATGTTCCCTACATTATATATGAAGCTGCACTCCTGACAGTACTAGACCATCATCCGATAGGTGGGTGCTCACGGTGATAGTGTGAGATGGTGGCGCACCAAAACCAGATCAAGGGATAGAAAGTCCCCAACACTAAATTTGTGAAATGCAATTACCTGTCTGGAGTGCTGGTGACTTTGTATCCCTTTACCTGCCTGGAGTGCTGGTAACAGCACTAGACCATCATCCGATAGGACTGAATTCGTGGTATGCATTTACCTGTCTGGAGTACTAGTGACTTTGTATCCCTTAGACAGTCTGGAGTACTAGTGACTTTGTATCCCTTTACCTGTCTGGAGTGCTGGTGACTTTGTATCCCTTTACCTGTCTGGACTGCTGGTGACTTTGTATCCCTTTACCTGTCTGGAGTGCTGGTGACTTTGTATCCCTTTACCTGTCTGGACTGCTGGTGACTTTGTATCCCTTTACCTGTCTGGAGTGCTAGTGACTTTGTATTCCTTCATTTGCAGAGAATACTTTTATTATTAAATTAAACAAAAATAAAAAACCTTCACAATGACATCAGATGAACTGACCCTTTTATTATTATTATTATTTATATTTTAGCATAAAAGCGAGATGTACCTAAAAGTGGTGACTCAAGGTCAGACCATGGGCGTTCCCCCTGCACCGTGATCAGACCGGTCTCCCCTTCGGCCTGGAAACAAGGAGTGTCACTTTTAAGAAGAGGATAAAGTTCTTAACGCAGACAATCAGATGTCCAGCCAGCGACGCAGAGGCCTTCTGAGCGAATCTCATGTCAGCTTTGTTCCAAGTGACAAGAAGATGCTTCCCGTAATTACTGTGTACAATAAAGGAAGAGGTTTACGGTGAAGAGCCGTGACAGGTGCGAGGTGGGGTGCGCTTATTGACAGGAGAAATGGCTTTAATGGAGACAGTGAAAGTTGCCTTAGGGAGTTGTGGATACAGATCTGTGTAAGTGAGAAATGACAAGACTACAATGAGGTGTTGGGGGTAGTGAGCAATGCCTGCCAAGCTGGAGGATCCTACCAGGGAAATTAGCAGCGGCAAAGGGAGACATTAGGAGAAGTGAAATACAGTGAGAACCTTTGCGCATCATTTGCGTCCAGGAATGTAGGTGTAGACATTGCTGCGGCGATGCCTAAGTACACATCAGGGTCTGTTTTGTAAACCTGACCCCCATTGTGTCCGTGACCGATGTTATACACCCTGCATGCACTGATATATCTAGGCTTACCTGCTTTATCATTGGTGTTCCTTCACATGTTTCCTACAACATCTTGGCACCTGAAAAAGGTTCATTTAAAGAGAACCTGTCACCAGCTTGAAGAATTGTAGGTAAAGGCACAGATGAATCATGTATTTTGAGCCCCGCATTCACACCTGAGTGTTTCAAAGCTCCTTTCCAAAAGCATTTCAACACTCGACATTCAGATTTCGACCTTCTTCTATTGTGTCCTTTTGATTCTGAGTGATGTGCTGTTCCCCAATGCACAAAAAAGTACAGGAGATTCTTTGTGGCATGATTGCACATTTGTTCCTGATAGACCCTGAAAGCGCAAGTAACATGCATTTTTTTTACAAGATTTTACTCCTAACGACCGTCTACACAATCTGATAACTAGCTTTCCATTGGCTAAAACACTCAAATGAAAATGCTTGAAAAACCCACGTACACACGCGGAAAGTGCAAAAACAATTATCTAGGACGCCAACGCTCATGTGCGAATGGCCCTAAATGTTTTTCTCTTCTTTCAATGATTTTTATATTCAAGTGCAATGTTCCCCTGAACATGCTAGAAAATTTGACTTCTCCAGGAAGAGACAATACCCTAGCACAGGGGTAGGCAAACCCCAGTCCTCCAGCTGTGGTGCAACTACAAATCCCATTATGCATTGCAATACTCTGACAGCTACAGATATGAATCCCAGAAGCAGATGCATGGATATGTAGTTGCACTACAACTGGAGGGCTGGAGTTAACAGTACCTCTGTTATAGAGTATTATTTGAGTGACAATTTTGAGTCTGATGAGGACTGCTGACATTGTATCCCGGATGACGGCACCCATGTGGCATGTGGCCTGGTATGGTGCATGAGGGGAGGGGGGGTGCACGCTTATCCCCCCCCCCCTTTCCTGCTCAGCCAGGCCGCTGCTTGGATTAAAGGTCTAGTATGGGATTTTAGGGGGTGTTTGGCCTTTGGAGTCCCCCCTAACATTCTTACCAGTCCTAAAGGGTCTGGTATGAATTGGGGAGGGGACTCTATGCTTTTTTTTTCATTCTATCTTTTACCAACTTTCAGGGGTTTGGTCTGCTTCGGTGGACCATTCTCCCCCCTCCGACTGGGCTCCCTGCTAGCGCGTACAGCAGCCATTCGGTTTGGCCGAATCAAATGCTTTCTGCAGCCAAAGTGAGTCTCCAGATTAGCCGAACGTTCGGCTAAATCCTTCATCTCCTTAGTGAATAACCCCCTTAGTAATGGGCTGGGTTTTTTTTGCTGTATATAGCTACCTGTCAGTAATTTATTTTTGCAGAATTGTAAAGTTACTGAAAAGTTCACTTGCACATCTATGACGTCTTATAGAGTTCTAAATGGTTTTCCATTCGACTTTAATCCATGCTACTTCAATATTGCCTTCTAACAGCCAAGATGTTAATTGTAGTCATGTAACATTTCCTCGGAATAGTTTCAGCGTCCACCAAACGATTCGCACTCTTTGTGTGCATGATAAGAGTATATATGGAATCATTACAATATATTATGTCTGAATGCGAAGAAAAGGGCTCTGTGCAGCGGCAAAGGCTCTGCGGCATAAGGATCTTCCCAAGTTCCTATCCCCGAGCCTAAAACATGTTCAATTAATTAGAGTTTTGGGGATCACTGCACAGACATAAAAAGCGGCGATAAAAATGATTGTGACGACTAGATATCCTTTAAAACGCTCAATGAAATGTCTCGCTCGCAAAGTTAAGAAAGTCTATTGTTAGAATGGCGAGTATCCCTCTTTATTGATGTCATAAAGAGCGTATTTATGGGCTGAAGATATTAAGATGGATTCGAGAAATGGAACTCCTAATTCAACCTTTCAGGGCCAGGCACTTCTGCGCGCGAATCCACCATAATAAAAAGGCTACCGCCTATCACAATTTAACCCTAATCCAAATAAAGAGATCACCCTATTAAAAAAAATATATAATTTTCTTTTTTTTTACACGTTTCCAGATTTAATACAGCCTTGGACAAATGAAGCTTTGAAACAGCCAGGGAGGATTTGAATTCATTAATTTGCAGTAAGTGTAGGTTTTTTTCTTTTTTTTTTTGCCTGTGTGTGTCTATCAAAGATGAAATATTTAACCTGAACATAGCGGTCAAATAGCTGCTCGCATAAAATGACATGTTTACAGCATCCGTCCCTGAGATTTACATTTTTATGAAAAAATAATAGAATATAGCCTCTCTATTAGCTGGGAAACCCAATATATGGCTTTGCATGCTCAGCTAGACAGTGAAGCACAATAGACGATTGCAAGGTTTTAATACCAAGTCAAGGATTTCGCTTGCTGTATCTATTAGAGAACAATCATAGAGATCAACTCAAACTAATTTTTCTTTTTTTTTTTCTCAAAGTGAAATGCTGAACGCACAAACAAGCAACAGGTCTTGGTAATGGGCCAGGTTTTTAAAGCTGAACGCCACGCAAACAGCTCGAGTAAAAAAAGAAAAATTATATATCAGGCAAAGGAATTGTTATGCTATCTCGCCAAGTTTTGTGGTCAGTATAGACAGGTCATGGACTACCGATGCTCTGAAGCAGTACAGACGGGTCCAGGACACACCCCAGACAGCAATGGACACTGCAGCAGAGACTGATTTGCTGACAGTGCTGGCTTATCTCTTGCCCAGTATATTCCTAAGACCAGGAAATCAAGTGTTGGATTCTGAAGAGTCCTTGAGCAGTGGTTCTTCATCAGTACATTGGTGGTCAACGTCAGTTGGAAGAGGTGAGAATTTAGGATCTTCTTTCCAGGGGACCTTTTTTGGCAGTGTTATTTTAAGACATATTCAGTTACTTACACTAACTGCCTGTAAAATATACTGTATATATGCAACATACATATACATGTACATATACATTTAAAAAAAAAAAAAATCTTATCTGTTATAATTGGTATTTTCATATCTGCTTGGGGCATTTTTTTTCATTTGATAAGAGGGTCATTATTGTTGGAAATGCAACAACATATAATATAATAACGTAATATGCACTGACTGTAACTATCTAAATTGATACTCCAGCTATTGGTAGATGTAAGTGATCTGTAGAATTCCTAGTACATCTCTTGTGGACTTTTGGGGTTGGTGAGAACACATAGCCTGCCAGAGAGCCTGCCAGGTAACCCTCCACCCTCTGCTTCCTTATGTGTACTAAACAGAAGCCAAACTGAAGATGGGAGATTGAGGCACGCTGATGGTTATCTCGCTATGATACTGATTGTTTCTCCTTCATTGGCTACCATTATAGCACCTATTGTGTTTCCCTGGATACGTTTGCGTTTATTTGACCCATTATTGAAGAAAATAGGTCACCAGCACTCCATAAGTTAAAATGAATGAGTCCTTTTAATGGACAATGATGTCACAGAAATCCAACATGAGCCGACGTTTCGGGGCCACACAGGGTCCCTTCTTCAAGGCAAGGTCACATCTCTTGCCTTGAAGAAGGGACCCTGTGTGGCCCCGAAACGTCGGCTCATGTTGGATTTCTGTGACATCATTGTCCATTAAAAGGACTCATTCATTTTAACTTATGGAGTGCTGGTGACCTATTTTCTTCAATCTTGTGTTTTGCACGGTGCCATCCGTGAAGTTACTTCGAGCACCATTTATTTGATTGTTGGCCGGGACTGCTGAAAGGTGTGCGGAGGGCACCTCCATCAATTGTATTTGACCCATTAATTATTTTTTTCAATACTGTTAAGAAATGTTTAAGAAATGTTATGTTCATGTAGAACAGTGCATGTGTCTTCTGTTTGCGGGGGGCAGTGTTCAAAACAGCTGTTGGGAATAGGGAAGCACACTGTAGCTGGACTACTAGAGAAAGGAGAATAAATCAGGCCATGGGTGTGATGACTATTTTTTTTTTTATTGGGTTTTACATTATGGGGAAAGAAGAAGGAAGAAATGCATGCAGACCACTTTTATGCAGACCTCCACGGACATACTATTTGTCTTCCTTTTGTTGCCCACTACTCTGTTTAGCCCCTGCAAGTGATAGGGAAGTCAAGTGTGAGTTACAAGTTGCTGGAGATGTCTACACAGAGCTATGGGCTCCCTGTGAAGCAGCAATGATCAACCCTGTATGACACATGGGGGGTGATTTACTAACCTAAACACACGCACGCACTAGGTGCGTGTGATTTTTACACAGCAAAACGTATTTATCAACCAAAAAGTCTCTAAAAGCATATTTCCACTAATGCCATATATGGAAAAATCATGCACATGATGCATATATAATGCTGCTTCACAGTTTAGACAAAAATGGTTAGCTCATGCATTTACATTCCTGCATTCATCAACACAAGCAACACAATGTAGAGCTAATTTACACAAGATCACCTTGCAAATTCATGCTTGGCTTTGCACAACACACCTGCTGGGTGTGTACACACTACAAAGGTGTTTAGATTCCACCCATAGATCATGCTGGGAGGGAACACACTACAGAGGTGTATACATGTTCGTGGTGTGTTTATAAGGTTAGTAAATCAACCCCATGGAGTCACATGCTTCTCCGTACCCTCCCCGTACCAAGTGCTTCCTTCAACTCTAAAGGGAGCCACCAGGGAGCAAATGAATGGTAAGTATATATTGAGGAGGGGAGATTAATGCCAATCTGTTACTTTTCTTTGAACAAGCAAAGAACAGGTTTGCTTTCCCTTTAAAGTGGATTTTAATGTCACCATCTCTACATCTTAACCTCCCTGTAATTTAAATCTTTTAATTCCGCAACCAGAAGAATAACTTGAAATAGCAAGCAGTTGCTTAATGATTTTAGACGAGAATAAAGAATGTCACCCATGACTGGATAAAGCCATATAATGAGGCAACTCTTAAAAGTTACTCTGTATTAAAAGGGAGCTATAGTTTGTGATTCCATTAGACATTACATTAAACAAACCCCCAAGTGAGTCCAGTTCTGTCTCTATTCTATAGCACCGCGAGAGGAGATCCGCTAATGAACTTACTGGAGCAGAACACCTGAGGGGAATCTGAAGGAACATGGAGGCAGAAGAAGCTGATGGTCTATAGGAGAGACAGGTATGCTTCTGTGAGAGTCACACGGTCAAGAGCACAGCCAACGATGGTGAGACAAATCCTTTTTAGATGTGATGTTGACCTGCAGGCTTCAGAGATCTGGCCAAACAAGGTGGCTTTCTTAAAAAATCATACAGCTTATCTAATCCAAATGGTGAATTATACTGTATATCTCAGTACAATGGTGGTATAAAATACATAATTGCTAACTGGCATCCAAACAAAATAATAAAGTAGATCTAAACCCTAACTGGATGACATTTAGTTTGCTAAAACCCTGTGTATCATAAACAACTGCCACTCATCTTTAAAGTTGGAATGAATATACCTTTAGGGCTCATTTACATGGGTTTGCACATTCATACAGCGTGCACGCCTATGCAGAGACCTGCTCACGTGAGGGACAGGTGCTGCGTGCGCCTATGTGCACACAGCTACACGCCGACCCGAACCTTTACATCCCTGCAGGTCCTGGTGCACGCACAGGTATTATAGGTACTCAAATGCCTTCCATAGGTGAACAAGGACAGTATAGTAGGTTTATTGTACAAACATTTTGGTGAATGTCGGTGTATTTTTGATACAATATTTGTTCTCTGTGCCGCACCAAGGCATTTACTTTAAATGGACTGCTGGCTGATGCCACCGCCTTCCTTTGCCTATACACATTACAAATATATATACATATATATATATTTATATACTGTATATATGTGTGTGTGTCTCGTCTTTTGTTTTCCGCCGCCTGAGGCGATTTGGGGGGAAGGTATGTTCGTGGTGCATGCTCACAGGGGGGTTGGTCAAGATGTCTGCCAGAGCATCTCGCATCAGCTCCTGGCCAGGAGCTGAGCGGGATGCCGGCCAGAGAGTCCCAGGTAGCTGAGAGCTGGGCAGGGAGCCACCCTGCTCTTAGCATCCTGGTATGCTCTGACCGGAAAGGTGGCAGTAGGCCCACATTGCAAACTTTGTGCAGCAGAGCAGCTATGCAACTCTGCCTGCCGACCCCTACCTACGTGACCAAAGAGATGCTGACTGAGGCAACAACCTCAAGCTGTCTTGTTATAGGGTCAGCCCTGTTAATATATAATTATTCATTCCAAAATAATAAGTGTAATATATGAACAGTTTTGGCAGTTTTATTATAATATACTGTATATGTGCAATGTCTTACTGCTCCAAAAGATCCAATAGCAAGTATGAAATTCTAACACGGTTTCTCATTAATGTTGGCTTGCGAGCCTAAGTGATACCATAGAACTGCTTGTCTACTCTATAGCTTGAATAATAATGGTCCCCCCCTTGCTCCCTTGGCCTATCTATCATCTCGCCTTCTCCTTTTGAAGTCGCATGTGATTTAACTTAGTGCAAAAGTCACTGGAGAAGCTAAGATCAGATATTCTCTTACTCCGCGAGAGAGGAATTACTGTATAGGCAGCAACATAGCAAGATCCTGGCATGGAGCACTGAGAAGATAGGCACACAGGCACATATTACTCATATGAAATGTTTTATACGCAAGAGATAAATTAAAAAAAAAAGTATTTTCTATGGAGAGGCTGCTATCAATCTCTGCATCTTTTATTTGCATTCCTACGTTTGTTCTGTTTTCCTTCTCCTGTTTGTTCTGTCTCCCTTATTTTTACAAGGATGTCCAAAGGCATGACTAACACGAGTCAGCGTACAATAATCTCATTAAATATTCAGGACGTACAGAATTATCTATCACCTATAATGAAACCTTTGTGAAATCACAACCTTTTGAAATCTCTGCATCCACTGAGGTGCCTATGGGAAAGCTTTCTGAAAACAGCCTCAGTAATAATGATTCATAATTAACGTTATCAATTGATGTCTGAATGCTGGGAGTTAGATTATTCTGGCCGTTTTCCAGCAGCCACGCAAGTTAGGCCATTGGCTCAAAGGTTGATCCTCCAGCTCCGGCATGGCGTGTCAGAACATATAGGGACAAGCTGTGTTTGTGCCAGTGGACCTGATTAATAAGCCGTTTTATATTCAGCCCGGTAATATATGCAGCTGTAACAGTAGTTTTGCTTTGCCAAGTAATAATGTAATTGGAACGTATTGGGTGGGGGAAAGCCCAAGTTATTGTTTGGCTTGAGGACCTTTTCACACTTTGAACTGTAAAAATGCACATTTCTTGTTGTACTTTAAAGCAGAGCACCAGTTTCAGAGTAAAGAGTTAAAAAAATTAACTGTTAAACAATTATAAAAATAGAAATAAGCTTTTGCTTCAATACCAACCTTTAATACGTTGCTGTACCTCAAAAGGTCCTCTCCTCCAGTAGATGGTGTGCCTCTTCCTCATGGATTGATGGGAGGATAGTTGATCTGTTTGACCTCTGAGTATGTCAGAAAGCTCCACTGCTAGCTGGGCCCTGTGGCCCAATCGTGTTTGGACTCTGCTCCATTGAAGATTTTCCTGGCCGGAAATCCTTGATCCTTTGCCTATATGGTCCAGTATTCCCATCAATTACTGAGGCAGCGGGGGCTGTGAGCCCCTGAAATGTGTTGCTTATCACCTGTTGACCATATATCAAGATTAATAGGTCTAAACAGGACCAACTTTTTATTTGTGGCACTCCCATTCTTCACACTTTCTTTGGATGTTGAATGAAGGCCAACATCACTCCTACTTCCTCTAAGCCCAGACTGTCATGGACCCACCCCTGGAGTGCGTCATAACGAAACCTGGGCCCAGAACATTATAAGAATAAGCAGCACTCACACATCAGTACATGAGAACCGTTCAGTACAAGGGTAAGAACTACCCACATCTACTGCTGGAGGAGAAGAAGGACCTGTGCTATCGCCAAATCGGCCAGAAGACCCTGAGAAAAAAGGTGTATATTGGCAAAAGAATGGACTGCCCTAACGCAACTTACACTACCGTGCAGCACAATGTACTCTAATGCATGTCTATTAACGCAGTGCACTGCTTCAACAGGTTTAAAACCAGCCTAAAAGAGCTGGGGAGATCAGTAAATCTTGCCTCTGCTCTATCCAAAACTGAAAAAAAAAAAAACGTTTTAACTGGACTTTGTGTCTCTAAAACTGGACTCACACATTTGCATTTTTGCTTGATGTATTTTCCATTGAAATCAATGGAAATGCATCAAAACGCATCTCAACACTTGCACTAGGATGCTCGTTACAATGCATGTTGGTGCAGCACGATGCATGTAAATGCATCATAAATTGCATTAATGCACATTACTGCAGAATATTGTGTACACTCACAGCTAATACAGCGCACGTTGGAAATGTGCAATAACATGCATTGAAGTGCCTTGATGGGCGTGCATTGATTATAATATAAAAGGCATCAGAGGTAAAAACACATAGGCATGCATCCAACCTACAGAAAAAGTGGTGGCACCCTTCTGGCTGTACTGTCAGCAGTGTTTGATTCACAAAAGCAGCTGGACAGAATTCAGAATGCACAAATCCTTTCATGGATAAGGCTGGGCACACACCTTACAACCATTGCAAGACTTTTGTCTTGCGATGGTTGTAAGGTAATTAAAAAAACGTACGATCTGCCTATCTTGGACAGGCAGATCCTACTTGCGATGATTGCAAGCCCGCCCCGCCGCAATGGTGAACAGGTGACCCGTCCGGCTTTTATCTTACGAACATCCTACACACCCGCCGAAGATCGTACGATTCTCGGCGGGTTTTCGAACATGTTCGTAAGATAAAAGTCGTGCGACCTTACAGTAGTAGAGGTCGCAAGGCTTCCACACATCTTACGATAATCGTACGATCGCGGGATTTCCCATGATTATGGTACGATTATCGCAAGGTGTGTGGGCACCTTGAGATGGTTCACATGCCATGCATCACATTTTGGATCTGAATTCCGAGAAACAAAAGAAATAAAAATCCAAACTGATCCGGAGGGAAACTAAACTGTTTTTTTGCGAGGTTACATGTCTATTTCATATTTCATAAATGCATATGTGTTTCCTTGTATGTGTGTCTAAATGTGACCTGTTCTCTTTCTATTTATTCACTGCCTGTGAAATGCCCGGTGATCCTTCCAGGCCCCCTTCTGTCTTATTACAATCTGACCACGCCAGGCATGGAAGCAGATCTGTACTGATCTGTACTGGTGTGGTCAGTTTGCATCTCTATCTTCTACTTTGGAGCTACAGAATGCTGAAGCTTCCAATCCTCACAAGGAGTGATCAATGTGCGCTTTCTACTTGGGACCTACAGGATGCTGCGCAAGTGGCTGTACTCCATAAGACTACTGCTGGCACGCCACCCCAACAGCGGCTGGGACATGCGACTTCGGCAGGAGCTGTTAATCATCAAAGGGAGTCTCCATCCCCACACCTTGGACCTTGGGATGCAGCGGTAAATAGCAGTCACATGACCGATTTTTGTTTTTTATTTGTGTTTTTTTTATTAAAAAGTTTTGCCTATATTAATATTTTATATTATTTCATTGTTTTTACAAAGAAAGGGTTCATATACACTGTACCTTGTTGGCCTGCCTTGGTTCACCTTTAAAATGTAGTAAAATGCAATGCATTTCCACGGGCCTCAAAATGCGCGACGACATGATAAAATGAACGCGGGCCGCGTTTTTATGTGACATGAAGCCCTGCCGCACTGAGATGCGTACAGGCTTAGCTGACTGGTGTTCTCGTTCCGTGTTTGCTGCAGTTTCCCTGCGGTAGCCGACTATTCTGTACCGCTGGAAAGTGCTTAGATGTAAGAGAAGTCTAATTCATCAAACGCTTTATTCGTTTGACAGGGAGGCTGAACAAATTTCATGAGGAGTCTGGCAGAGCGCGCTGCACCTTTTACGTCCAGAAAGCACCAGGTTGCAAAGGGCCATCTGACTAGATCAGAATACGGCGTCTTCTGCTAATACTCACCACCGAGCTTCATCACCTTCCCCGATGCTTCGCTAATAACTGGATTTGGCTGGGAAAAAAGATTCCTACTGCTATTCGAGAATATCATCTGTATTATGCAAAGATTATTGTTTAATGAAACACAAACAACTGCATGTCGATGACTCACATTGTTATAATTCACCGGAAAGTGGTTGGCTTTGCCTCTGGCAAGATGACTGGAAGCGCACCGGGTTTTAACAAGACTTGAAAATATACAAAGCAAACACAAGTCCATCATTGCTGAACAGGATTATTGCATGCTACCCTGTTCACTATGTTAGGGGCAGTTGTGTCTGTATGTATATATATATATATTAGGGCTGTGCAAATTAACGATTAATTTATCGATTAATAGTTAATCTTTTTGATCGATTAAAATTTTTTTGATCGATTAAAATTTGTTCTGCACGAGCACCAGCCAAGGCATTGGCCTATACACATACAGCACAGTAATGAAGTAATACAATGAACTAGGATCACACTAATCATATGGTACTGCACACTAGATGCGCTGGTGCATTGCATTGACATTCATTGTGAATGGCACACCAATGCATCTCCTGGTGGGTATGTGTTGCAGCGCCTCAGAATGCGTAGTTCTGCAATAACTTGTATTGGGTTACGTTGCTTTGCAGTGCTAAGACACAGTGCATGCATTACTTTTTTTAATCACCGCATGCACCGAATGCACCAGCGCACCTTCCATGGTTTGGTGTCAAAAGCCCTTAGAGGGGATATCCCCTCACTGTACAGATATCTTTTCCTACTTCTGGGTCTTTCCCTGGCACAGAAAGTGAAAGGAAATCAAGAAATCTTCCTAATAGGACGCAGACAGAAAAAAACCTAACAGGGGTCTCAACCATATAAAAACTGCCAAGATCCTGTGTGTATAGCACAACGCTATGGTGTGATCCGACTTTAATACCTGGGATGGACAGGTCACACTGCTCCTCCAGCACAGTGAGTGAGCAATGTCACCCTAGGACAGGAAGTGTGTTACTATTAGTATCACCAAAATCTGCAGGTTCTGGTTCCTCCCGCTGACCTGTGTGCAATGCAATAGCGGGCAAGATGGACCACATCATACAGAAGGTGGAGAAAATATTTGCAGAAAGTATCAAATACATGCAGCCGTCGTAGGCTTGTTCTGTTATGTTTTCTGAGGGCAGCTAGTGCCTTAGCTTCACTCAGAAATCAAATTTGTCCTCACAGACATTCAATCTAGGGTTGCCACCTTTTCTTCAAGCCAAACCCGAACACTGTAGCGCCTCGCGGCAATTTTTTGGTAAAGTACACTATGCATGTATTTTGTGATTAAATAACATTGGAGGTAATCACAAAGATGCCAGTGTGCCACAGATCCACAGATATACAATCTGTACACAGTGGTGTACTCTGGTTTGGGGCCGCCCTAGGCAAGACGAAACTAGAGCGCCCCCCCCCACTTAATCCGCAGGATCTCAGGGGGGCTGTGCAGGATCTGTGGTGGGCTCTGCCATAGAGCCCACCACAGATCCTGCAAAGCCCCCGAGACCCTGCAGAGCCCACCACAGATCATGCACACACCCCCTAAGACCCTGCAGACCAGTGCGGGATGTGTGGTGGGCTCTGGCCAACATAGACTCCACCACAGATCCTGTGTAGCCCACCCGAGACTCTCAGGTGGGCTGTGCAGGGTACCTTTAGCAGCAGTGTGATCATCTTACCTGCTGCTTGGTCCCCGTCCTCCTCCACCGATGGACTGGTGCTGCAGGACCCGGCCTCCTTCGCACCTCGACGGCTCTTCTATGACCCAGTGTTCTGTCAAGCATGCACCGGCTTCCTATAGCGCGATGGCATCCTGGCCCCGCCCCTTTCTGATACGACATGGTCTCTGTTTCGCCCCGCCCCCTCCTGCTGGTCCGTCTCCTCTGTCTCTTCCCCCTCCTCCACCACTGCCTCCTCGCCGCTTTTCTCTGCCTCCTTGCGGACTCCGTCCTTTGATGCTGCCGCCTCCTCCGCCCGCCCCCCTGAAGTCTGCCACCCAAGGCCAACGCCTTGTTTGCCTTGCGGCAGAACCGCCCCTGTCTGTCCGTAAACGATGCCCCCATAAGATGCCAGTATTCCACAGGAAGCCAGATATGTACTATACAAAGCAGTATCCATATACCTTGCCGCACTCCTTACCGTATATCCCAAAAGTAACGGGTGATCGTAATGACTGCGGATGGCCCCACTCACAAAAGAACTCCAATACAGATGTCACCAGCACCAAGATTCCATGTTAGTGTAAATTAGGGATGCACCGATACCATAAAGTATGAGTATAAAGTATGAGTACCAATATTTTTGGTACTTGCCTATACCAAATGCCGATACCAGTGCCTTGTGCCCCAATTATCAGGAAGTCGGGCGGCGGATCATGACCTGTTGCCCGGCTTCCTGATTGCCTGTGAAGCCAGTGTTCCAGTGAAAGAACACCGACTTCAGAGGCTGCCTGACTTCCTGACCAATCAAGAAGACAGGAGCCCGCCTCACACCCGTACACAGGATCAGAAACCCGTACTGTCCGGGTGAAAACCGTACGGGTGGCAACCCTAATTCAATCAGTGCCCTAAAGAGTTAATTGGCTACTTGTGTTTACAGCAAACAAGCTTTCTTAACACATTCAAGCGTAACTACAACCTCTTATCCCTATATAGCCCAGGAAGGTGCCATATTAGCCTCCATGTGGATTGCAGGTGCCATGGTGCTGCACATGTGATCAACTATGATACCAGCCATTTGAGGGCTTAAAAGTTTGGCTGAGAGCTGAAATAAGCACATTGGCAACCTTGACGGTTGGCATGCCTTAAAAGTAACTGCTTTGGGGGAAAGTTCCTCTTAAAGGGCCAATTCACACCATATGCATTGGGGCTGTGCTGGCTGTTGTTTCCAATGCAAGACAAGGCAATTTGTTCGCTCACAAAAATAAAACTTGTCCTTACTACAAATAAGCCATCCAATCTGTACCCCTAACGCAAAGGAAGGCAAACCTCTGCCCGCCAGCTGTGGTGCAACTACAAATCCCATGAGGCATTGCAAGACTCCTACATCCACAGGCATGACTGCCAGAGGCAGATGCATGGCTGGATTTGTAGTTTCACCACAGCTGGTGGTACGAAATTTGCCTAACCCTGTCCTAACGGGTTAATGGGGGGTACTTGTGTTTACAGCAAACAAGCTTGTCTTTTTAAACTTTATGCATTAAAACGCACACTGTAATTATGGGGCGCACACGTAATTAAAAAGTACCACAGTTGTTGAAATGCTTTATTGGAAATTTTTTTTTTTTTTTAGTGCAACAGGTTTACCAGATGATAAAACTTGTCTTGCGGTTTTGTGCGTCGCTGCCAAGCTGCTGCAAGCTAAGTACAGTGGGTGGGGTCATCCGTGGACATTAAACACAGTGAAAGCATTCTTCAGTAAAACCTCATTCTGAAGGCTTAAGTCAGGCTCCACGCCAAGAGCTCGGGGCCAAGACAAATAGCCAATGTGGGTGTTTTACTCACAAATATGATTGAGGTTTTTGGTTCGGCAGGAGAGATAGCTCTTGTGTAATCCCTTCTACCTAGAACCGAGCGGGGATTTCAGGTACTTGTTTATTAAAAAGCAGCTCCGCAAAGGCGACCGAGAATTCCGAGCTCGAGAGGGAAATAAAAAAAAAGAAAGAAAAGAAATAAATTGCCCTAATGGATCACCACTAACATGTAACTTTGCCATGATACAACCGCTTATTATGAGGTCAATTCATCGGAGGGAAAAATATATAGGGTTTGGAAGCGGTTATGTGGTTTAACATTGTAACTTTTTAAGCTCCTGCATTACATTGCCATCAGGAAGAGAACTCTCGCTGTAAACCGCCCGGCGAACCCAGTATTCAATATAATTAGCTATTTACAGACTAAATTAGCTACGTTAACAATACAGCGAAACCGCAGTCCGTGACAATGTGCGCAGCGAGTTTGCTAAAATTGTGGCTGATGTGTAAACTGAGAGAGACGTGCGCTGTGCAAATTTAAAAAAAAAAAAAAAAAGCTAAAGGTAATATAAAGTAAAATAACCGCAAGGAATGAAAAAGGGGAATCTTCCTGTCTTTTTAAAGTCCAACTCCACCCCATCTAACCTATCATGCCAGGCAGGGCCATCCCTTTAATGAGGCAGCCTGACACTATTGCCTCAGGCAGCATCTCTTTTAGTTACGTGGGGGGGGGGGGAGGCCAAGTGACATGTTTGTTGTATACTGGCTGCTCTGCTGAACAATGTTTGAAGTGTGCCTGCCTTTCCAGCCAGAGCGTCCCAGGTTGCTATTGCTAAGAGCCCCTAACATCTCCCTGCCCAGCTCATAGCAACTTGTGACGCTCTGGCCGGCATCCCACCCAGCTCCTGGCAACCAATGACGCCACTGTTTGCCAGGAGCTGGGTCGGACGCCACTTAGAGCGACCCAGGTTGCTCGAGCCAGGAAGGGAGACGCAGAGCCAGCAACAGGCAGATTCATTATCGTGTCTGGCGGCACCCGCCCACGCCTTATCTGGCAAAAAGGCTAGAGTCACCACTGTTGCCACGTGCTTTATTTGTCTTATCTGGTGAAGCAAATGATACTTAACTCAATCTCCCCATTCAAGTCCTTTGCAAGGGTTGTAACACTAACTCTTGCTAGCCAGGCCCCTTGACTCCCCCCAGGCCGATGTCAATAGCCTTCTGGATGCTGAGAGGACCCCTCTGGGGGACAGCCAATGAGAATTATCCATGTCACACAGGCAGTATGATGGACACCCAGAAGAAGGACCCCAGCAGGAAGTAAACACAGAGAAGAAGGACCTAGTCCTGGATGATCATGTGACCATGGCATAAAGTGAACAATGGGACATCAAACTTTAACTCTCGCCAGCCAGTCCCCTTGACTCCCCTCGGCCCAACATCAGCAGTCTTCTGGATCCTAAAAGGACCCCTCCAGTGGACACCCAATGGCAATTGTCCACCTCACACAGGCAGAGACATGGACACCTGAAAAAGGACAACCAGCAGGAAGTAAACAGGAAGTAGAAGGACCTTTCTCTGGAAGATCATGTGACCATGAAATATAGTGAAAAAGCGGACTTCGAACTAGTGAGCGGTTGTCAGCAGGGAGGGGCGGGAGGGTGTTTATTGTAACCTTGAGTTGGACTTGGCTTTTTAGCTCAAAATGTGAACATGATAACTTAACCCTTTAACAGCCTGGGGCACTTCAACTGCAATTAAACTACAAGTCCCATGAGACATTACAAAGCTCTCACAGCCACAGGCATGACTCCCTTAGGCAGAGGCATGATGGAACTTGTGGTTTCACCACAACCGGAGTGCAGAGGTTGCCTGTCCCTGGTTTAACTTAAGTGTTAAATTTTTTTCCTCTGTCCAATCCAAAACTGTAGAGCTGTCCCCAGAACAAGAGGTAAAAGGAAACAATTCAATTGGGACCCTTGTTCCAGGGAGATTTAGATGATTTTCTCTTACATCCTATTGCGTCTCTGGGACAGGAAGTGAAATGTACCCAATGGTAGACAGATGGCAAAAAATAAACTGGCAGGGGTTTTAACCTTTCATTACTCTCTCCCAAAGCAAGGGGTGAAAAACAAGGTTTTGGCTATGCATATAATTACATAGTTACATAGTATTTGAGGTTGAATAAAGACATAAGTCCATCAAGTCCAACCTATTGTGTGTGTGTGTGTGTGTGTGTGTGTGTGTGTATAGGTCCCTGAGTTACATAGTTACATAGTTACATAGTATTTGAGGTTGAATAAAGACATTAGTCCATCAAGTCCCACCTATTAGGATCTCATTCTAGGAGTACCTGTACCCCTGTATATTACCTGTACCCCTGTATGTTACCTGTACCCCTGTATATTACCTGTACCCCTGTATATTACGGTCCCTTAAGAAATCGTCCAAAAGTTTCTTGAACAATTCCACATTATTTGCTGAAATCACCGCCTGTGGCAGTGAGTTCCAGACCCTAACTGATCTTACTGTGAAGAACCCCCTTCGCCCCTTGTGCTGGAATTTTTTTTCCACCAATTTTCCACCAGACTGGAGTTCTTTTTTAGGATGCCAGTCCACTCCTAACCGTACAAAATACATAAAATAACATCTGCATAAATTGTTGGGATATCTTGATAAGGAGGGGAAATCTTTCATCTTGTCAAGTCTATGATTTTCTTTTTTTTTTCTCTCTCTGGACTCTTACAACAACATTCCACTCTATGCAATTTTAATTTTTTTTCCTCCCCACCGCTGATATCCAGCTTCAGAGGCCGCTCAAGAAGGCAGCATCGTGGTACAGCCGACCACCTTGATCATGGACGGCAAAATGCAGAGAGGGGAAAAAAAAAACAAATTCCATCAAATTTAAGACATAAATATGATGATGTCCTAAAATTAAATTGGTGAGCGCAGGGCTTGAAGCTGAAAGCTTTTTATTCTTTTGAACTATTACAGAACGTAATATTATTCTCCGGGAATTCTGTGAACCTTGCAGCGGATCAAAGAGTTTCCGCGGCTGCGATGGAAAGTATTTTGTTATAAACTAGGTGAATATCAATGTGCTAGATACCGCGTTTGTTTTTCACCAAATGAAAGTTCTGCGTGTGGCGTATGCAAAACACTGCAAAAACAATTCAAATATTTCTGACTGGGGGGGTAAGTTATAACTGGGAAGCAATCCATTTTTTTCACCATTTTATCTATTTTAGAAAAAGAAAGCTGTTTAATGATGCTGATATTTTACCTTTTTTTTGTTACCTGATTATTATTATTATTATTATTACTAGGGAAAAGCAAAAATTATGTAATTTTGTGGCTAAATCAATTTTGCTGAATCAAATAGGCTCAGCCCTAACTGTTACAATGAAATCAATTTAATAATGCATGTTGCCTATAGTTAGCATCTCTTTGAAGCCGTAAACCTTTGCCCTTTAATTGTCACTTATGACCAGGCGCAATCTGTTATTTCAATGGAGGAAAGTTGCAGGAGGAATGTTGCGCAAGTGACCTTTTGTTTTCAGACTTAGTTTTTTGTTAATTTACATGTTTTTGCTACTTTTCCACCACGTTTCCACATGAAATTCCATTGTTGTGACATTTTACGCTTTTATAAAGTATTTATAAAACAAAAGTTGTAAAACAGTGAAGCAATAGCAAATCAATGCCACATTTCACCAGCTGCTTTATAGTAATTCATATTAATTGAGCACAGTAACACGGATCACCAGCAGTGACAATCACTATGCAGTGCACTGGCAGAATAAAATTAAATGGCTAAAATTATATAGACACGTGACCCTCACAAGTACTACATAACCAACAGTATAGGTGGCCATACACTTTACAACCCTCGCAAGACTTTTGTCTTGCGAGGGTTGTAAAGTAATTTAAAATACGTACGATCTGCCCATCTTGGACAGGCAGATCGTACTTGCGATCATCGCAAGCCCGCCCCCTGAGGGGTGGGCTTCCGATGTCTGCAATGAGGGGCGGGCTTCCGATGACTGCAAACAGGCAGTGTGCGCGTGCGCACACCGGCCCGTTCGGCAGTTGTTGAACAAGCAGGCCACTAACCTGCCGAGAATCATAATTTTCCAGCCTGCTTGTTCGACGGAAGACGTGCGACCGTACAGTAGAAACGGTCGCACGCCTTCCATACGCTTTGCGATTATCGTACGATCGCAGGATTTCCCGCGATTCTCGTACGATAATCGTACAGTGTATGGGCACCTTTAGGGGCAGTCCTTCCAATGATTGTGTTCAGGTGTTTCCAGTGAAGGATGCTGTTAATGCTACACTATACAAAGACATTTTGGGCATTTGTACACTTTCAATCTTGTGGCAAGAGTCTGGGAAAGGTTTTCTGTTCCTGTAGGACAGTGCCCCTGTGCACAAAACCAGCTCTATAGAGTGATGGTTTGATGAGTTTGGTGTGAAGGAACTCAAGATGGCTACAGAGCTCTGACCTCAACCCTACTGAACACCTCTGCTATGAATGGGAATGTGAATTACCAGCCAGGTCTTCTCATCCAACATCACAAGCAACATCCAGCATTGCAAGTGGAATTCCCACAGATACAGTCCAAAATCTTGTGTAAAGTTTTTCCAGAAGCGTGGAGGTGTTTATAGCCACAAAGGGGGGAGTGAAACTCCATATTAATGTCCATGGTTTCGGAAAGGGCTGTCCAACAAGCTCATATAGGTGTGAACGACAGGTGTTCACAAACATTTTGCCATATATTGAACATAATTGCGTGGCACTAGGCATGAAAGAATCATGGCAACTTCCCTCCCACACTGGCTATTGCATTCTGGCATAGCCATACTCAAACTCTTGCATTCAAGTGCAAATCACAGCAAAAGGCTAAGTTCTCACTGCTGTACCTTCAGTGCAACACATTTAAATAGGACATGCTGTATCTGGTGAAATGCAATGCAAAGCAGGTGAAACCAAACTGTCATCCAAATTGCACTATGAAAGGTAAATGGGAATCTGCTGACCTAATTTTGACGTTCATTTCAAACACTCATTAAACATAGAAAAACATGGACTACTGAAGTCAAATAAATTGTGTACCATATCCAGGACATCTCCTAAGCTAGCTAGAGACTTCCCTCACTCAAGGACACACAAACAGTGTTTGGCAGAATCCCACTCATAACCTCACACATGTACCATTGCAAGATAGGAGGATAGCTCCTCCGAGACCCAGCTTAGAAAGCAGTGCCTTGACTTGTCTTTGACTTTAGAGATCTGATATGACCCCTACCCTCTCATTATCCAATGGCCGGCCTCTATATTGACTGCTAAGGTTAGAGCTCTAATGTCAAAGCCTCCTTCCTGAGTGTGGCCAAGATCAAGCACTGCTGTTAGCTATATAAGTACAGCTTAATAAAAGATTCACTTTAACCAAGTAATATATTTTTGGACTGTGTGAGAAAACTGGAGCACTCATATGAAGTTGACCCAAATAATGGTCCCCATACGAATAGCTGAAGTCCCACAGCGTGTATCTGTATAAGACATGTATTGGATACACTGGGTTTTCAGCTGCTGTGAGTGGGCGTGGGCATCTGGTGTGTTGCTGTATCTTTAAGGAGTAAGGGGCCAACTCCAAAGCATATCTGTTCTCTATTGATTGTAATATACATGCCCCATACATGGGATCTCAGATAGCCTGCAGAGGTGCCTTGACAGATATCTAATTCTGTGGACTGCTGTGCCCATGTACACCTTTTCTGGCCTTCATATAAATTGATCCAAGAAGTTGACATTTTTGGCCATACAGATCATACAGATCGCGTTCTTGGTGGAAACCAGAAGGCAACATAATAACATATATGCAAGCAATAACAATTAACACACTGCCCCGGGGAGCTTGCAATTTTAAACAAATGAGGAATAAACACAAAAAGTATGTTGGAAATTTGAAAAGCGTACTAGCATGCTCAATACCTCGAGTTATCTTCCTAAAACACAACATACATTAATAATAGCTACCTATATTTCTGAATTTGACGCTCTTCTCTCTACAAAAACATTTCGATTCTTAACTAAAGCCTCCCCCCTGAACTCAGGGGAAGAACAGAAATAATGCAATTTTTGTATTTATTTTTTTTAGTACACAGCCAGTGCGCATTTAGGTCTGCAGCCCCCAAGAGCCGCTTTGTCCTACGGCTGATGTTGTAACATTCCAGGTAAGGTTAGTGTAAAGTTTTGCAAAGGGAATATTAGATTTCAGGAAGTACAGTGCGCATCGATGTAGATCAATTCTATTGATACCTTGGAGAAACAGCGGTAGAAATTTAAAAATAAAAGGCAACTAAGGAGCAGAAACAAAGAGGTAGAAAATCCCCCTCAAGCCTTGCATGGCTTTCATAGATTAAGTCTAAACAAAAAAAAAAAGAGATAGAGAACAAAACTTTGTAGTTCTCAAACACACAAAGCAAACAGGCTTGTGTGATTGATAGCGAGACTTGGATTTACTGCGCTGAATGCTGGAGAGCAGATTCTGAAAATTCTCACTGTAATTGCTTAAGTCCCATTACTTTTCTGTATCACATTTCAATAAATCTGTAAATCTCTTAGGTAGGCGTATATGTGTTTTTATTTTAATTTTACCCAAGGAAACCCCAGGGATCATTCTTGGCGAAAGAGAAAAGCCGGTTTTGCTGCGATTAAAAAAAAATCCCTTCCAGGTCAACTAGGTCCGTAGCAAGAATATTACCAACCTTTGTTGTAGAACCTTACCTGCTACTCTCACATTCATAAGAAGACAGGCCACTTGCTGAAACTTAAAAAAAAAAAAAAAAAATTCTAAGTGGCTGTTATTGTCTTTAGTGACCCAGTGTTGCCATAAGAAATGGTAGGCCTCTGTTATCAATTTAGGCATTCACTGTCTAAAAAAACAAACAGATGGATCTCCTGGTGCATTAAATCCAAGAACATCATCAACAATGCCATACTTTGGCACAGACTTTTGGAAAGTGCAAACTTTCTGAAGAGGTTTGTGCAGACTCCATGAACAGTCAACTTTAGATACACTTCCAGAAGAGTCAGCTTTAGTCACACATCTAGGAGAGTCAGCTTTGGTCCTATATCTAGGAGAGTCAGCTTTAGTCACACATCTAGGAGAGTCAGCTTTAGTCACACATCTAGGACAGTCAGCTTTAGGCACATATCAAGGAGAGTCAGCTTTAGTCACACATCTAGGAGAGTCAGCTTTAATCACACATCTAGGAGAGTCAGCTTTGGTCACACATCTAGGAGAGTCGGCTTTGGTCACATACCCAGAAGAGCCTGCTTTAGTCACATTTCTAGGAGAGTCAGATTAAGTAATCTTCTAGGAGAGGCAGCTTTCTTTACACTTGTAGAAGAGTCAGCTTTTTGCAGACTATTAGGAGAGTCAGCTTAATTTACATTTTCAGGAGATTCAGAATTTTCATACCTCTAAAAGAGTCCGCTTTCTTCACACTTCTGTGAGAGTCAGCTTTAGTCACACTTCTAGGAGAGTCAAACTTTTATTGACTCTTCTAGGAGTGTCAGTATGATATAGACTACTAGGAGAGTCAGCTTTGGTCACACATCTAGAAGAGTTAGCTATAGTCACACTTCTAGGAAAGTCAGACAGCTTTAATAACTCTTCTAGGAGAGTCAGTAATGTATAGGATACTAGGAGAGTCAGCTTTGGTCACACATCTAGAAGAGTTAGCTATAGTCACACTTCTAGGAGAGTCAGCTTTGGTCACACATCTAGAAGAGTTAGCTATAGTCACACTTCTAGGAGAGTCAGCATTGGTCACACATCTGGAAGAGTTAGCTATAGTCACACTTCTAGGAGAGTCAGACTTAGTTGCACTTCTCTGAGAGTCATCTTTAGTCACACTTCCAGGAGTGTCAGTTTTATTTATACATTGTTTAGGAGAGTCAGCATTATGCACACTTCTAGGAGAGTCAGCTCTGTGTAGACTTCTAGAAGAGTCAGCTTTTGTCCCACTTTTAGGAGAGGCAGTTTTATTCATACGTTTGTTTAGGATAGTTAGCAATATGCACACTTCTAGGAGAGTCAGCTTTGTGTAGCCTTTTATGAGATTCAGCTTCTGTCACACGTCTAGGAGAGTCAGTTTTTAGCAGACTTCCAGAATAGTCAAGTCTGCATAGACGTCTCATAGAGACAGTAGGCCAATAACGACAAGAAAAAGTGAGAGAAAATTCTGGTTCCAATAAATAATTCCAAAGTGGGTTATGTAGAGTATCAGATTTAGCAAAACCAAAGTTTTCCCTTACAGTAAACTTGTCAGCCATGTTACAATACAGCAGCGGACACCACATGGAACCTACTACTGCCATTGTAAGCCTTTTGTTGGAGTTGTGCTTAAATAAATCATTCATTAATTCAAAAGTGCATAAAATATATATTTTATTAATATCTACCTGACATTTAGTTTTAATGCTATGCCTTACTTATCCCAATTATTTGACTTCAGTGGCTTTTTTTTTTTTTTTCAATGTTGCCAACTGAAACATCCTATTGATTGATGAATAAGGAATTGTTATTTCATTCTGGATTAGTCAAAGATATTAGAATTTGTGTAATTGTTAACAATGAAGTTGTATAAAGCCGGACATCTCAATAGGATGGACATTTGTTATGATCTGTGGTATTGAACTGCTACAGCTACTACAACATATTTGTTGCTGTTCAAGGACTTTTATATGTAGTTATAGTTTTTAGCTATTGTTATGTTGCTATTTTGTATTTCTTTTTTATGTGTGTTAATATTTCTTGGGGGAGTTAATTTTCAGAGTGGGGTTATTTTTAAGTGTTGCCAATAAATATGTTTTTTTTTTTACAAAGACTAAGGTTTACAGTGGTTAAGATTAAACGATACATAGCTGTTTAAAAGATTTCATATTTTTAATGCTAGTGGTCACCTTGGCCTCCCAGGCCCGAGCACATGGAGAGGTGATCTAGTAGGTGTGTTATGGAATTGCTGGACAGTTGATGGTTGAGGAAGATTTTTTTATGGTTAATACATACAGGGTCGGATTTCCCACAAGGCCAACCAAGGCACGGCCTTGGGGCAGCAGGGAATAGAGGGGCAGCAGGGGCGTAGAATTCCTATCTCCCGATGCCTGAGACATGCATTTCTGGGCGCCGGATGTGTAGTTGTTTTCTACATTTAGCCCTGCTTTGAGCAAGCGGAGCTAAATGTACAGCGGGGAAGCCGCCGCTTGTTTTGTATAAGTGATCTTGGTGATGTCTGCCATTCTCCATGGGGGGAGGTGGTTTGTAGGGGGGGGGGGGGGGGTGGGGGGGGCGGGCCTTGGGG
>NW_017306498.1:1398902-1432647 GCF_000935625.1 Nanorana parkeri
GGGGGGGGGCGCATTGAGGGACCTGGCCTTGGGGCAGCAGAGAGAGTAAATCCGGCCCTGAATACATAATGAGGTGCATCCTTGTGAAGGTGATGTCATGTAAAGTTCTTGTTTGGGTCCAAGCTTGCTCAGCTCCTGATAATGATAAAGGTGTTGTGTTTCAGGTGGTCAGTTGGTGGTTGTGTAGTGAGGGGCAGCTCGTACAAACAGTCGCACAACTGAGTTATTCTTTAAAAGTCTTTATTGGTATGTAGTATAAAGCCAATGAGGGGGATTTATCAAAACTGGAGCAGAGAAAATCTGGAGCGGCTGTACATGGCAACCAATCAGCTTCTATCTTTACTTTTCAAATCTTAACCGAACAAACTGTAGAGAGAAGCTGATTGGTTGCCATGGCTGTCAGCTCCAGATTCTGTCTGCTCGAGTGTTGATATAATCACCCCAATGTGTTTTGGGGATGGGGCCTCCCCCTTTTTAAGAGCTAACATAAAAAATTATCAGCTATCAGTAAAATAGTGCTAAGTAGTGTAAAATGACACTATGGGGCTGATTTATAAATGTGCCACCCTGGGTGAATGCCATTTGCATGGAATTACCGCCACTAAATGGAGCCAAGGAGAATAGGAAAGCCATATAGTGCCACTAATGCCATGCAAACAGAATTTTCCCAGCTGTAGACTCGGCAGAATAGAAACCAGTCCCTATTTGTTTTACTGATTATTCTGCAATATTTTACTGATTGTTGACTGTTTTTTATGTTAGCCCTAAAGAAGGGGAGGCCAAATCCCTCAAAATCCATCACCTGTACATTGCAAATATACTGCATTCTTTATCAATAAAGACTTTTAATGAAATACTCAATCAAGTAAATGTTTGTATTAGGTGCTCATCAGGAACATGTCGATTAGTTCAGGGGCTTTGCAAAATGTTAGCACCCAGGGCTAGTTGTCATGTCTTTTACTTACTGTTCTGGGTCTCCTTCATAGTAAATAGATCCATTCTCACACCTAGTACATGTATTTTTAATTCTTTAGTATTACATCAAGTAGACAATTTAGTGAATCAGAGATTCTGGCATTTTTAAACAACTTATTAGTCTATGCATACCTCTACTTCACAATGCATTTTTTATATGTATTAGTTTAATGCCCATTGATTAGGGATGCGATTATACACCATGTGGCCAAAAGTATGTGGGAGTCTGTCCAATTATTCAGTTCAGGGGTTTTCAGTGATGGGTAATGTTAATGTTAAAGCATACTATGACATTTTAGACAACTGTACACTTGCAACCTTGGGGAAAGAGTTTGAGGAAGGTCCTTATCTCTTCCAGCATGACAAAGTCAGCTCCATAAGGACATATGGAGCTCCATAAAGACAAAGTTTGATGAGTTTGGTGTTGAGGAACTCAAATTGCCTGCACAGAGCTGTGACCTCAACCCTACTGAATACCTTTGAGATGAATTGGAACACTGATTATGAGCCAGGTCTTCTCATACAGCATAATTATCTGACCTCACAAATGTTCTTTTGGCACAAATTCCCACAGACACACTCCAAAACCTACACTTCTCAGAAGGATAGAGGCTGTTGCAGCCTCAAAGGGGAGGTCAACCCCATTTTAATTGTCATGGTTTTGAAATGGGATATCCAACAAGCTTATATACAGTAGTTGTGATAGTCAGGTGTCTACAGACTTTTGTCCTTATAGTGTGAATATAGTGAACACACACTATACAGTGCTGCCTTGAAATACTGTAAAGGTCCAGAGCACTAATGGCTCAGTTCTAAGGAAGTGCAGCAGAAAGTTAGGAAGAGACCAAACAGAGAGTGTACAAGAAAGGGTAAAGAAAGGGGAGAGGTAATGTGGGGGAATAGAACCATATTTCAATACAGTATCCTAAAAGTTCCACTATATTTCACTGTAGGTGCCTACAGGGGCTGTATAACGTGTTAGATTCCTGCATCAGGCCTCTTTTGTGTGCATGCGTCTATGGTCCTTTATGTTCAATAAAACAAACCACAAAAAGAAAACTCTCTTCTCTGAGAAATTTTCTGCCTCATATAGGCATTCACACTTGATAAGAGAGCAGAGTCAAATTTCTCTCAATAATCCCAACTATGGCTTGAAAAGCTCTGCCGGTAGTATAAACGGTTGTAATCGTCAATGCATTGTCAATCCAGAGGAGTGCAAATTTAATTAAGAATGCCAAAGGCCTTCATTTGGGGCCAGGTATCCGAGCTGTACGTTTTTTGATCTCAACCTCTCCCTGTAGTAACGTCCACACTGGCACAAAGGCTTCGGGGCACGAGAACAAAGGGAATTTTATGTGTCTGAATTCAGATTCTTTCCCTTTGAAATGAAGCGTCCAGAATGGGCAATAAAACTGTGAAAATGGATTTCTGGCCGCATTTGATGTTAAGCCTTTAGTGTCAAGAGCCAGATTTTTTTCCTTTTCTTTTTTTTCTTCATTCAATGGTCTTGAGGGGGATTTGTCCTATAAATTATTTCTTACAGTTTGTGCTGGTAGTGTCCCACCCAGTCTCAGCGTCTGATCTAGCAGAGAGCAGAGCTAGCGTGAGTTACCAGTACACGCTGTCTTCTATTCTTTGAAACAAAAACCTGAGCATTAAAGAGTTATGAAAGATACATTGCAACATCTTCATCGTCCATTTAGAACACGCAGAGCAGACATGGACATAAATTGTTTGATAAATTATGTATTATCTAAAAAAGTGTTTTGGAATGTGCCAAGTTCAATATTTTTGTAGGTTTCTGCTGTCAATAAACGAGGCAGGGGCTACACGTGGCTCGAGGGACCAATAAAGAGGCACTGTCACTTTGCCCATTCAAACCAGTAAAGTCCTTTCCCCCAGGCAGTTCTACCGAGCAATGCTCCCACGCCTTACCGAGCCTTGTTCATAACACTTATGAACAAAGGAGCTCAAAACCTACACCGTGAGACAGTGCTTGTGTTGTGCCAGTCACCAGGCCCTCACAGTGTCATGTCATTGACATGTCCATAAAGTTCTCCCACGTCTAAGCTCCAACACCAGCTGACACCCGAAGGCAGCTGGGATTGCAAAGCGGAATTGTCTCTTTAACACTATTGGGAATAAACAGGTTATAAACATGTTTCTTTTCATGTGTATTAAGAGGAACCTGGATCATGGTGGCCACCATTGCTTTGCTGTGATCTTGACCCACTTCCTTCAATACTCTGACTTACTGACCCAAAACAAATATGCAGATTGTAATTTGCATGCTTGCTCATGGTTTTAGAATGTATGGCACCAAAACGACAGTATAAAGTCAGGCAATGGCACGGTCTTTGTTCAGGCGTCATCCGGGGTCACCATCTACTTCCTGGACTGAGAGCCTGTTGGGTCAAAGATGACACAATCATGTAAATCCTGGTGCCTCTGCAGTTTTTGGCTGTGTTCATTTATGTCTGAGGCTCTGCTCACACCATGTCTGGACCAGATCTGGAGCAGATCAGCAAACGTAGTGCAGTGCATTTTGCCGGGTTACGGTGCTGGGTTTTTTTTGTTAGCTGAAAATGGGTTTTCAGGTGCGTTCCAGTGTGTTTGCATGGATTTCTATGCGTTCCAGTGCATTTCAGACCAGAGAAAATGAGATAAGCATTATTTTTTTGTCTGGACCGGAACAGACTTGGTGTGAACAGAGACCAGAAACACCATAGGGATACATCAGGATGCTTTTTTGGTCTGTGAACGAACCCCATACAGATCAGCCCCTGCAACAACCTCTCACCTTGTAACAAAGGTACAATGTTGCAGTATGATCACTGGGCGAGAGGAGACTGAGTAAAGGCTTCCTCCTGCCTGCAGTAGACTGATGAGATCTTCCCAGCCTAGGTAAAGTTACTTGCCTAGAGTTTAAGGGCACGTTCACACCAGACACGCTGCGTTCCAGCCGGATTCTGGCCGGAACACACTGGAACGCATTGCGGCTTGCTCACTTTGTTGTGGGATGGGAGGTGGTGTGGCGGTCCATTGAAGTGAATGGCACCGGTCAAAAAAAATGCTGCAAGCACTATTTTTTCTGACTGGACCAGAACTCAGGCATTGATGTGCCACGCGTTCCCGTGCGGCCGATCGCATTGCGGCCAGAGGACGTGGCTACGGTGCCATTGACTTCAATGGACCACCACCAGTGGCGTAACAACCGGGGGGGGCAGCAGGGGCGTGGGCCCCGGGCGAAAAGTAAAGGGGGGGCACCGGCCGAAAATGGCACTTTCGGCTAAATTCCGAAAGTGACATTTTAGCCCTGGGGGCCCAGAACTGACCACCACATCCCCTCCTGCCCCACAACAAAGTGAGCCGGCCGCAATGTGTTCTAGTACGTTCCGGCCAGAATCGGGCTGGTGTGAAAGGGCCCTAAAGACTGCTTTTTAATGAGAAAAGGTGCACCTTTTTAGAAAAAATATACTATTGCATATTGTGGCATGTCAGGGATTTAATATGAAAACCTGTAAAATTACTGAAAGGTCCACTTTAAGGTTTTAATTTAAAAATGGTTCGTCAATCTGGGCCAATGCCTTTCACATGGTATTATTGCCACTAGACGGAGCTGAAGAGCATAGTAAATTCCTGTTTCCTTGTTCCATCTAGCAGCATTAATGTCATGCGAATGGCGTTGGCCCTACTATATGCTGGGTGAACCCTTTATAAGTCAGCCCCTAAGTGATTACAAGTGTTGCAGTGCATTTTTCCTACATTTCCATGTAAATGTGCAATGTTTTCAGGTTTTGTCAAACATACAGAAGAACAGAACACATGAAAAACATGCTACAATGCATGAAAGGCCTGATTCTACTCCTCCCATATAAACCTGTCCTGTTCTATTCAATCTACATTTCTTTCTGTAGCTCTTGAATGACAGCTGAGAAAGGAAAGGTTAGGACCCATGAAGTAAGTGTACAGTCTGGAAGGAAGGGAAGTGCCAGGGGTCAATGGATTAGTACCCAGGGTGCGGATGCTCAGGAGAAAAGCTTAGAAAAACTAGCTTGCTGTGGAAATGTTGGATTCCATATGTCTCAAATTCATGTCTCGAATATAGACATCCTAGGCAGTAAAGCTAGTTTCAGCCTCGGAACAAGAAGTGGCTGTAGAGTCCATCATAGGATATGGCCCTTTGAAACCATAAGCGCCCGTCTTAGGTACGTGACACCATAAACCCTCCAGACCGATCATATTACTCAGTGCAGCAGTATGTAACACAAGGTAAAGAGACTGAAGACAGATACTTAATACCATTAAAGGTGCAGACTTTTTTAGGATTATCGGAGGAGTCAGTCCCGGCCTTCGGATTGTCTGCTATTTTTCCACTGGCTTGATTGACAGCGCAAATCCCCAAGGGCGCCTCCCTGTCTGCAAAGAATGGCGTTAGAGGCCTTTTTCATTGTGCATAACACTTATGTGCAAAGATCTATAGACCAACCTTGGCAAACATTTTGCAGGTACATTTCAAACACACATAATGCTTGTGTACAGAGTGTGCTTGAAGTCCGTGATTTATTGATGAAACGGAAAAATTATTTTTAAATGTAATTATATAGGTTTAGTAGCATACAATTGACTGATTGATTGATTGATTGATTGATTGAACAATGCATTGACTCACTGGAATGACAGATTAATTGACTGACTGGGCAATGCATTGACCCATTGGATTGATTGATTAATTGGTTGACTAAGTGAGCGATGCATTGACTCATTGGATTGATTGATTGATTGACTGGAGTATTGACCCTAATGCTCCATAAACAAGGAGTCTGGAAGATTTACACAAAAAAAGACAACCCTGTCCATCAGAGACTCTTTGAATGGCACCCAGTAAAAGAATCAGCTCAACACTTATCTGTCCAACAGGTTGTAGTGGAAAAGCTTCTGTCATGGTACACCCCTCTCCCCCAACTGGGCACTGTGGTGTCTCCTGCTCACCTCTAAGCCACATCTATGTCCTTATGGTGCCATTAAAGCCTCCAGATGGCATGTAATCTTTATGTCATAGCTGACATAGTGATCAGATCATCGAGAACCACTCTGATTGATTCCAGATCAGCAGTGGGAACCCAAGCTGTGAATGAGGGCAGGGATCGAGAGCCACCAGATGTGCAAAGTGTCAGCTAGTGGTTCTAAAATGGCAGACTTTTACAGGCACCAGTGCTGTCCGGCTCTTCCAGGTGTGTCACATATCACACTCTGTGCTGGGTGTTATGGTGTCTCCTGCCCACCCCTACGTCATTTCTGTGTCATTATTTTATCAATGAAGCCTTCAGATCTGATTGGCTCCAGATTATCAGTGGGAACCTGAGCTGTCAACAAAGGTGGGGATTAAGAGCCATCAGATGTGCAAAGTGTCGACTGGTCGCTCTAAAAACATGGACTTTTACAGGTGCCTATGCTGTCCGGCACATCCAGGTGTGTCACATAGCACCCCACCTAATGGGTGCTGTGGTGCCTTCTGCCCACTCCTACATCACTTCTGTGTCCATTATTTTATCAATGAAGCCTCCAGATGGCATGTCATCTTTTGTCATAGCTGACTACTCTGATTGGTTCCAGATCATCAGCGTGGACCCGAGCTGTCAATAGCAGGAGGGATTGAGAGTCACCAGTGCAGTGTCGGCTGGTGGCTCTATAAAGGCAGACATTTACAGGCAGGAAGTTCAGTTGAAGTTACATAAATTAATATACAGTCTGATAGACACTGTATAACTCCATCTTATCTTCACTTTTCTGTTACAGCAGCTGTGCCGGAAGTCTACGTATATTTGTTCATTACACTAAATACTAGTGTTTGGCCCAGTGCGCTCAGTAATCAGCCCTCAGTAACAGACCTAGCCAGACATGCTCTCCCATCTCTTCTTCAATTCAAGTATGAAAAAACATCAATCAAGAATTATCGACACATTCGGATGCATTGGGATTCGAAAATTCGGATGTGTCCAGATTTTGGGAAATTCGTACATGTCATGCTGAGAGAGTTGGAACCAGCTGCTTTGAAACATGATGTCTGTAAGTGCTTGGGTGAAAATATAAAGACGTTTTTTTGAGTAATGTATATTTGTTTGATCTGGATTAATTTCTGATTAAAAAAGTTTGAGCGTTTACTTCCACTTTGAAGGGTAGTCTGTAAAGAGACTCTGTCACTGTGCCCAAAATGAACAAGGTGACAGGGTCCCTTTACTGTTGTTATTCTCACTAAGCAAATGGAAGGCTCTGTGTTTATCCACAAGCCAGGTTACAGTTTGGATAATTAAACTTCAAGTGTATCCTCTGCCAATATCCTCAAGCAGTGTAGGCTAAAGCAAAACATTATTAACTTCAACTCAGTGCCGAAATTGTTCCCACTCCCCCTTTACCTCCTCCCCAGATGACTATATTTACTGCCAGCATGTTAGGACACTGCGCGGGGAATGTCCCTGGAAGATACTATTGCCTGATTTGAACTCTTAATTTTCCCCTGGGCACTCATCTTCTTTTTTTTTTTTTTTTTATATAAAGGTCATATTTTAGAGCGGTTCATCGAGTCAACACATCGACTCATCAGGTCTGGCTCCCCAGCCGGTTCAAGTCACAATGATAGATCCTTTGTGTCAGGTAGCCTGGGGTGCAAAATTCATGATACTCTGTAAAACTGACATTAGAAAATATAGAGGCTTAAAGGAAAACTCCAGTCAGGACGAAGGTCGCTTAAAGTTTATTATCACATGATTATATGATTATACTTTTTTTTTTTTTTTTTGAGCCCTAGGAAGACCTAAAGGTTAAAGGGGAATTCTTTCTTCTACCACACATGTGTCAAACTCAAGGCTCCGAGGCCGAATCAGGCCCACCAGGCCATTTCCTAGACTTCTACTTTCAGATCTAGGTATTAAGTTATTACTAAAACCAGTGATAATCGAATGCCGAGGCAATTATGATAAAGATTAGATACATTCATATAGTCTTACAGACCCTTTGAGGGCAAACATAATGTTGATGCGGCCCACGGTTAAATTGAGTTTGACACCCCTGTTCTACCACATCTGTCAAAAGGGAATATTAAGCCTTGAAATGCACACAAGCATAGTTGTAGTGGACCAACTCCCTCCCTTTTAACATGGTGATGTTTTTAATATCTACAGTAGATTTTGTAGATGTTAAAGTGACATCTAAGTCAAACTTTGTTTTGCCCCCTTCCCAATCCTGCTGTAAGGACTTACCTTAAATGATGCCTCTTGATTCGATCATCTTGTTCTTTACTATAGTTTTCAGATGTCCCTCCAGCGCTGGTGCCGGTCTCTGATCCAGCGCTGACTGCTGTGTCTTCTGTGTCCCACGGAGTCTGTGCGGGCGCACGCTGCTCCATAGACTTACCTTGTGTATCTCCTTTTCTCCCGGCCAAAGATCAGAACTGTGTATGCGCCCGTCCCAAGATCCTTTCTGGCCGCCCGAGATTCTTCAGATGTTCGGATGGGAGCATGCGGCGGACACACAGGTAAGTTTTAACCTGTTTGAAAAGTTTTTGTTTTTTTTATGTTTTTGCATATATCTACTGCTTGCTAGCAGTAGATATATGCAAAAAATGCTGAGGGTTTATTAACCCTTTAAGTTGTAGAAAAGTTGTTGTCAACCTTTTCTGAGAGCTCCACCAATTGTCCAATTGGCTGTCTTTCAGGCAGGCAGCCCAACAGCCTACTGAAGGACCTGGCTGACAACACCTCTGCTTATTGCAAAACAGTGGCTTAGTGTTGCCAGCCTGGCAGAATCTCCAGGCAAGAAACTGCAATTTGTTTAAAGCTGAAGTATAGTGTATGCTTAACACCCATAGTGTATGCATATTCCACCTTCCCTTGTTCCGCCCTGATCAACATGCAATTAAAATGTTGAATTTAAATAATTTAGTTTTTCAAGAAATACCTGTTTTGAGACCCAATGATGATACACTAGGTCTGTCGGTTCCTCTTTTCTGGGAGGAGTCGGCAGGCATCTGTAAACGTTACTTATTTTTCAAAAGAATTATATGAAAGAACACATCCCCAGGGTCCCTGTAGATGTGGCTGCTTCTCCCCGATGGCCACTGGGTGCTACAGACTTTAGCTGTGCAGCCTGTTGATTGGTTGACTGGTTGCAGGCAGGTCCCTAAAGGGATGCTGGGGATGCGCTCTTTCATATAAAGCTCGGGAATAAAATTACTGATGGCAGAGAAAGCTAATAGCTGTGGGAGGTGGGCCAATGAAAGCCAATGACGGTATGGATCAGGGGAAGAAGTGATCGATGAATGATGGTGGTCGTCCAGACAGGAAATCGTGATGGGCTCAAGATAGCTGCTGCAGCTTCAGAGAGTTATTTCGTGGAGATGCAAGTTCACAGGGAATTGAGAGTATTCAGTTTCAGCACCGGAGAGCACTTGCTACAAGTGTGGTAGTTATGGCTAAAGTTCAGCTTTAAGAACGCTGTATACAGTATAATACCAAAACATACATTTTTGGCTTTACAGAGGGAAGTCTTTGCTAATCTACTGGCCACACAATGACAAGCACATCACAAATGTTAAACCTAAGCT
Source organism: Nanorana parkeri (assembly GCF_000935625.1). Classification (NCBI taxonomy): domain Eukaryota; kingdom Metazoa; phylum Chordata; class Amphibia; order Anura; family Dicroglossidae; genus Nanorana; species Nanorana parkeri. The sequence continues at coordinate 1,408,480 of NW_017306498.1, forward strand.
TTTTGACTTTGTTGGACTGTCCAATTGCAAAGGGGTGGGGCTTGAGAAATTGTGTAGGACTTCCATCACATGCTGGCTTGCCTGGGCAGGGCTTCTGAAATATAAGTCATGAGTCATTCGGGTCCCGATTTTGCAGTTTGGATTTGAGAGCACCTGCGAGGTAAACGTGTTATGAAACAAGAATGTGGACAGAGGCCAACTTTTTCTTTCTTCTTTTCTTTTGCAAATGATTGCAAAATCGAGAGGGAAAAATATTGCCTCCAAACAAATGCTCTTCCCAGTACTCAGACCTGTCTGTCCCTAGATGTCTCTGCTGTCATCCACTATTATAATCACTTCGATAAAAATGTATTAACTGCTTCTCACCTCCCTTCTATTTTTAACAGATACTGTCCTCATATTGTAAAATTCCCCGAACGCCAAAGCTATATTGCACTTATAATAGCATTCAATGGAAAATAAATGCATGCCATTCTCAGCTTGTGACTCCTCCCTCGTATATCTATGGGGTTTTTATGCAAAGAAACTCTACTATTAAACCCTCCCCCTCCCAGAAAGAAAAGTTATATGGGGGAAATTTGAAAAGGTTTGAAAATTTGAAAAAACAGCACTTTAGCCATACATTTGTATAACCATCACCATTACTGATGACAACTATGCCGTGCTGATTACAATTTTATGAAGAATTAGTGGACACCTGACCATCACACCTACACTATATGGCCAATAGTATGAGGACATTCCTCCATCAACTATAAATGTAATGGTCAGGTCCACAAAGTTTTGAACATATAGCGTTTGGAAACGCAGGAACGATTCTCCCCTGACAGCTATTATATTGTGATAGCTGGCACCCGTCACAGTTGATTGTCTGTAGTCACTGTTTGGCTGACAATTTTCCACCCAACTCTCTTGATAAAAGTAAATCAAACCATTGACTTATGTTGAGCTGGGTGGTGCCGGCATCTTTGGGACACAGTACTGTTGGAACCTGGTGGGGCTGTACATGAAGCACTGAATTGTCAGGGGCTGGGAGCACTTGAAGTGTGCATTGGTTAATAGATTTTGCTCCCCCCACTTCCCTCCCTACTTACTGTTCAGACCGGCTATCAACACAGGAGCCCCATACCCATGCTGGAACTCTTGGGGATCCAGCATTGGGCACCCGATGCTGCTCTGTAGAGTGTCTTGGACACTTGGCATTCTCTACCCCACTAATGGGGAACTTTCTTTAGCCCACTACTCCTTATGTCAGAGGTCCCGACTGATCCCCTACTCCTAGACCAGGCACCATAACCACTGTGTGGGCTACCATGGTGGTAGTTCTACCAGTGAATGCTGACAAGGAATGAATGGAACTGGATTACGGTCTTAAAAGTAACTGAACAAGACGGGGGCTCTTTGCAGGCTCCTCCAATAGCTGAAAGCACAGGAGGTATGTCTATGCCATTTTACTGGCAGTAGAGGAACAGATGTGCAGAAGGAGGTGAGAGGACTGGAGCAAATGAAGGTCAGAGCCTCAGAAGAGACTTGGAAAGGTGCCTGGGAGCACAGAAGGTAGGACAATTTTGAAGAACACATCTGGGAGGAGAAAGGGGATCCAGCCATTTTTGGTGTTGCTGCATTTGGTGCAGGGATGCAGGGAGCCTCTTGAGGTCTCCTGTTGCCTTGAACAAGACCGGTGCATTGCTTTATCTTTATGAAAGATGAAGCCACCTCCAAGGTGTGCCAGCTCTCAGTTTATCCTTTGCTGCAATGTCTCATTGTGGGAGCTCAGATAGTTTAGAATGCACACTAGGACGTTGTGGCAGTGTGGCTTTAGATGTGTTTGCAAAAGTGCAGTACGCAACCAAAAACCTATGTGAAACTGTTTCATTAGATCAGTTTGTGCTGACTGACTAGCTGGATCGAGTGCTCAGGAATTTATTTATTGTTGAGGGTCTTGGTTACATCATCAGCATGACGAGGTGGCCTCTGGACCCTCTGGGGAACACATGGCCATATGGCAGGTTCAGGAATACCTTGGCTAGGGTTCCCAGACCACAAGATAATTTGCAACAAAGTACATATCAGAAAAAGGTGATCTGGTGGATTACACCGACAGCTGAAAAAAAACGTAATGTCTAGATAGATTGGCTTTTCCCCTTGAATCCATTTAATTGGCTAATTTGTATCTTTGGCTGGAGTGTGCCTTTAAATTGATCTAATTACTGTACTGCAGCATGTCCAAGTGCTATAAGGACATTTCCTCTGTTATTCTAGAGAAACGCTGAACTGTTCTCTTTATACCCTACCAAAATCACTCACCGTAATCTTATCAATTTCCTAATGATAGTTCTTTTTTTTTTTACACTTTCAAACAGGAAAGGGACAAAATGACAAATTCGCATTTAGACAAAACGAGGAAAGGAGAAAGCCTTTCTATCATTTCTATCAAATGATAAAAACCCCTTTCTAATGGGCAGTCAATTAATTTATAATTCATTAACCTACTTCTCGCAATATTTGGTCTGGAGGTAATTTATGATGTTAGAGACAATTTAAGCACTTTAAATGTTTTGCATAAAAAAACGTATCTTTAAAAGGATTTTTCGGCCGTGTAGAGATTGTAATATCTTACCGTGAACCTGAATTAATGAATAAAGTGGGCATTAATTAATATGTTTCCAATGGAATTCTTCAGAGGAATTATCTATATATCATGTATGTCATATGTTTAAATCTAGAACAAAGTCTAAAAATTAAATCTATCTATCTATCTATCTATCTATCTATCTATCTATCTATCTATCTATTGTATCTATCTCAAAGAAACTCTCTCTCCATCTATCTCTCTCACTTTACTGCATTTCAATGTGTCCTAGGAAATGCATTTCAAACCAGAGTATGGGAGGAAACCCACACAAGCACAGAGAGAACACACCCATGCAATGCAGTGTGCTACAACACAAGTGCACCATGCAAAATTTTGTATGGGGCCCTGTGACTTCTAGTTATGCCCCTTGCAGAGCCCACTTGAGATCCCACTCAGCCCACCTGAGTAAGGTGGGCTCTGCAGGGTCACCCTCAGGTGGGCTGGTCACACTCCTTACCTGTCCGCCTCCTCTTCCTGCTCCTCCTCTGTCGCCGGGCCCGCCTCCTTCTCCGTCACCGGGCCCCGCCTCCTCCTCTGCTGCCGACCACGGGCCCCGCCTCCTTCTCCACTGCCGGGTCCAGCCTGCTCCACCGCCGCCGTTGGCTCTCATTAACTCCGCAGCAGCTGTGAGAAGAACGCGCTGCTGCACAGATCACTGTCAGTGATCTGAACTGCAGCACATTCTTCTCACAGTCGCCAGTGAAAGCCACCAGCATAAGATGCCATAGCGACCCAGGCGGTCGCTATGGGACCCGGGGCACATGGGGGCACCGGGGTCCCCGGCCAGATGACGTGCGGGCCGCCTGGGTCGCTATGGCATCTTATGCTGGTGGCTTTCACTGGCGACTGTGAGAAGTGATGCGCCACTGAACGGCACCCTGCCATATGTAATAGGAGTGTTGCAGTACCGCGCAGTAAATCATGTGACCACGGCGATTTAAATGAGCCCTAACAGCCATCTCATCCAGTTGCACCCCTATAGACGCAGACCTCTTCCTAACATGCCAGTGGTCTAACCAATGGTCAATTACTAGAACGGGAAATGCCGCAAGTCGCCACAACAACGTTATTTACCTCCTTGTTCGCCATCACCTCCCTAACTTTTCACTTTTATTCCGTTTTCCGGCTCTTGCGTGCAAATTATATCGTGTTTGTCTTTGTTTGAGAATGATTGAGCGCTAGTAAAAATATTGACCTTTTCAGCGCAGATTTGAAGCGTTCGTCTGTTGTCGGGCTACGGGATAAAAAAAAAGAAGGCCGAGTTTTCTTCATTAACTTATAGCCCTGAAGGATATTTTACAAGTGTACAGATGGCCGAAGAAAGAGAGGAAAATACGGATATTAAGGAGAGTTGGCACCGAGCTGCCAGTGAAAAGGATGCCAATGAAGAGAAGGGGGTGCAGAGAATACCATCCAGGATTCATTACATAAATGTTTGCAGAGTTCTGTATTTTATTATTATTAGTCATAGCAGTGGAAGTGTTCGTAACATTATAATTATCTATCATTGTTATCATTATGATAATACACCCCCAATATCTGTAAGTTTTATCCCTACAAATAGAACATTCTAATGGTAAAACTTCTCAAAATAATCTAACCCAAACAAAAAGGATGTCCGCCATCACAGCAAGACCCGTCCACTTGGGTCAAATCCCTGTTCTGTTTTGAGCACAGAACAAGCAGGAAGGTTGGGGTCGCCAACCTCCTTTAGAGATACAGAACTCCTCCCTATGTAAAAGGAGAGGGGCAGTGGCGTAACCAGAGTTATGGGCGCCCGGGGCAGAGAGAGGGGGATATGTTTTGTAGTTCTAACACACATCCTGTCCCATAATGACAACACCGCTCCATCGATGCAGTACAATTAGGGAGCGTTGTCACCCTGGGACAGGAAATGTGTTACTGGTAGGTAGGTAGGTTGGGATCATCAGCCTCCTGTAGAGATACAGAACTTCTTCTCGGGACAAGCAGGTAGGTTGGGGATCACCAACCTCCTTTAGAGAAGCAGAACTCCTTCTCCCCATGTAAGAGGAGAGAGGGGCATGTTTTGTAGTTCTAACACACATCCTGTCCCAGGATGACAACACTGCCCCATAGATGTAGTACAATGAATGAGTACCCCTTTCTTTCTGTCCTGATGCCAATGGTTGCAGTGACAAACTGACACAGACAGCAATAAAATCCTGACAAAGGTTCTAAGTTCCCATGCCCTTCAGATCTGTGCAGTAATCCAGTGTGAAACTTGGAGCTTCCTGTCATAAAGACTGGTCACTGCTGCCATCTCTCCTTGTGCAGGGTGACTGGTCCTGTCTCTGCCCCCTCCTGTAATAAAGACCACTCACTGCAGATCTCTCTTTTTGTGCAGGGTGACTGGTCTGGTCTCCGCTCCCTCCTGTAATAAAGTCCATTCACTGCTGCTCTCTCTGATGTGCAGGGTGACTGGTCTGGTCTCCGCCCCCTCCTGTAGTTTTCTGTAGTGGGTGGTGTCTGCTGGATGCCTCCAACAGCTCTGCTCTCTGCACAGGCTATGTATAGCACATTCATGAAGTTACTGCTACTTTGTAAAGGGATTTGGTGGGTTCGAGGCCAATATATATCTTTTTGACAACTGATGAATAGATTTTTTGTTACAATTGTTGTGCCTGGAGCTCACCTTAAAATACAAAGTATTCTCACACAAGATGTATTCAACCCTCATATACCATCTTTCTTGCAAACCTGAGCCTAACAGTATTCATGAATGATATACAAGGGAGTCCCGCTAGCCAACAGCAACCAATCAGATTCTTCTTTGTGTGTTTGTCATGCAGTATGGTGCAATGCAATGAAAACGGGAACCCGATTGGCTTCCATCTGCAACAAAGCTATTCAGACATTTTTTTTCTGCTCATAAAGCTCAATATCATCACCGACACACGAAGAAGAAAAAAAAAAATAAACTTCATCCAAAATCCCTGTCAATTCTGCAAGTCAACTCGACGTCTGTTCCTGTTGGCAAGATAAATATCAGCTTGAAGGCAATTAAACCCGAGGTTTCAAACGTTTAGTCATAGCTGGCACACAGCAAAGGGGGAATTACATTTTCCCTCCAAAGCTCTGAATACCTAAATCATAATAGAATTGAACAATCAGCCATTGCTAGATTCTTGGTCAGTGATCCTAGAATGAGAACTTTTATTTATTCGATAATTGTTGATACAGTTCACCGTTTTGATTTCGATTTGGAGGTTATACGGAGGAATTACATCTTATGGCATGCGGGTTTCAGGCTCCTAGAGAAGAGCCAGAATGACTACTTTGTAAATATGTTGAGAAGCAAGGAAAGCAGTAAGAAGACGGCAGATGAATTACACACCAGGGATCCTTTTTTTTCTATTACATTCTGTGGTATGGAAGCCATCCTCCCTCTGATCCTTAAAGGCCCAATTCAACTTTTTGCAAAAATTTGGCATTTATTTTAGGAAGAACTCTCTGCAAATTTTTTAAAAAATAATAAAAATAGTTCTTTAATTGTTTGCAATGGAGCCTGCAAAGAACTGCAACTGTGATCAGTGGATGGCGAGCGCAGTGCCCAGGTTCCAGTCCCTGTCCATACCGTGGTGCGGCTTTTCAGTTATTGGGCTGGAGAAAGTTATCAGTGGACTACTCCGCCATGACTTCACCACAATTGTGCTCTATTGAGTTTGAGAGGGCCATCTGCCATGGTGACAGATGGGACTTGTAGTATTCTCATTCACAGATCCAGTAAATGAATGACATGACTAGGTGTCAAATTTAAATATAGACAATATGCTGTGGGGAGGAGCATTCTGATGGGGGTGGGGTTGCACAGTGGTGTATCCAGGGTGTGGCACATATGGCACATGACCTGGGTGCCACTTGAAAGGGGGGGGCACTGTTCTGTGGGTCAGGGAGAGTTCCCTGATCCACAGAGACAGCTGACTATTTTCTCTCCCCACCCTTCTCCCTTACACATCTCCTCTCCCAGCTCTTAGCAAACAGGCACACTCTGGATGGCATCCCGCCAGCTCCTGGCAACCACTGGCATTACTGGTTGCCAGCAGTTGGGCAGAACACTGGCCAGAGTATTCCAGGTAACTAAGAGCCAGGCATGGACATATGTAAGGGCCATGCACATCTACCTGTCCTGCTCTTAGCAACCTGGGATGGTCTGTCAGGCGTCCTGCCCAACCCCTGGCACACAGTGATGTCACTGGTTGCCAGAATTTGGGCGGGATGCCAGGGGTGCAATTTGTTGTAGATAAGCCTATTGGGTTGCAGACTATGACTGTGATCTGAAAGGTGGATTTAGCTTTTAAGCTGGCCATACAAGTATCAAATTTGGTCTGTTTCCTGCTAAATTGACCAAAATTTGTTCCACCGATACCACCCATTTCGCCAAAAGCCAATTTGTCAAACTTTTCAGGTTTTCTAACAGGCACCGGCTGTCAGAATACCTTAGCCCAGAAGGGAAGATCCCTCCATCCACACTAAACAGATTTAAGCATTTTTTTCTCATGCAATTATGGGGCTGGACAATAAAATCCATATACTGTGTGACCAGCTTTAGAAATGGCCCACAGTGTGAGGTGTGTGATGCATGCATGGGGCCAGGACATGGGCTGTCCACATTACCTTGAACACTCCCTACAGGTGAGCTCCATCGTGCACACCTGTAGGGAGGTGCATAAAGAAGGAGGTACACAGACACCACAGACGGTCACTGCCGAATGATCCGTGATATCCAGCTCCTGATCAGACACAAGTCTAATCAGATGTTCTGTCCATTAGCATTAATTCTACAGGCAACATCTGACAGGCATACGTCTGCGAGGAAGAACCGAGCAGTTGGTATATTGTGTAATAAATCAATGCGGGAAGAGGGAGATACAAAGAGAGACATTTACATTTTATGGTTAAACAGACATCTTTATTAGGACATAAATCCTCGCTCTTTTCTGGAGTGGATTAAACATTGTTTGTAGTATATCAAATAATCTATATCATGTTTTCCCAAAATACAGGCATGAAAAGTGATAGAAAGAGATAAAAGGAGTACTTATCAATCCATCAATTATATATCTACAACCTATATCTATTGATTATCTATTAGCTATCTATATCATATAATCTATCTATCTATCTATCTATCTATCTATCTATCTATCTATCTATCTATCTATCTAATCTATCTATCTATCTATCTATCTATCTATCTATCTATCTATCTATCTATCTATCTATCTATCTATCTATCCATCTAATCTATCTATCCATCTATCTATCTATCTATCCATCCATCCATCCATCCATCCATCCATCCATCCATCCATCCATCTATCTATCTATCTATCCATCCATCCATCCATCCATCCATCCATCCATCCATCCATCCATCCATCTATCTATCTATCTATCTATCTATCTATCTATCTATCTATCTATCCAATCTATCTATCTAATCTATCTATCCATCTATCCATCTATCTATCTATCTATCTATCTATCTATCTGTCTGTCCAGTTCCAGTCTCTCTGTCCGGTCTCTCTAATAACTGTGATTTCACCTGTAACACACAAGTGATTGGAGCTGACTGATCTCAGACTGTGGTGTTCTGATAATTGTCTCTCTCTCACTTATAATTAATAGGTCACATCTCTCCTTACTTACAATGTCGATTATTAGAAGCCGCCTATTAGCAGGTGTTTATTAGGTAAGTTGGAGGTATGAAAACCTTCACATTACACAGGAGTGACGCTGCCGATCTATAATTACACAGAATAACACATGATTATTACTGATATGTCACAATCACTGTTCAGCTTCTCGTCTCTCTTCTTTTTTTTCCCAACACAATAAAGAAAGGTTTGATATACGGGGATATTCGTACAAGATATGCACAGTACATCAAGTATTCTCTGGCCATCGGCTGACATCGGCCCCTCTATTCATAGGATGAGCCTACAGTGTTTGACACTGGGACAGATTCTGGTCTATGCCAAGAAATATTTTACGATAAAACCTTCACAGTGCAGAAAATATGGACCCAGACGAGTCCATATGGATGCTGATGAGTCCATATAGACCTACAAGAGTCATATAGACTCGCATGAGTCATATGGACCCACATGAATACATATAGACCTGCATGAGTCAAATGGACCCACATAAGTCATGTAGACTCACATGAGTCCATATAAAACTGCATGAGTCATATGGACCCACATAAGTGGAAATGGATACTGAAGAGTCCATATGGAACCACATGAATCATACGGACCCGCATGAGTGTTATGGACCCACATGAGTCCATATAGACCTGCATGAGTCATATGGACCCACATGAGTCATATGGGCCCACATGAGTCCATACAGACCTGCAATAATCATATGGACCCAAATAAGTCATATGGAACCACATGAGTCCATATGGATGCTGAAGAGTCCATATGGACCCACATGAGTCATGCGGACCCGCATTAAATAAGTCTTATGGACCCACTTGAGTGAGCATTCTAGGAAAGGGAATTGCAGCAGCCTGAGCTAATCAGGCACATGTGCTCCAAGGCAACATGCTAACAGGAGAGAGCAGAATGAGCAGAGGAATGAGCACAGTGTGCTGCAGCTCCGTCACTATCTAATCAGCAGGTTGGAGGTGTGCTCATGACTTAGCCATGCTGCAATGGGAATCAAGCGTCCAGTTGTACTGTCTGTTGACAAGATTGACCGTACAGAACTGTTAGAAGGTATATATATATATACAGTATTGTTCTCCAGGGAATTGAGCTGCTTGTCACTAGTTACCTTTAATTACTCTAGGTAAAGATTTCGGGACTTTGAAGAAATGCAATTGAATTAGCCATGCAGGTGAGCTAAAGCTTTTTCTGAAGCCCCCCTATGAGCACCTGGAGTTTATCAGGAAGTATTGTTCTGTATGCCGAAACCAAGACGGCTGCCCAGGCTCGGAGTAGACTCCCAGCGTGGCCTCTCCAATCAGCGTGGAATTTTCTGCTTTTACAAGTAATGCATCAATAATCCCCAGTATTTCACATATCAATAATCTACCCTATTCCCCTGATCATTTTAATCTTACTAATGACAAATTAGCATTCTTCATGTCTGCTTCCTAGATTTACAAATTAACACCATGCCTTTCTGGGGAGTAGGAATCATCCGCACTTGCTAATGCCTCCGTGGATTGCCCGGCGCACTGCAGAGTTTTACATTCTCTTTAAAGGTTTCACTAGAAATTATTCATATGTTTTTATATCAGACTGCAGGGATGGATGGGGGGGGGGGGGGGGAGCGTGCTTCAAAACAGGATCAAATTAGGAAAGGTTTTAGCAATTTAAAGCAAACCTGTTCTATGACCATTCAGGGCACCGAAATACAGAAAGGAGCGCCAAACCCAGTGATGAAAGAGTCCAAGTTGCTTTTAACTGTTTGAAATATGACGATACAAAACAGCTTACGCGTTTCAGGGGACAGTGCAACCCTCCTTCATCAAGACTGAAAAAATAAAAGTAAAAATAGAAGCTTGTATCCATAGATACAGAGTGTATTGACCATCAAAACACGTTGGCTGTTTTATGTGATCATAGTACAAACAATTAAACGCAACTTGGACTTTTTTCATCCTTGGGTTTGCTGCTCCTTCCTGTACTTCTATGCTGTGAGACATTCTGGGTACATATCAGAGTGCTGTGTGAGCTGCCTTACCAGAGCCAGTGACGTTGTTGAGGTTGTAAAACTTTCCTTTATTTGATTGCACAAGTTTTGACGGTGCAGCACCTCTTTGTCTTTTTTGTCTTCCTGGAGTTCCTAAGCCCATTTGGGAATAGAAGCCGTAAGAAAAGCCCGGTATTTCTGGATATGAAGGAACATGTGACCAGGGTATTCAGAGTATGGGACATATGGCAGATGCCCTGGGCGCCACTTGAAGGCGCCACTCCCTGGTTCAGTGATAGTTTGCATTATTCCCTGCATTATTAGAAGCGGTCATGTTCTGTTTTTGAGCTAAAAAAAAAACCTATATGGCTAAAAATGCTATTGGTTATTGAAGAAAAATGATCCAAACCCCCCCCCCAAATAAAACAATTTCATTAAAAGCAATCAGATTGTTTCAGCGTGTTTGATTGGACAATTTAGATGCCATTGAAAACCACTTATTTATGCTCATCACTTGCCATTTCAATTCTAGCTCAATGATTGGAATTGCCGAAAAGTTACCAATTGCATGTCCAGCTTTACAGTCTGGAAGTCACTAGAACTCAGTTTTTAAATGATGCCTGCGTCCCCAATGGGAAGATCTTTTCTAGACTTCCTGCCCCGAGACCTGACAGGAAGTAAGTGCAAATCTCCCCTTTTATAGATTTCATAGGGAGAGGTTACCCCAATGGAATTACAGTCCTTCCAAATGGTGGACATTTGGGAGCTATGCCTGGGCCCCCCTGCTGACCTGATGGGGCCCAGGCCCAGAACGGAAGTACTTACTGCCTGTATCTCCCTACCAGCGGCTCTGGTTTTATCTGAACAAGTGTCCCCATTGGAAGATTTCCCCTCTTATTCTGCTCTGGTGGCAACTCAACATTTTTTAATTCCCTTTACAGGTGGCATTGGTGTGACATGTGGAGGGCCTAACCCCTCACCACTTCATTCAAATCTTTAAAGGAGAACTATGAGGTAAGTGCTTTTCACTCACCTCATAGGTCTAGCCGACTTGTGACAATGAGACTGTCACAGGTCGGCTCAGTAGATCGGGAAGTGAGCGAATACATACCGGCGTTCGCTCATTTCTCGATACTGTCACGGCTCTCTGCCGTGACAGGAGAGGGACTGGATACCCCCCTCCCCACTCCAAACCTCCAGCGCTGACTGGCGGAACGGACGGGGGAGGGGGGCGGCTACAGCTGGCTCTGCCTCTAAATAGGCAGAGCCAGCTGTCACTCACGCAGCTGGGCGGATCCAGATATAATTGTCGGGATCCGCTTCAGCTGCGGCGTCTCAGTATACCGCGAGCTGTAGCTCGCGGTATACCGAGCTCACGGTGACGGGTGAACGCTAGTTTATGTCCTCCCATTACCCTGAGGAGAACTATGGGGAAAAGCCCCAACCCCATAGTTCTCCTTTAAAGAAAACAAAATAAATGTTGTTATACCTTTAAGGAAACCTTTAGTTATACCTTAAGGATACAAAGAAAGCCACTTGTAAAGTCAATGGGAGATGCTTCCCAACGGTGACACCGGGACAGGAAGTAAGGAGGTCTCTCTTTAACAGGGGCATCTATCAGAGTTGGTAAACCTTACTTATGCTATCCAAAATAAAAAATATATATGTAATGAAAAAATCTGTAGTTAGGTTCTACCGACCAGAGATACGTTTTAAACAGCAGCATGAGTGGACGTTGAACGTGCTGAATAAACTTTTATCACTTTTTCTTGCCATCTCCTCCTGTATCTTCATAAGTTTGGAAAACCAGCAGCAAAATCACTTGTGGAAGAAAATGGATTGTTAAAATGCCTCTTCCATGTTTGTACGTGTAACCAGAAATATACAAGGCAAGTGAATTCTCATTTTATTGTATCTATTCAGCACTTTGCATTTGAACAACTGAAATGAAACTTTTAATTGACGGAGACAACGTCGTTTTGTAATATTGTCATTGTGATATTTTTATTTTTTTCTTTGAAGTATGCTTCCACGTTCAATGTTTGTTTGTTTTTTTGGGAATAAATGTAGCATAATTAAAATATCAATTAGCTTATCCAGTCGTTTACTTGCTTTTGCTGTCTGAAGAAAATACTGATTGTCAAGGGGTTGCTTTCTGTACAGTTTAAAGTGGACCCATCAATAAAACTAAGAACACATATCCACGTTACCAAATCACATTATTATGGGGCTAATAGAACGCCTATAACTGGGCAAATGCTGTTCGCAAGGCACTACTGCCAGTAGATGGCACTGGGGAGGATAGGAATTTCCTAATTGATGGCACTAGATAGGACTCTCGTACACTGAGGAGCATAGGAAATTCCTATCCAGTGGCCCTATTTAGGACTCTCGTGCACTCAGGTGCATAGGAAATTCCTATCCAGTGGCCCTATTTAGGACTCTCGTGCACTCAGGTGCATAGGAAATTCCTATCCAGTGGCCCTATTTAGGACTCTCGTGCCCTCAGACCCTTTAGCCCGCCATGTGCCCAAGACAATCCTCCTTCTAGGTGGCCAATTTTAAACCTTATTAAAGGGCACGTGGTTGGGGTTAAGCATATCTCTTCTCTTGAACTTTTTGGAATTAATTCCAAGCAAAAACCTTGCAAATGTTCCCTGCTCATCTGAACTTCAACCTCCAATCAGGTTAGACCTTCACCTTCTACACACTAAACTTACACCTTACCTCCTTCTTGGACATATTACTCCCCCTCCCGCTCTTAGTCAAGCAGACCTCGGCCCATTTGTTCTTCTCCAGGTCTCTCTTTATTCTCTGCACCAAAAGAGTGAAAGGCTGAACAACGTTACATTGTCTAATTAGTAAAATGTTGCATGTCCGCACACAACCCTTTCCTGGGACAAACTGCATGCAGCTCTTCATATTCTATATATTAGCTTTTGTTTTGTTTTTTTGCATTTGGTCAACCGATACATGATTTCTAACCCTCAGAGGTCATGCCATCTTTTTATACTTTTGTTTTAGTTTTGATCAAGTAGATAAAAGCGGCAAACTGAAGGTTCAGAACTTAAAAAACACACACATACTCCAAACCCACCTAATAGTTTTAGCACATTAAGCCTTTGGTATAAATTAAAGGTTTGTCCTGCTGAATACTAATCAAATGCACATGCACTTAGTACCTCCTTTTTATTCCAAGTTTGAGATGATGAAATGTTGCAATAAATCTTCAGTTTCAGGAAAGCTCGTTGAGCGTAGAGATAGAAGAATAATGGATGGATGTGCGACATTTAATCTCAGAAAGCATACTGAGCTAAATCTACTGTATACTTATACAGTCCTACAGACCTAGGTCCTGGCTATAAGTGGTCTGGCAAAAAAAGAGCGAGACACAAGAAAATAAAATACAACCTAAGTCTCAAATATAGCCTGGCATCTACAATTAGAATCATGTTCAAATATTTGCAGTATAATGCTGGGTCCCTTTGTGCAAATTTGAATTGTTGTTTTCATGAGAGTAGCTACTTCTCCTTGGCATGTCATAGCTGAGAAGGACTTAGCCAGGAAAAGTGAGGTGGCTGGAGATGTTGAACTCGGAAGACCAGGCAAAGGTGTCAGTAGCAATGATGGAGCGATGAAGGACTTTGTAGCCATCGCAGAGCTCAAGTGGGGTGCCTTGGCAGGTAAGTCTCCCATAATGTGCAAATTGCCATGCATGCTTGCACAATATGGCAAAAAAAACTCTGTGCGCCAGCGGTGGAGTTTAATCTACCAGTAGCTTACATTTACCTTTCCTTCTTCATTCCTCAGCTGCTCTGTTTGGCCATCCTTGTCACTCACTCCCCTTCCTCCCACCTGACTGCTTGTATTTTCTGATTGGCTGTTCAAGCACCTAATACTGTCAATTAGGGGGCACGGAAAGAGTCCTCATCCCTGTTTAAGCTCTAGTCGACTCCTCTCTTTGCTCCAGATGGCCCAACAGAACAGCTGGGGGAGCAAAGGAAAGGTGAATGCAAGGTGCTGTAGGGGCATGCATTACAGTGTATGTAAAGCCCAACTTTTTTTTGTTTAGATTTAATCTGCATATATTTTTCCCTCCTAGGTTCATCCTTTCCTCCCTCATCAACATACCAATGACATTATTAAAATGTTTCTGTTTTCATTACAAACCTTATTTGAAACCCAGTGATGTCACCACAATGCAGGCAGATGATGGCTGGTGGAAAGGACTGGCAGGGTGCTGTGATGTTTTCAGGAAGCTATGTGCAGCACCCTGCCAGTACTCCTCTCAAGAGCCCATGTTCTATGAAAGTTTGTGACTACGTTGGAATGTGTGACCGGTCACACCTTTTAATGTAATCCCGCCCAGTTTTTCAGCGGTGGAATGTGTGACCGCTCATTAGGTCGAGCATTCCAATGTTTTCTCAGCTGTTCCAGGGCAGATCGGCATCGCATGTGCAGGAGAACCGATCTGTCCTGGAACAGCTGAAATGTCACTTCTATCTGTCTTTGTGAGTACGGTGGAATGTGAGATTACACTTACAAAGTTCGATAAAAGTGACATTTGAGGACCGATCAGCTGTTCTAGGACAGATCGGTTCTCCTGCACATGCGATGCCGATCTGCCCTGGAACAGCTGAGAAAACGTTGGAATGCTCGACCTAATGGGTGGTCACACATTCCACCGCCAAGAAAACTGGGCTGGGTTACGTTGAAATGTGTGACCACGTCACACATTTGATAGATAGATAGATAGATAGATAGATAGATAGATAGATAGATAGATAGATAGATAGATAGATAGATAGATAGATAGATAGATAGATAGATAGATTGATAGAACACCCGCAGCCCTGATGCAAGCAGCGGTATGGCCCTTGGGAGGGGATATGCAAATACAAATGCTAAAGTGCTTTGATGGGCAAATGCCAGGCTGGAGGATTGGGAGTTTCTAGGCAGTATGCATTTGCATGCAGATTGCCTTAGGCTTCAGTGGTTGAAAGAACTGGAATACAATTAAGGAAAGGGGCGGATCAGAGGAGGAAAGAGCTAGAAGGTGCTGGCTGTCCTCCAGCCAGGAAATGAGGCATGCTCTGTCTGACTCACTGCAGCTTCTAATGCCCCTTGTGAGAAGCTCACAGTGTGCAGCGAAACCAGAATAAGGGATTTCAGTACGGGACAGGTGCCGGTACAACTGGTGCAAGACTGGAGTTCAGCTTTATAAATACTAACAAATGGAAGGGCATTGCTTAATTGCACGAGCTGAGTCACACTTTTCTTTTAACTATGTGTCATAAAAGAAAGCAAAGCTGCTAATGCAATTACCATAACCCGCAGCCTGTCGCACGAGCGCGTATGCCGTTCCAAGACCATGTTTTATTTATTTTCAATCATCCTCTATCAGAAATAAAAATAATCAATAGAGTTAAGAGATCCATATGGCAGAGATCAAAGGTGTTACTGGGTGCATGATTCTGCTTTATTGCCAGGCACTGCTGTTAATTAGAAAACAAGATCAGAAGCAGTATTAAAATCCAATTAAATTGATATGAACAGATTGCCAAGTGATGTTCACTAATGTATAATTGAGCACCATGCAAATTTCAGTGACTGTCTTTTGTGTTCTTCCCCCCTCACTCCGGAATGAGTGATGAGGCTATGAAGTTTTCCTTCCTTGTGGAAGATAAACAAGTTAATGCGCTGATCTTGGGGGTATTGCTTGGGTGATTGATGAAAATGAGAGCGGAATATTAAAGTATGACTTTTTTGTTTATTTTTTTATACTTCTGTATCCTTTTTTTGCTTTTTGGGTTTGTTTTTTTTACTTTTTCTATTTTAATCAGATAGCTGTTTACATTTTGCAGTGATTTCTCTTTCCTTTAATCAAGTTAATGCTTTATTTTCTAAGGCTTTTTTTTTTGATACATTGTACATAGCTTGCGGCTGAATTGTTACAAGTCATGGTTTTAAACTGATTTATGGATTTTTTATTTTTTCTCTGGTTGTGTAAGCTGTAAACTTAAACGCACACTATTACCTGGGGATACGATGAGCTATTTTTGGTTGACTCCTTGTTATATTGACAATTATCTGTTCCCAACGGTCATAGAATTCTCTGTGCATAGGCTGCTGAGTTTGCATGGTGAACACATACACATGTGGATACATAGAGCTAACAGTTTGTTTGAGGTGGTGTTGCAGCACTGATTCTGTGTGAACAAGGCCTTAAAAGAGAATTATAGCCCAACCTTTTTTGGCTTTAGTTCTGTTTTGGGTCACAGGAGAACATTTCTTATGTCCTCCTGTGACTCAAAGTAAGCATAGCCCACTCTTTGACCCAAAGTCAGCATATCGCACTCCTCTGCCTGATTGACAGCTGTCTCTGCCTCTCTAGAGCCAGACCCAGCTGTGCCCACCCCTTCACTGTCTGTCCCTCCAGTCAGCGCTGGAGGAATAGAGAGTGAAGGGTGAAATCCCTGCAGGGAGTGGTGACTGCCAGTGTCTGCTCTCTGCAGGGCTACGCCGAAATCAGTGATGTGTGATCACTCAGTTCTCGTGCTATAGAACCGGCGTGTGACAGCTGCAGTGTCAAATGACGGCTCTAAGTATTGGGAAGAGTACATAATACTCTCCAATAGTTCTCCTTTAAATGAGATGTTACAGCACGGCTGTCTTCCTTTCTTTGCATTTTAGTGTTTTTTAGGGAAGTTGGAACAATTCATTGAAAGAAGCCCTCCAGACAGCTTAAAGGAGAACTATGGAAAGAGTGAAATGCACTCATCCCCATAGTAAGAAGTGACGTGTGACACTGCAGCTGTCACAAGTTGGCTCTATAGATTGAGAAACTGAGTGATCACAAACTGCTGATCACTGAGCTCATGTCTTCTCCCTGCAGAGAGTAGGGATCGTTAGTCACCACTCCCTGCAGGGATACCCCCTTCCCCTGTCCGATCCTCCAGCACTGACTAGAGAGACAGACAGGGAAGAGGCGGGCAGACCTGGCTCTGGCTCTAGAATGGCAGAGCCAGCTGTCAATCAGGCAGCGGGGTCGGTCTTGACTGCAGCGCGGCTGCAGCGCGGTTCTGCGCTCTCAGCATGTAGCGGGCAATAACCCACTGAGTTTTGGGTCACAGGAGGACATTAGTAAATGTCCTCCTGTGACCCTAAAGAGAACTGTGGCCAAAAAAGGTTTGGCCAAAGTTCTCTTTTAAGAATCACCAGGAAACCGATATAATATCAAGTTAAAGTGATATTAAATTCAAAAGGTTTTTAAGCTATTTCAGGAGGAAAATGGCAGCTGGAACTGACTAGTTGCTGTGGGCACACCTGATTTTTTTTACCCCTGCTCCAGGGGTTAATGGGTCTATCGTGGGCTCGGCAGGGTCATTATCAGGTGGGCTGAGTGGGACCTCAGGTGGGCTCTTTAAGGGGCGTATCTAAAAATCACAGGGCCCCATACCAGAGATAAAATTAAGGTTTTAGTGCAGAATAACACTTTTGGTAGTTAAATAGAACCTTTTCATAGATATCTATGCATCAGACCAAAAAGAAGGACAAGAAAGAGGGACACAGGAATTTGGTTCTAGATGTGGGACAATTGGAAGGTACAGTATGTTAAAGGCTGCTGTGGGAAGAAGGCTGAGAAGCTACTTTTTTACCCTCAGAAAACCTGTGAACAAACTTCCAGGAGACTGAAATATTTGCATCCCTTATCACCTCCCGGCTCTCCAGCTTAGGCCCATAACACAGTGAGGCCTCTCCCCAGTCACCCAGATCAGCAGAGGAATCCACAGGGAGGCAGGAACCAACCTGCCCGGCCGCTGCATTCAGCGAAACCAAGACGTGAACAAGTTAAATAAAGCAGAAAATACCTCGAAATATGTAATCGTACACCGAGAGAGGGATCAAAAGACCATCTATGAAAACAGGGCCCCATCTGATAGAACTGTTGTTTTTTAATGTCGTTTTCACATAATTAGGTCTGGAGTCATGTTCCTTCCTATATAATAATACCCTCAGCGACCGCAATGAAATGTGCTTTTTATTTATTTTTTACTGGTATAAGAGGGTGGGGGTTACACAAATAACCTGAACTGCAGAGTCTCCACCACTGCCACGTGTACCCCCCCAAGGGAGGATTGTAGGGGCACCTCTGTGTGGTTTTGCTTTGATGGTTTAGGTCATTTCTTTTAATTTTTTTACAAAACAAACTGGGTTATTAGTTCTTTTTTATATATAAGCATAATGGCTCATTTAGAAAGCATGAAAATGTATTTAGAGAGCAATTGTAGACCCTCTTTAGGCAGCAAGTTAGCTTTCAGTGTTAGTAGTTTCTCTTGGTGCAGAGAAAGATGTCCTACACTAAAGTCCACGCACACTAACCCTCCCTAAAACATCATCCTTCCCTTTAGCCTTAACACTAACTCTCTCTGCAACCCTAACACTAACCTTTACTGTATACCTTAAACTAATTTTGTATGCATGCAAGAGTAGCCCTTGTGACACCCTGAGTACAGTTAGGGCATGAAGAATGGCCTACACATAAAGAGGGCATTGTTTCTTCCAAAGTTTATAAATAATTACATTATGGTGGGTTATGATTTATATAAATGCACTTAGATTTTAAAATTAAGCCCCGTTTTACTGGTAGTATCTGTTGACCATGAAACACCCAACCTTGGATCCCCATGGTATTTGTGGACCTCTGGGTCTGTTCAAACAAGATAAAAGCAAGTCAGATCAGGTAAACAAAAGCAGAACTTTCATCTGGGCTTTCCTACAGGCAGGTAGGAGAGCTGGGCCAGAGATAGTATGAAGAAGCTGTTATAATACCTTCTGGCAGGTGACATGGGCTCTCCCAAACCACAGATTCTAAGTACCATTGGCCTTCACCAGAGCTCCTGATGGTGAAGATGGACCGGAAACCCTAGTGGTCTCCAGAACACTTCACTGAAAGTGGCATTATATTGTTACGCCCAGGATTGCCCCATCAAGGGGTAGCAGGTACAGGAGGGCTATGGTGCATAGAAAGGACACCAGTATGGTGTAGTAGTGCAGTACTAGTATAGTGCAGTGTAGTATGGTGCAGTAGGGATCAAGCAGCAGTTTTGGTAGGGGGTAAGCAGAGAGAAATCAGACAGTCTGGGTCAGCAATGAGTAGATGGTAAGCTAGGATGGAGATGAGTGTAAAAGTAGTCAGGTTCGAGCAGAGGTCTGCGAGCACCACTGGAAGTACTGTCAGGGATTCTGGGAGGACCATTGGAAGTACTGGCAGAGATTCTGGAAGGAATCCTGGAAGGAATTCTGTTAGTACCATTGACAGGGATTCCTGAAGTCCTGGCAGGGATTTTAGAAGTGTCCAAACAGGAGGCAATGACTAAGGCCCCTTTTACAACTTCTTTCCGATCAGGTCCGTCTGTCAGTTTTTCAGGTGGATCTGATCAGAAGTCCAATATTAGTCTATGGGCAGCCAGATTTTTCTTTTTTTATTTCAAATCAGCTTTATTGTACATAAATAAAATACAACAAGGTGGTGTATACTGCCAGGTAAATATCACAATATAGCCATCATACGTAAAAGATTGTCAGCAGAACAGTAATTGTGTATCAGAAAGAACAGCAACGATGAGCCGCCCTCCAATGGGGGTCAGTCACCATACAACCAAAACAACCTGGTCGGGCACATCAAAAGGCAGCCAGATTTGAATGGGCGTCCAATGGGCGTCCATTTACATCCGGTTACCCCCTAACTCCAGCCAGGTCCAGAAAAACAAACGGAACACTGTTCCGATTTGCCAGACCTGATCTTGCCAGATCGGGGGTAATCTGATGTAAATGGACATGGACTCCCCATAGACCAACATGGGTTTGCTCATTTCAGATTTTTCCTCCATCACCACGATGACATCCGTGCCAATCACCAGGGGATCCTTGAATGGATCCGCCCTCCTGTTCGGAACTGAAGGTGCTTGTGTGAAAGGGTCCTTATCGCTTAGCTGGTGTGTGTATCACCATTGCTGTTGTACCCACACACACTAAATCCGAAACAAGTTCTGTACGTTGATTCCTTTTATCCCGTATTTTGATGTATCAGATCTTTGTACTCCAGCAAAGCAAACAACACGAGAGTTTAATGTGAGATGTTTCATTAATTGTGTCTTCTCACGTTTGCACACAAAGCCTGGTAAAAAAAAAGTAAAAAAAGAAAATTCACCTTTTAATGAAATAAATGACTCAATTAACAAGATGAAAAACAGCGGTACAGTGGCAGACCCACTTGGTGGCATAAAAAAAAGGATAAAAAAGAATTATCTCGGCAGGGTGTAAATACAAGGACCGCCACAATACACAGCAGGCACATGCATTGAGTGACAGGCATCCAGCATGGTTGACAGATCCATCACAGCGCTGACCGCTGCCTTCAGTTAAGCGCGCCACACTAGGAAAGAAATTGTTCTTTAAAATGTTGGTGTGGGCAATTTATTTTGTGTTAAAGCAGCCGAGCTGAGCTTTTGTCTCGAAACGTGACCTACATGAGCGGCGGGTCGCTGGTTCGCAAAATGCTGACCTCGGGTCGACAGGCACGGTGGGAAATTTAAAATGGGCGGTGGCGGCATTATTGCCGCAGACCTTATTAATTATGGGAACAATGTCAAAGTTTTCTACTTCGGTCCATATCATGTCTATAATCCTGGGTGGCAGATTACTGAGCTTCACAGTTCACTACTCCCCTCCGCTGCGTTGTTTTGTGATGCCTTTGCTGGGGTTTAGCTACCTAGAGTAAGCTTGTCTCCCGCTATTCTAATCCAATTAAAGAAGAATGCCCATCGGGTTAAATATTACTCAGGACGTATAGAATTTAAACCCGTGAAGAAAAATGTCATATATTGCAGCTTTCCAGTCCTTAGATGTGGTGGCTGCATTAGTTTTCTCTTTTTTTTTTTTACATTTTATGCAAGTAAAAAAAAAAAAAACCTGTTGATCCGGCTAGAAATCTAGTGCCAAGCTGCCATCTCAAACATCTGCCAATAACTGATTTCTCAAGCAATGTTATCAGCTTTCTCTGCTAACTTTTGTGAACTGCAAAACAGCCCCGTCCATGTAATGGAAATGAGGAGAGGGAAAGGAGTTCATAGTCCAACTCAGGAGAGCAGCCTAGGGTGACAACACTACTCCTTCACAGATGTGGTACAGTGAAAGGGCGTTGTCACTCTAGGACAAGCAGTGTGTTTTTTGCAGGGTTATTTAGTGAAAATAAAGGAAATTTGGTTAGCACAGTGGTGTAATGGTTGGTGAGCACTTCTGCCTTGCAGCACTAAGGGTGCTTGGGTGGGTTTACTCTGGGTATCCCAGTTTTCTCCCACACTCCAAAGACATGCTGGAAGGTTAATTGTCTAAATTGAAGAAATCTGGGAAAATCAGGAACTTACGCTTGCAGGGGGGCTCCCCCACACTGAAAGGGTAAGTGCTTGTTTTGCCTATAGGGGAATCAAATAAAACAGGTATACACACCTGAACCTCGGTCCTGTCGGTTCCCTCCAGTCTGCTAGACCAGTCCCCACAGCCTTTTTTTCCCTGTGCTCTGGTGGTCTAAGAATGGCTAATGTCATCACGTCTCATGTAGATCTATTGACCTGCAATAGATGTGAGGATACTGAGGGACATTCCATAGCTACGGGAGAAAGGTGATTGCTGAACGCTACAAGAGCCAGGATCAGGTAAGTAAAAAAGCTTTATTTGAACCCCCCCAGACAAAAACTAGCATTGAACCTTTGCAATGCCGGGGTAGCCCCACTGCAAGGAGAAGTTTGTGTTTTTATTTAAAGCTGAAGTCCAGTTAAACTATGTTAACTAATGTAACATTTGCTGCAATACTCACCTGCTCTCCAGCACTGTTCCCTGCAGGCTCACCCCTCCAAGTCCCAGCATCATTTAACCCACTTCTCGTGAGCCCAGACTGTTATGGATGTGCTGGGGGTACTGGGGGTACGTCATCGTGATACTGCTGCACAAAATTTCACCCACTGGTCATTATGTGAACACCATTTGGTACAGGAGTACTGGCCATACACCGCTTGAATTACTGTCGGCAGGATGAAATTCGAGCCGTGTGTAGCGCAGTTGGCTCCTCTCCATTCGCAAAAAGTTGATTTAGTCTATTGTCGAAGGGCAGAATCTGAGAATTTTCAGCTGAACATTGACTGCAACCAATAACTGTACCCGCTGTTCGGATATTCTGACACACCCACCGCTGTCTGAATACAATACCCAGTGGAGGGGATTCCCCCATCCATATTGTTTAGTGTGGATGTGGTGATCGAGCTTCTTTTCTCTAAAAATTATTACTATATAGCCAGTTTAAGGCTTTAACTGCTATCTGGGGCTCTGTTAGTGAGACGTCCCTCACTTTCTGTCCCTGTGGCAATGGTTCCACCAGATTGGAAGTGAGGGAAAAGCTGCAACAGGGGCACTAGCAGAAATAAAAAGCTTTATGAAGACAGTAATAATTTGTGATTCACTGAAAAACTGCTGCACAACACCGGGCTCGGTTGCAGGTCCCATTTTTCTTCCATTGTCGTGTGATGGCAGCCCATTCAAAATGAATGGGATGCCTCAAAGAAGAACTCCAATTTAAAAAAAAAAAAAAACTTTCGATTCCCTGTCCCCCATATTTAAAATAAACTATTCCCAGTCTATTCTTACCCTCTCCACGCTCCAACGTTGTCCCTGACTTCCTCCTTGGTGAGAGCAAGCATTCCTCTTTGGGAAGAATGGCACTCGCACCATTCTAACAATTGCCTGTGAGTCCAGTGTGTGTTAACATTTGAAATACATGCACGTTACTGTTGGTGTGGTTCGGACTGGAAAGGTGTGCAGGGCCCCCTAAACTGCAGGTTACTATATGTGCAGAAGTGTAAATGTAGCCGTACAAACACTGCCATGGATTTATACTTATGGCCACTAAGGGCAACAACCTTGTCCTACCCTTTCAGAAGAATCTTACTGAGAAGATAAGATGTTATAACCATGCGAGGCAAGCCAAGGTTGGGGTGAAAAGCCTGAAAGAGACAGCATATCTACTCCATGTCACTATATCTAGGAATGTTCTTCTAGCATAGCAGATTCAACTGTTGCCCTTCTTTGCTAGCAATTCCATCAGGATAGTGACCCAGAGAGGGTGAACTGTAAGCACACAGAGCACTGCTCCACTGCTGACAATGGATGTGCACTTGTAGCAATGAAGTAGACCTGCCTAGGACCTCCTAGGTTGTGTCCTCTGCCTAGGAGACAGGCATGGCCTCCTAGGCTGAGGACACATATTAGTAGATCAAAACAGAGCTTTATTGAGGCCTTATTGAGCTTACCTAAAGAGAATCTGTCATTTTGCCCATTCATGGTAATTTCCTTCATTCTGTTGAGATTTCATCTCGCTCCCTGTTGCATTCCCGGGGCAGGAAGTGAAGGGAAATCAGTGAGCAATGGGATGGGCTAGCAAGAGAAGACTTTTTTTCATTAGTGTACAACCAACCCCAAACGATCTTTCACTTGGCTGACTGCGGTAAACTGAAATACGATTGGTTGCAAGAGATTACTTCACATTGTCCCTAGATGCTGCAATTTGCGCTGCCATCTTGAATGGGGTTGCGTGTCATTTAACACGCTGTTGCCATTTGTACAGCAATTCAAAACTAATTCCATTGACGAGTGGATTCAGAAAAAAAAAATACTACAGAAATTCCCCAAACCATTGCCTGAAATTCATTCATGAATTCATTACAGGGGAAAAATGGGGGAAAAAAAGACAAATTAACCATCTAGCTACTTTCCTTTTTCATTCCCAGAACCGCAGTTCTTCACAAGGACTC
>NW_017306498.1:1432670-1433492 GCF_000935625.1 Nanorana parkeri
ACAGGCCTGCTAAGGCAGAGCCTTTCTGTAGCTTCTGTTCTACACAGCTTGAGGCGAAGAACGTTGTATAGGCCTTGACCCAGTAAGGTCATCATTTGTGAGTAATTCTGAGGCCTGACATCTGGTGTTGGCTTTGAGTAAAATCTCCAGGCCTTGACAGCCAAAACAGAGGCCTGTGTAAAATAATCCCTCAGCAAGGATCCTAGACATCAGTGAAAAGGCTAAATGGTCTTCTTTTTGTCTGAGTGTCCAAGCTTTATACTCTAGCCTCCTCGTGTAGTATAGAGTTCATGAAAGGAGCCTTTCCCACAATGTACACACAGCTTACATTCTCACGACACGGCGCTATCTCTCTATCACCTGCAGACCTCAAACCCATGATTTATTTTTTTTCTTCCTTCTCAAGAACGGCAGGGCAAAGGCTCTGATCTGGAAATTTGAAGGGCCTGCTGGCTAAGGATACATTTTGCTTTTTAACAACCCACATAAAAATGATGACAGCTGATTCGGCAGCAGTTCTATGCAGTGCAGGTCGTCCGATCTAAATTTTGATTGGATTTTCCATCATAATCGAAAAAAGGATTCTATTGCATGGGCCATAGCTCTCAAATGTGCCTCCTTTGAAATTACTGTACCTCTATTGTAACCAAATCCCTCTGTCTCTCATTTATCTCCAGTTGGTCTGATGTATTGGCAGCAAAAAAAATTATGATATACATCTCTAAGAGCTCTTAGCAGCCTGTGACGCCCTGGCTGGAGTACCATTGAGCTTCTGGCAACCAGTAACATCAGCGTACTGGTTGGAACGCCAGACAGAGGTAC
>NW_017306498.1:1433502-1457757 GCF_000935625.1 Nanorana parkeri
TCACAAAAAATGCCTTCTGTATTACTTACCCCTCCCTTTTAGATTATAAACTCTCACAAGCAGGGCCCTCCTGACCCTCGTGTTTTGGATTTATTGAAACTGTACTGTCTCCCTTTATTTTGTACAGAGCTGTCCTAACTGTTGGCACTATATAAATCATGTATACCAATAAAAAAAATATAACGCATGGTTGCCTCAGGGGACATCTCATTTGATCACAGGGCTAATAGCAACGCTCTGACCGGACGTCCCGCCCAGCTCCCGGCAGCCAGTAGCGTCAGTGAGCTGGGCAGGATTGCGAACAGAGCTGGAGCCAGAGGTGCTGTACACCAATCCCCTTCCCCCCCCAGGGCGCCAACAGCAACATCTCCCTCCCTGCTTCCATGCCCTCAGGTGGTGAAGAGTGTAGGGACACGTCTGATAATACCCTTTAAGGCCAGTTATGCAAGAAAATGTTCTGTGTAATATAGGTGATTCCAGCAGAGACTTATTGCATTGGATGTGCAGGCTCCAGTAATTGAGATCCAGCTCTGGTCACACTGCAATCAAAAAGAAATACAGTATAATGAATAATGTCCTTAGACTGGTAAAAGAATTAATATTTCCTATTGATATGAATTATTGCATTTTGTACGCTGCCCAACTGAATAAGCCATCCAGATTCGTTCCCAGATGGTCTTATATATGGCAATTATATATTTGTATGCTCTTTACATTCTGTGCATTGTGTTAAAATAGTTTAAAGTAAGAAACAATGACAGTATGTGGCAGGATATGCACTGTAAGATGTAGGATGAAGTCACATGACCTGTGATGGGTGCGATGATGACCATTAAACGGAATTGGTAATCAGGAAGGTCAAAGACTTCCTAACAGAACCCTAAAGCAAAATGATACAAGAAGATGAATTATGCTAAATAGTAACCATGCTAAACTGTTAGTACCAGCTCCACAGGCTTGACGGGATCTCTAGGAGTATAGGTAAGCACTATGGCCAAGAGGAGATAATGGAACGTGAGTTGGAACATAACTTTTTTACATGATAAAAAGACAGACCCTGAGATAATGAGCAGAGGGGCTGCATGACTGGGGGGGAGGAATAGACCCAGGAGCAGGGGTTAAATAAAGTGTGGATTACGTGCCTGGAGGTTGGGGTCAGGTGTCGGTGAGGAGCTGCATGGGTTGGGACTGCAAGGGCTGATGAGTGTTCTTTCTGGAAAGTCTATGGAGGAAGCAGGTTGTCCTGCCTGCCCTCCCCTAATTTTTTCGGTTGATGGTTGTTGAAATGTCTTTCTATGTCACAGCAGCTTGGCGGGTTAGGGGGTCTTTGGGGGGGTCTGAAAATGTGAGTCAGTTACAAAATGGGGGGACCATCAGCTGGTATGGTGCTTACACCTGTTGGCTGTACTTGGGAGCAGTAACTGTCATCGAGCTGGTGGGGGTGTGGCTGGGGACATGGGAGCATTTTTAGTAGAGGCCTTATTTGAGCTGATGGGCACCCAAAGACCCCTTCTCAGATCCAACAGTCGTTCAGATTATATATTTGTATGTTATTTTTTATTATTACTTTTGGTAACTGTTAATTGTTGTTTTGGTTAATAAAGGGCTGATGTGGCCATTTAAATCCATGTAGTGCAGTCCCTGTGTTTATTGGGGGGTTTTATACAGAAGGACGTAATTGATGAATCTATCAGCCTCCACAGCCGACACAACATTATAAGATTTATAGATCAAAAGCCTCATTCAATAGAGGGTACTAATTTAAATATGAATGCCATTTTAGGCAAAATATACAGGAACAGGGAGTCAGCCGAGTGTTAGAAAAAAAATCTCCACCCCCCTCTACTTTACCACCTTCATTTTAAATATCTCTGTTCCTAATAATCCTTTAAAACTCTACAAAGGTATTTATGAATATATACTGACACATTGAAAATGTTATAACTTATCTAAACTCAACAGCAAAAATGTCATATATTGCAGTTTTCCAGTCCTCAGGTGTGGTTGCTGCATTCATTTCCTTTTTTAAGCTTTTTTCCTCTATTTTCACCTTGTGATCCGGCCAGTAATACACTTTCTGCACTTTCTGTCTTAGGGTGACTCCACTCTATGGGGGAGCAGTGGAGCCACCCTTGAGCAGCGGCATTGTCCCCATAGGGAGAGAGTAGTGTTAGATCGACTGGCAGATTTAGATGGACTTAACTAACAAATTAAATGTGAACTCCAGCTAACACTTTTTAAGTAGTTACAGTGCAGTTTTTTTTTAATCCTTTTGGGGTAAAAAATTTACATAACTGAATGAAAGCTGACCATTGTAAGTGCCCTCAAATGGTTTGTCTCAACCCTCTATCTGCCACTTTTGCTGGACAGCTTGGCCTGTTAAAGGAAGCTGCAAACATAACAAACTTACTGGCCAGATCACCAGGTGAAAGTAAAGTTTAAAAAAAAGCCTAAAACCAATGCAGCCACCACATCTAAAGACTGCTAAGCTGCAATATATTAAATTGTTGCTTTTGGGTTTGGATATGCTTTCAATATAGCGTCTCTTTAAAAGCCAGAAGACCTCACATTGCCTGTAGCTGAATTAATATATTGTCTGCTATCAAAGCCATTTGCAAATTCCAAAAATAACACTCAGACACTCTCTACGCTCACTCCAATATTTTCAGTCCCAGCACTCCCCTGAACCACTTCCAGCTCTAGTCCTGTCCTAAATTCCCATTCATTAATATGGGCACTGCCGATGCTAAGAAAACTGCCAGCCATGATGGGACCTGAGAACGGAGCCAAATCCACTCTAATATTCCAGTTTGGAAGGCTTTCTCTTCTGGTGCCGCCAAAACGTCTACATTACCCGGATTAAAAGCCTTAACTGGTTGTTGGAAGGAGAAGATGATCGGCAGCAGCGCACATATACTAGCCTGTTAACCCTTAAACCAACTTCTTTTACATTCCCGCTCCCTTTCCTAGTTTTCAATATCTATATACATGTCCGTTTGGGTGGCAAGACAATATTTCATTGCCAAGAGCTAAGCAGCATCCAAAGCAAATGCTACAGCTTCTCCAGTTGGCTGTCTCTTTCTTTTCTTAGCCCAGACGTCCGGAGGGGTGGGTAGGACTTAAATATTTCATGTGCGCGGCTGGCTGACCATTGCTTGACATCTTTCTTGAGCCACGAGAAGTCTCCAAAGCTGGGGGGAAAAATGAAAGGAAAGTAAGAAAACATATTCATTGGGAAAAAAAAAATGTATTCACTTTTGCATCTCTTTAAAAGCCATAAAACGTCTATTTTTTTCAATGGAGCCAGTGTAAGTACCTGAAATCTGACTTTATATTAAACTTCCACATCTGAAAGGTAAAATTGGGGTTACATTATGTGTAGGGGCTGAACTTACAGTTTAGTGTGGTAGGCAGGAGGCGGAGCCGTGACACAAAGTTTGCAGAACTGCATGCTCTGTTTCACTCTCACTCCCTTTGCCATGCAGCCATATAGCAGATGTGGAGAGATGACACGAGTATGTACATTACTTTACACACCTTCCAACACTTCTTTTACATGTGTATTTCAACAGTGTATTTAGCTGTTTGGTTGGACTTCTCCTTAAGGAATGATGACTTTTGGATATATCAATAGCCTTATTTTTTAGTGCCCCCTACCTGTGAGAATCACCCTCTCTATTAATCCTGTTACCAGGACAGAAAGTAATGGGAAGACTAAAAATGTTATGGTGGTCATTGGAACAGGAATAGAGGGGAAATCTTCCATAGGGGACAACTGTCTAAGGATTTTCCCTTACTGTGGAGCAATTTCCTCTAATTTCCTGTTAAGTCTCCAGTAGGTGAAATCACTTCATCAGGGAGACTTATGAAGTTTCACCCATTTCCTATTCTTTTCCAAAGAAAATAATTTTGGGCTATAGAAACACGTTAAACAGTCTGTTGTGTAGGCTGGATGGTTAAAGTGACATTAAACCCTCAGATTTTTTAACATAAACCAATACTGTAATGTGTGCCTTACTGTAATCCATGGTTGTTTCCCTTCTCTTTGCTGCTTTTCCTTTTAAATCCTCATGTCTTCTCATGCTGGGGGAGAACTTCCCTTTTCAGCTCAGGGCCTCTTCCTGTAGTGCTGGCTCAGGTTACAAGTCTATAGAAACGTATACACAGACACCGTGTATCTATTCCTCAGACAAGGCAGTCTGCTGCAAAACAGAAGTTCTGCAGAGCATGAGAACAGATACAGATTTAAAAGGAAGAGCAGCAAAGAGAAGGGAAACAACCATGGATTACAGTAAGGCACACATTACAGTATTACTTTATGTTAAAAAATCTGAGGGTTTAATGTCACTTTAAGTTCTTACAGGAAGGGGAAATCTCTAGGAATCTCCCTTATAGTAGACCAAAACCAGGAAGTAGGCAGAGCACTGGCATTTAGTTGAAAGAATTATAGTTCCTATAAAGTGTTGCTGTCCTTCCTGGGCTAGATAGATATAAACATATAGCACCAGTGTCTTTTAGAAGTTAAAACATTCCTCATATGTGTGTTTCAACTGAGTTCTTAGCTGGTATACTGGAGCAGTAAGTTTGCTTTTGGACTATGAAAAGAATTGTGACAGATCTGCACTTTGCACTTTGCAGTATTGCAAACAGGGATGTTCTGGATCCTGCACGAAAGAATGGGAGAAGTGTAGAAACTGAGCAGTGGTGTATTAAGTGTAGGTCAGTAGCAGTGGGAGCAGTCTACCCCAGTTGAAGGCAGAAAGAGAGGGGGGAAAAAAAAGGGGGGGGTATTGTCTGTTGGTAGATCATTAGGGTGGAGTGATCTGCCACCTGATGGTGCCTGCATAGTGCCTGCATAGTTGATGCCACTTGGAAAAGTCAACCGCATAGGACAGTTGCAGCATCTTTTCCCATCTCTAAGGTGAGAAATCACTGACACCAATGATCTTTTTAGCTATTTGTTATGGGAATTGGGAATTTTTCCCACTGACTAATGATGTAAGAGACATTCTCCTAATGTAAAGCCCATTTTTACCACTGGCCACCAATGTAAGATGGCCCTTCTCTAATGACCATCAGTGTAAGGACAATTGTTTCCAAGAACCACCCGCACTCCTTACGGTCTGCAACCTTCCAATGGCGGTGGTGCTCATGGTGATCACACGGATGGCACCGTGCAAAACTCAGAATAGTCTCAACAGGTCACCGGCACACACACAGATGAATTCAATATCTCTTTGACTATGTCACTATGTCGCTCTGATGAAGGGTCCCTGCGAGGTCCCAAAAGGATAGCTTCAGCTTCTAATGACATGCTGTGACATTCTTCAATAAACATATCAAAGAGATATTGAGGGGAATTTATCAAAACTGGAGGAGACAAAATCTGGAGCAGATTTGCACTGCAGCCAATCAGCTTCTCTGTCTCAATTTCAAATCTTACCTTAGCAAACTGAAGAGAGGTGCTGATTGGTTGCCATGGGCAACTGCTCCAGATTCTCTCTGCTCCTGTTTTGATAAATGCAGTGTGTTTGCCAGTGACCTGTTGAGACTATTCCATCAGTGTAAGGAGGTCCTTCCCCAATGACAACCAATGCAAGCGTACCTTTCTGCAATGACAACCAATGTAATAGTACCTTTCTCCACTGAAAACCACTGACCATCAATGTAAAGTGAATTTTTCCTCCTAACCACCAGTATTAGTATTGGGCTATTTCCCACTAACCACCAACGTAAGGAATACTGCATCACTGACCACCAATATAGGCAGGCACTTCCTCCACTAACCACTAACCTAGGGGGCACTTTTCCAGTGACCACCAATGTGAGAAGGATGGAGTTGGTAACTCAAGTGCAGAGATTTCAAGTTATTAAGAAAAAAACTGCAAGTTTTCAAACAACCTACATTTAAAATTGAAACAGCAATTTTAGGTGTAACCCATGGCACCCAATTAATCAGCCATTCACTTGAATGGCTTCCCAAGAGTCATAGAAGAGACTGAAGCTGCAACAACACATACCCTGAATGTTTGCCTGCACCTTCACCCCTGTGAAGGAAGGGTAAGAAAAAGCTGACACCAGTAGATCCATTTTATTATTATTAGGCACAAAAGAAAAAGACACAAGCACATTAGAAAATGTTTTGAAAAACATCACATATGAAAAATACTGGAAATTGTTTTGATGGATAGCTCCTTTAATGTTTGATAAGGGTATTGCCAGCTGCTGCCCCACTCACACTGCGTAGCTGAGGGCTCATTTGTATCACAAAGACCAACCATTTCATATTGTTGCTAGATACAATAGTTTCTGTGTTTTAGCATGTTTTGTAGAAGAGCAAAAGATTTCACAGCAAGAAAACGATACGTGGACTGCACCAATTTGTACTTACACAGCACCTGCCACACAAACACAACAGTGACAATCAAGTCTGTGGGCAAAACATGCCTAAAAAGCAACTTATCTGTTTACCAGAAGCAAGACATCACTGAGAATGCATCCTATTCGTTCACTAGAGACCAGTGATATCACTGAGAATGCAGCCTATCCATTCACTAGAGACCAGTAACATCACTGAGAATGCAGCCTATCCATTCACTAGAGACCGGTGACAACACTGAGAATGCTTCCTATCCATTCACTAGAGACCGGTGAAATCACTGAGAATGGAGTCTATCCATTCACTAGAGAGCAGTGACATCACTAAGAATACAGCCCATCCATTCACTAGACAACGGTGACATCATTGAGAATGGAGTCTATCCATTCACTAGAGACCGTTGACATCACTGAGAATGCAGCCTAACCATTCACTAGAGACCGGTGACATCACTGAGAATGCAGCCTAACTATTCACTAGAGACCGGTGACATCACTGAGAATGCAGCCTATCCATTCACTAGAGATCGGTGACATCACTGAGAATGGAGTCTATCCAGTCACTAGAGAACAGTGACATCACTGAGAATTCAGCCTATCCATTCAATAGAGACCGGTGACATCACAAAGAATGAAGCCTCTCCATTCACTAGAGACCGGTGACATCACATAGAATGCAGCCTATTCATACACTAGAGACCGGTGACATCACTGAGAATGCAGCCTATCCATTCACTAGAAACCAGTGACAGCACTGAGAATGCAGCCTATCCATTCACTAGAGACCGGTGACATCACCGAGAATGCAGCCTATCCATTCACTAGAGACCGGTGACATCACTGAGAATGCAGCCTATCCATTCACTAGAGACCGGCGACATCACTGAGAATGGAGTCTATCCATTCACTAGAGATCGGTGACATCACTGAGAATGCAGCCTATCCAGTCACTAGAGACCGGTGACATTGCTGAGAATGAACCCTATCCATTCACTAGAGACCGGCGACATCACTGAGAATGGAGTCTATCCATTCACTAGAGAACAGTGACATCACTGAGAATGCAACCTATCCATTCACTAGAGACCGGCGACATCACGTAGAATGCATGGAAATATGTCTAGAAATATCTGTCTGCCACACTGTCTGTGTTTGTGCTGCCTGAAGCTCTCTGCCATGACTGCAAATAGTCCAATCAATTTTAATGACCCTGTATTTGTTTAATGGTATAGTTAAGCTATGTGTTTATATATTAATCTATGGGATGTCTAAGTCACAGTTTACCATGACATCATCTCCTCAGGGAATGCTGGGAAATGGCCCTCCATTTTACTGAAGCAGAGGATTAATTTTTATTGTCTGTCCCAGTTAATGCCTGTTTGGACATAAAGGACAGATCAATATGATGGAGAGCTCAGTGGTTTTACTCACAGGAGTTCCTGAAAGGACATCTTTTTTTTTTTTTTTTTTACTAATCCATTTTTATAAATCACTTTAAAGTCCTTATTGATCTCTAATTGGGAGTTACACCTAAGACCAGCTGGCTTGTCGAGACATTCACTGCTTCAGTGCTGTTCTCAAGACGTATGACAATTCCTTGTTAGCGTTTTAACTTTTTTCCTTTTAAAATCTGAACCCCAGATATAAAACACTAACTTTTTAATTCAGTTATTGATCCCGTAAAAATTATACAGAGTATTTTAAGTACAGCCAATATAGTTACCTGAATCTGTCTTTATATTAGCTTTCTGTATTTCATTGCACAACAGCAGTGATGGGAGTGGGAAGCATAGAAGCTTGAGCCACACAGGGCTCTAACTGCATTGAACAGTGTCATCGATCTAACACTGGACGCTTGCTAACTGGTAGCTTGATAACCTGAACAGAGAGTCTCAAATCAGCAAGCTAGGGGCGGGTCAGTGACTATACTATATTGATTTAAGGTGCCCATACACCTGCCGATTATCGTACGATAACCGCGGGTGATCCCGCAATCGTATGATAATCGGCAGGTGTATGGGCAGCGTGCGACCGCATCTAATGTACGGTTGCACGACTTTTGTCTTCCTAGCACGCTAGCAAACCTGCTAGGTAGCGTGTCCGGAAGACGAAAGCCGCACGGGCCGCTGTGCGCATGCGCACACTGCCCGCTCAGCATTGCAATCATCGGCAAGCCCTCCCCTCAGCGGGGAGGGCTTGCGATGATCGCAAGTACGATCTGCCTGTCCAAGATGGGCAGGTCGTACGAAATTTTAATGACCTTACAACCATCGCACGATGAAAGCCGTGCGATGGTTGTAAGGTGTGTGGCCAGCTTTAGATTGATTACTATATTCATTTACTGCAGCTGAGGACATCATTCTGCCAGGTTCATGGATGACAAGACTGGCTGGGCAAAACTACATTTTTATTTTAAGTATTGCTCAATCAAGCCTCATTGAAGCAACTCAATACTTTGACCATTCAAGTAATAGAGTCAACACCTCAGCCAGGTTAGCTGTCTTATTCAAATTACAATTTTTGAACAAAATGTATGCAGTTGGTTAGATCTTTGCTAGATTTTCACATAGAAAAGGTATTTTTTCTATGAGAGTCTATGGTGGGCTCTGCAGGGTCACCCTCAGGTGGGATCTCGAGTGGGCTCTGCCAGGGGTATAACTAGAAATCACGGGGCCCCATACAAAATTTTGCTATGGGGCCCTGTGATTTCTAGTTAGGCCCTGGATTTAGCAACATATAAATGAAAGCATGTAAAATAATAATAATAAATCATATATTGAATACTATGCTTGCAGGTATTAACCACATACAGTTACTAAAATACATATTTTTCTGTGAAAAATGTGGTTCTCTAAATGTTAGCTTTATGCGCAAAAAAAAAAAAAAAGGCGACTTGCACATTTAGGTACTAAAAATTTATCACCAGGTACAATGACGAAAATGGTTTTGTGAACTGACGCCTATGTCTGTGCACAGATTAGGAAGAACCAGCCAATCATCATAAGAAGAAAAGTAATTTGACCGAATTGAGATTTTCTGCTGTTCCCCAGAGATAATGGCAGCACCCGGGGTGCCTGCTCCCTATATAAACATGCACACTCTGGCATCATGCACCTTTAAATAAATAAAAATTACAAAATCATATTGGGAATATGTCTGACCACAGTCTCATATTTCTGACCAACTTAAAGCCCTGGCTTTATATTAGGACTGAACATGGGTGTCTGTCTGCCTTCCACTAATTGCCTCGTTGCCTTCTGTCGGCGGATGGGTTAACACTCTTATCATCATGCACCTGATTCTGCAGGCCTTCTCTTCTTAATTACTGTGCCTGGAAAGACCTAAATCTACATAAACCACTCCTTTCTGGAGTCATTTGCATGTAATTAAGTTTTGAGTGACACGCAGTGCAATCAAGTCCCTTTCTGTGCTCCCCGTTCCTGCATCCTCCTGCCTGTCCTTTCCCCATGCCGGTTCTGCAGTCGCTCTTCAAAGTGCGTGGCCCTCCCACCGCAACAACAATCCATTGTACGTTAAAGCGAGATTCCCTCAGCTTCACAGCTGCCAAGCTTTGTTTCCTCTTTCTTTCTTTCTCCTTGTTTTCTTGTTGAGACTAAATTAACCCGGCAGTAATTACGGAGGGGTGGTGGTAGGGGTGTGTGTGTTGTGCCTCCTCTAAATCGGAGCTGAGCACAATTCAGGGAACGAAAAGTCAGATCCAACTTTCTTCTTTTCTAGGTGAAGTCCCACAACCTTCGAAAAAATTAAATAATAATAGCTCCTGTGATATGCGTGTATCTATCTGATCCTTCAAAACAAGAATTGTCTCAATACTTTATTCAATCGAGCAATCATCAGTTGGGTTTTACTGCCAAAGCAATCACTTTCAATGGATTTTGTGGTATCTAATCAAAGGTGGGTTGAAAAATTCTGACTGTGTTTAAGGTGTGTGGGGCTTGGGAATCCTTCTGAAATGATCTCTTTTATAATAAACTTTACACACTGGAAGGGATTGGATTGAAATCCAAAAACAGTAATGCTCCAGGTTGGTCCACCTTTCAGATAACCGGTGCCAATCCTAGCTCCTCTCTGATGAATATATTCCTTGGGGAAGCTAGACATTTTGTCACCCGGGGCAAAGGCTCAGAGTTGCTCTCCCAAGGGAGAAGTTCTCCATCCGCACACCCAGTGGCACCCCTCCTAAAGTGGCACCCGTGGCACATGCCCCCAATACCAGGCCCCCCCCCCCAGCTTTGGGCCTGCATATAGTATCAATGAATGGATTACGGCACTCGGAAATAAATACGTGGCTTCTGCATTCATTCTAAATTGACCCATCAGAATAAATCGAGAAGGACTTCTGTCATACATGAGTGTGATGTCGGTCATATTCAGTGCCACCCCAAGGCGCATACATGGACCCAATAAACCTGCCACTTAACGAACACAATTACCTTGAAGTACACTGGGAAAAAAAATTAGTCAGATAAATTTTTTTGGCGCATAAGAATGGGCTCTAGAGAGTACTTTTACAGTAGCCATACACGCACCAAGCTTTCACGTGACTGACTCTTGGGTTTTACTTTTAAAATCAAAGAGAACATCTGACTGTAGCGTGATGACGACACGGCGGGGTGTTACCAGGTCTGGAGACCGGGTGATACCCGGCCTCGAGACACCTCTGATCCAGGGAAATTTTTTTATCCTGAACTGCATGTAATCGTATCATGTACATGAGGACTGTCGCTGTTAGATGCACCTGCTATCACCAAGTCATTAAGTTCATAGTTACATAGTTACATAGTATTTGAGGTTGAATAAAGACATTAGTCCATCAAGTCCAACCTATTAGGATCTCATTCTAGGAGTACCCGTACCCCTGTATATTGCGGTCCCTTAAGAAATCGTCCAAAAGTTTCTTGAACAATTCCACATTATTTGCTGAAATCACCGCCTGTGGCAGTGAGTTCCAGACCCTAACTGATCTTACTGTGAAGAACCCCCTTCGCCCCTTGTGCTGGAATTTTTTTTCCACCAATTTTAGGTGATGGCCTCTAGTTTTTGTAATGGAGTTAATTTTAAACAGTTTATCGCTAATGTTGCTACCACCATTATACATTTTGTACATGGAGATCATATCCCCCCTTAATCTCCTCACCTCCAATGTGAACATGTTTAAGTTCAATGGGTACAGCAGCCCCATCTGAACAGGGACACCTGGGATTCCTGCCGCAGGAATCCATAGGTTCTTGCCGCAGGATTTCCAGAAGTCCTTGTGTGAATTTAGCCTAATTCTACTAAAGGAAGAGCTATCTTTTAACCACTTCAGTACCCGCATATTAATACCCCTTCATTGACAGGCCATTTTTCAGCTGTCAGCGCTGTAAAAGTTTGACTGACAATTATTCCGACACGCAACACTGTAACCAAATTAATTTTATATCAATTGTTTGAGACATAGAGAGCTTTCTTTTGGTGGCATTTAATAACTGCTTTTTACATGTATTACTATGTAAAGGAAAAAAGACCAAAAAAAAGGGGGGTGAGCAACTCTGTACTTTAACTACAAATACCAACATGCCTCTTGGATTCA
The DNA here is from genome assembly GCF_000935625.1 of Nanorana parkeri. Lineage (NCBI taxonomy): Eukaryota > Metazoa > Chordata > Amphibia > Anura > Dicroglossidae > Nanorana > Nanorana parkeri. The sequence continues at coordinate 1,445,474 of NW_017306498.1, forward strand.
TGCCTGAAACTTTCAGTCTTGCAATGCCTCATGGGATTTGTAGTTCCACAACAGCTGGAGGGCTTAACAGGTCTCCCTTGGTAGGGTACCTGGAAGAAACTTACAGGTCTATTCACTAAAGGGTGAAGAGTTTGGAGAAGGCCGGAGAAGTGAACAATTTAGTCCAACAATTCTCCAATTCAGCTCACTTTCCAGTTACTATGCTGTCCTAAATTGTTCACTTCTCCTGCCTCCTCCAAACTCTTCGCCCTTTAGTGAATAACCCTGTTAGAGTTTAGACATATATTAAATGGGCGGCAGAACCAATGGATGAAAAAGCCCCAAGAGTCTTAAATTATTCAATCACAAAGTAAAACATCAAACGCGTTTCACGGACGACAACACTCCCAGATTCATCAGGGCTCTAAACAATAATGTGGGGATTTAAAAAACTCGAAGGACTGAAACCAAAGAAATCTTTTAATCGATGTGGTGCGAATTCACCTTCTGTATTATAAATACATCAAGAGGCCAGCAACAGTTGGAACTTTAGGTCTCCATGGACTTCCAATATCATTGACCAAATATGGCCATAAAAGGCCAGTGATGTCACCAGTCACCACCCCTTTATTTCTGTGCAACCGCGGAATGGGGAATGCCAAAACCGCAGCTGATTGGACCAGAACTGAGAGCTTATTTCCAGATTCGGACGCACACAAGCTCAGATCGAAACTGAATCCCTCATCTGGACCAAGATTAAAAAAAAACCCATGATGCAAAGCGGGCTTTCAATGCTTGCCTCCACTTTGCTTCCTCAGGCCCAGAAAGCTACACAAACAAGAGGCGAATATATCACACACAATTAGCTGCCTTTGACCAGTAAACAAGGAAAATAATAACCCAACAATTTCTTTTTTTTTAATCTCTCCGCGACTCCAAATGCTCTTTAGCTCATTTAAACAGCAAACCGGCTCAAGCATTCACTCCATTTAGCAGCCCATTATAACCTGGCGCTGGATGGAGATGAGGTATTCGGAATATTATTCAAATGATCATTTTCTTCTTGCCTTTCGAAAAAAGAAAAAAAAATCCTCAAGTCGTATTAATCGCCCTCATCTTTACATTATTACCGGCTATATTTACATTCGCATTTAGCGTTATTATTAATAATTTTCTAGGTACTTCTGCCGCTGCGGCCCAGGAGCTCATCGCGCCGAGCTCTCACCGTCAAGTGACAGCACGCGGAAAGGACAATACAACATGTAACAATGAGACCAAATATTGCAATCAATAATAAACCTGAAGATTTTATTAAAAGATATTTCAGCTTGTCTGGACAAAAAAAAGGACTGTTTAAAGGGATGATTCTGTGTTGAAAAGCAGCGCAGAATGTGATATGTAGAGCAGCGGCGGTGGATGAAAATTCCGTTTAACCCTTATGTTTCCAGCCGACAGAAAGGCTCTTTTAGATTAACATTAAATCCTTTTATTCCAAAGTATTCACTTACATAAGGACAACTTACAGCATCCATTATTTTTTAACATGCTGTATTTTCTTACTTGTTCCTAATCAATGTATGCTCACTCCTTCAACTTCTTATCGGGTAGGACGGGTAGCACAGGGAGACAGGAAGCGTAGCTGTAGTGGTCATATCATCACTCTTTTGTCCCTTACCCAACTAATAGCACTGTGCATGCGCGCTAGACATGTAAGCTGCAGAAAAATTTGGTTTGGATATTTCGTTATTTTGGAATTCGGGATACGGATCCGAAATTCATTTCGGTTCGGGTCTTCGGATTCAGACGAAATCCGAATTTTCCTTAGTTTCGGACGAGTTTACGAATATTCATTGCGAATACCACAGAAACCCATATACAGATAGAATTACTAAAGCTGAATCTCCTAGACCCGAATGGCATTCTGGATCCAAATTTCCGAATGGCATTCAGGAGCTTCCGAATTGCATTAGGGTGCTCCCGAATGCCATTCTGGTCTGGGAGCCTCAGCTTTAGTATTACATGTATATAGCTCACAGACCCAAATGGCATCCAGAATATGAATTTCCGAGTGTCATTCGGGTCTGGGAGCCATATACATACATTACTAAAGCTGAGGCTCCCAGACCCGAATAGTATTCGAGAGCTCCCGAATGCCATTTGGAAATTCGGATCCAGAATGCCATTCGGGTCTAGGTGCCTCAGCTTTAGTATTATATGTATACACTGTATATGGCTCCCATGTTGCCATAACGAAAATTCGTGTTCAGACCGATTCAGATACATTAAACTGAAAAACACATGAAAAACAGAGGTGCTACTCTCACTCCTCCACTGTATCTATGGAGGAGCAACAGCCACTCTTGGACAGAAGTCTATAGTGTTAGATGGACTAGTAGATTTAGATCAGGGGTGGACATCTTTCACCCTCCAGTTGTGCTTTGAAGAAGAAAACTGTTATTAACCTTTGGAGCGCACTGCAAGGGTTAAGTGCCGGAGTTGCCCACTCCTGATTTAGATGGGCTCCCTGAATGGTATCTATGGAGGAGCAGTGTTGTCATCCTTGGTTGCTTGCTCCAGATTTAGGCTAAAGAACACCTTCCCTTTACTCATCTTCTTAAGGGGGAGGTGTTCTATACTTCACAGAGGTGAACTGGGTAGGAATGATAACCCTGCTTGAGGTTTCAATGCTGCAAAAAGGAACTTAGGAGCTCACTGGATTTCTGGTGGGTTTTTGTTTTGTTGTTTTGCACTTATTGAATGGATATAACAAAATGGTTTCAGCTGGATATTTAACAGACTCAGGCCCGGTTCACACCTGGGCGTTTTACAGCGCTGATCGAAGAGCTGTAAAACGCTCAAACAGTCTTTGAGGCGTATTTCCGCGCATATCCATTAGGATACGGGTTTGACGCGCATTTCGTGGACCGTAAATCGCGGTAAAAACGTGCGGGCGAGCGTCATACGCACATATTACAAACACCCAGGCGTGAACCCAGCCTAAGAGGTAGAAAACAATGTTCCCTAATAGGGTTTATATGCACTGCCATATGAGGTGCTCCAATAAATATAAAACTGTATCTGTAAACTGTTTAACGTACCAGATTTGTTGCCGCTCTTCTTATTACAGGTATGACAATCTACACAGCTCTTTATATACTGCACATCATTCCCTGCCCCCAAGGAGCTTACCATCTAAGTTCCAGATCTCATATGCATGCAAGGGAAAATTTAGACAGGAGCCAATTAACCTATCAGCCTGCCTTTGGATTGAGGAAGTAAATCCATGCATGCACAGGGAGAACATGCAAACTCCATGCAGACAGTGCCCTGGTTGGTATTTGGTGAACCGGGAACCCCAGCATTGCAAGGCAGGTGTCCTAACTACTAAGTCCCTGTGCAGCTGCTCCTGTGATGCACCCACCCCTGGCTTACTCTACAGTAATGTATGCAGGGGGTATACAGTATTTTACAGCCCTCCCACCTCATTAGCTAAGGGCTGTATTAAATCTGAGCCCTTACCTAAAATCACCTATGCTGGGGAAGGCATAATGTACCTAGGAACTAAACCTAGGAAGATACCTTGCAGCTAGTCCATCTTGGTCCAGGAGATTTCAGATGAGGCTTCAGCCCCGTTCACATTGAGCGATTTATCGCGCGGTAATTCCCGCGATATCGCAGCAAATTACCGCGCGATATCGCGCTCCAATGCATTTCAAATGGGCAAAGGGTCCTGCTGTCGCGGGTCGTGTGTCGTGTGTCGCTACAGCAGGACCCTTTTTGGAGCGGATTTAGCCGCGATTCAAGCTTGCTCAATGCAAGCTTGCTCAATTCAAGCTTGCTCAATGCAAGCTTGAAAGCGATATCGCGCGGCAAATCTCGCGATGTGGCGCAATATGCAAATCGCGCAACAAACGCGTGATTTGCATATCGCGCAGTGGGAACGGGGCCTTCAAGTTGCCTGTACAAAACTACAGGAGGAGGTGGAGACAACACCCTGCACAAGGAGAGGGAGCAGCAGTGACTGGTCTTTATGACAGGAGGGGGCGGAGACAAGACTAGTCACCCTGCACAAGGAGAGAGATCAGTAGTGAGCGGTCTTCATTACAGGAGAGGGTGTAGAAAAGACCAGTCACCCTGCACAAGAAGAGAGCAGCAGTGATTTGTCTTTATTACAGGAGGGGGCGGAGACAAGACCAGTCACCCTGTACAAGGAGAGAGAGAGCAGCAGTGTAATCTGTGTAATACAGGAGGGACAGATACAAGACTAGTCACCCACACAAGGAGAGACAGACCATGCCTGCATAATGTCTGTTGAAGAACAGGGTGACAATGCAGGAACACAATTAGAAAACAGGGTCAGAGCGTTGTCACCCTACACCAGGAAGTCCAAGACCAAAGACCTTCGTGGCAGGATCACCCGATATTAATTTATTGATTTAAAAAAATTGAAAATGACATTAACATGTTAATATGAGAAGAAGAACGTCATGTCCTCTAAAAAAGATGATTAAAGAAACAGCTATTATTTTCCTACATCGTGCGTAATCTGAAAAAAAAAAAAACCTTTTTCCTGTTAACAGCCGATGGCGTGAGCAGCGACAAAAGAGAAATTGGAAGAAAAATGGGCCGGGACTTTGTTCCCAGTCACATTTTGATGGCTGAGAGATTGACAAAATAATTTGTACCCGTCGATTCCTTCTGGAAAAAAAAATAAAAAAAAGAGAATTTACAATGGATTTGCCGAGCACATTTTTAATTTTAATCAGCAATGAAAAAAATGACAATACGGATCAAAACAAAACATCAGCCCGCAAAGTGGGCTTTGCAGATTGTGTCAGGCGGACTCCATTAGAGAGTGGTAGCTATCGGCGCATCAATCACCAACTTCAAAACTTGCAACATCTCGGAAATGTAATTAGACATCCAGGTTTCTTCACCAACAATTTGCAAAAAAATAAATAAATAAATAAATGAAAAAAAAGAAAGAAAAAGCTGTCACTTCCGAAAGACGCAAAGTGCGGGAAAAAGTAAAAAAAAAACTGTTTATGTAAATTTGCCCCGAGTCGCCAGTGACCACTTAGCTGAAGAATTGGGCTGCAATTTGGAGAGTAAAATGACTTAATCCCACACAATGCATTTTTATTCCCCTCTTTTATATTCACCGGAGTTGCTGCCACGGATAATGGGGCTGGGGTTAAAAATACTAAGTCACCAACAAGGCAGCATATCTGCTTTAAAACTGAACTCTAGGCAGATAAATGAATCCAGCTCTATCATCTTTAATACATCATTAAATCTATTTTTTTAAATACAAACACTTGAATGTGACCTGATATCAGCCTCTTGCATTCTTTCTGCAGCAGGGCTGGAGAGGAGAAGGGAAAAACAGCACAAGGAGCCAATCAGTTCATGGGCTGACAAGAAGCATGTTGATAGGAGGAAAAAGCAGAGTGACAGAGTGTGCTCACCACTGTGCTGCTTCTCTTTTTACTGTCTAGTCACAGGCTGGGGCGGATCTCAGAGGATACTGACTGAGGACATCTGCAGGCAGAAAAGTGTAGTGCAGTAGAAATCTGTGGATCGAAGTTAAATATTGTGGCTAAAGCTAGTTTGGTTATTTAATCTGATGACAAGCTCTTTAATTTTTTTTTCCTTGCTATTTTTGGCTGGAGCTCTGCTTTAACTCATAAGCCCAAAGCAACCGAATCTATACCAACACATATCCAGTTTCTAAAGCAAATCTCTACGTTGACATGTTAAGCACAACAGTGCGGTTTAATGTCGTCTCCATTTAATCCTCGTACAACCTGGAAACACGCTGATGCCTATTGGACACAATGTTACAATAGAAATTGCATCTAGCTTCTATTTTGTCTTTAGCATGATATGCAAACCACAAACCTCTGGTCCCCGTGAACTGTAAAACTGCCGTGTACATTAAATAAAAAAATCTATTCCAACCAGCAGAAACCACAAGGCAGGGCCGTATTGACTGGAAGCGCCTCCGTGTGATGGGATCTTTTGTGCCTTCTTATTTTCAGCTATAAAACACAAATCGATACAAATGTCTGAAGTAAAAATTACTCACAAACAAGCAACGCACGTAGCGTATTTCTGGGTAGAGGTTTAACTAGCTCGGTCGTAAGGAAAGTCATTGCCACGTTCTATCTGTGTAGGCAAACAAAGGACACACCGCCACTGGGACCATCGCAGTTCAGTTAGGAGGGGGGTCTGAACAGGACTAAAGAGTAATTTTGCTTACGTAACTAAAGCTGGTCATAAGCTACTGGTAAGCAAACTCCAGCCCTCCAGCTGTTGTAAAACTGCAAATCCCACGATGCCAGGGGCGCCCCCAGGCATGGTATCACCCGGTACGGCCACTGGGTGACACCCACTGGGACGTCATCACTCTCGTGCATAATGATGTCATACGCTCTTACCCGCCGGCAGCCATCTGGTGATGGACACCGGCAAAGAGAGATGGGGACGTTCACCTGGGGACGCTGATCTGTCATTGCAACTGGGCGGAGCCAGCCGTGAGATCACGGCTGGCTCTGTCCAGCTGTTAGTGGGGAGGCTTTCGGCCGGCCACTTCGGGTGTCACTTCGGCTCAGTTGAGCCAAAGCATATGCCTCCCACTCGGCCAGCTTCGAGAGCTGTACGGGCTGTAGTGAACAGCCCGTAAAGCAGCCCTTCAGCTAGCTTTGTGAATAACCCTCTTAGTGAAATACCCTCTCATTTCCTGTTGTGCCTCTGGGATAGGAAGTAAAGGCAATTCTAACCAATGGGACACAGGCTACAAAAAAAACCTTTCTACTCTATCCAAACAAAAATAAAAGTTTTGGCTTTAGATATACTATAGCTTATTAGTGCTTTTTTGTACGAACAATGAATGCTCTGTCCTTCTGATCAGCCGCAAGCCCTTTTTAAGTGTTTAAAAGAGTTCTTCTGTATAGGATCGAAGCGCCTTGTTTACGTTATTTTGTCTTCTCTCTGTTACTAGCGATAAAAAAGCAGCTGACAAAGTGAGGAAAGGTGATATTTTGTTAGTTCCCCATACTCTCTACATTAGTCTTTTAAACACTCATTGGCGCTGTTTCGTAGCAGGGGTTCAAAATATCCTGTCAATAAAGGCAGCAGAGACATACGGGTTATGCCAAAGAAAACAGTGATTTAAGAAATGCCGCAAACCTTGCCAGGCTCTCCTGCGCTTTGTGTAATGACAAAGGGAACCGGAACACGGAGACAAGGTCAGGCATGTTGTAAAGAATGCGTTTTATAATATTGTTTTTAAAATTGCCGCTGGATCATTTAGAGCCCCTGACCATTTTCTCGCAGAAGGGAAAATCCGAGCTGGAGAGCAAGCTTTCGCTGACACCTTTTAGTGCTGAAAGAATTGTATTGATGGGTGATGCGCGGCGGTGACAAAAGTACGGAGACTAATGTAAAAAGTATGACCTTCCTTCGCGGCTTGCAGGATTTGTTTCAAAATCTACTATTCAACGCAAGCAGCCGAGAGGTCTTTCTGAAGCTGAACACTTAACATTTCCATTCAGGTCTGAAAAACGCTACCAGCTTGCGCAAATTTTTCTTTTCATCCCCCTGCTACAGAGAAACCTGAAACCCTGGTTAACCCATTAAACAGCAGAAGTGAACTAGGAATTTTTTGCAATGCAGGAGGGGAAAAAAAGCGGCGCTACAAACATTTAATCCCCCCTGTAAAATGTACAGCTTCTTTTTCTAGGGCAACATGTGGCACTTTGGTACCTGGTGTTCGGGCCCAGCAGTTTTTAATGAGAGTGGGAGCATTAATTGGCAAAGGGGCAATGGTAGTGGCCTCCACTAGCCTAATGTATCATGTCCCCATTTCTACTGCTGCATAGTCTCCAAACAAACCTGTGGATTCTGACAATACTCTTTAGCATTATGTATACTTAACCTTATGTGTGGCCTTTTGGTGATCTCAGGGGCCGCAGCTGAGGACCCTTATTCCTCATAGGTTGTCAACCACTTTTCTAGGCCCTTGGTGATCTCAGGGGCCATAGCTGAGGACCCATATTCCTCGTAGGTCAGCAACCACTGTTCTAGGCCCTTGGTGATCTCAGAGGCTACAGCTGAGGACCCTTATACCTCGTAGGTTGGCAACCACTGTTTTAGGCCCTTGGTGATCTCAGAGGCTGCAGCTGAGGCCACTTATTTCTCATAGGTTGACCACCACTGTCCTAGGGTATAATACAACAAAGAGTAGTACTTACCCTATGCCAAGGGTCCTGCAACAGCTGGAAGTCCCCTCCTTTTTTTTTCGAGTGTGGAAATGGAATTAATTCCGATTTCCACACTCTGGCTGATCTACTGGTATTTTCTGTTCTCTCAAGAGGCCTCAGCACTAATGCAAGCAGTGGGCTGATTCTAGGGAGGCCTTACGCAAATATTAAAATCCTTGATGGGTGGGTGACCTTCCCATTCTCCTTATCCCCATAACATAGAGGGGAGGTGTTCTGTAGCCTAGCAAAGGAGAACTGTGTAAAACTGATAACACTGCTTGAGATTTAAGCGCAGCAGAGGCTAAATGCACAGGAAGTTAGGAGCTGACTGAATTCTTGGCAGGACCAATATATATTTTCTGCAATTGAAAGGGATAAAACATGTGGAAATGTGCATGCATTGCAGAGATGTACTCTGCGTTTTTTTTTGTCCACAGGAGCGTTTTAAATTGCAACCCCCTTATTTTTTTTCTATTTCCTCAGCACATACGGCCTCTTGTTAGACTCTTGGTTCTATTTTTAAATGACAGAGGCTCCCAAACAAGATGTCTCGATGAACCCTGTCCATATCTCTGACAATAAAACTGTAACTTACAGATGCAGGGGAAAAAATTGGGTAAATTCAGCTATTTTTGTGACACGGAGGCATCCGCTATTTTTCACTGAAGAAAATAACCAAATACATGCAGCCTGTGATTAATGACCCGATGTAATGACAACTACATGCAAACTGACAGGATCTGTGCATCTATCACACTCCTATCTGTCAGGGGCACACAAGTGGGCACAGCAGTCTCATGCTTTTTCACTATCTAATAGACAGTGACAATGAAAGGAGATAAAAATACAGTCGATTGTCTTTCTATTACTAACCTCTCAATACGCCCACTAAGGAGGAAAAAAATTAAAAAAAGATTTATTTTAAAATGGGTTCTATAAATGAAAAGGGGGGCTGTAAAAATACAGGTTCATTAGTGCAGAAAAATATGCCCCTGGCATCATCCTGGTGGAGTTATTTTAGGTGTTCGCAGACAGGTTTTATAGGGATCTCTTTTTGGCTACAGGAGATGCATTGGCATAATGTAACCCGGCTTAGGTATTGGACATGTGGAAGAATTAGGATCGGTTCAGATATTTCGTTATTTCGGGATTCAGATCCAAAAATTCCATTCGGTTTGGATTTCCGATTCGGACATAATCCAAATTTTTGTTAGTTTCGGATGAGTTTACGAATATTCATTGCGAATAACACAGAAAATCATATACAGATATTAATAGTAAAGCTGAATTTCCTAGACCCGAATGGCATTCGGGATCCAAATGTCCGAATTGCATTGGGGAGCTCCCGAATGCCTTTCGGGTCTGGGAGCCATATACATATATTACTAAAGCTGAGGCTCCCAGACCTGAATGGCATTCGGGAGCTCCTGAATGCAATTCAGAAACTTGGAGGTCGAATGCCATTCAGGTCTAGGATCCTCAGCTTTAGTATTATAGGTGTATACTGTATATGGCTCCCATGTTGCCGTAACAAAAATTTGTGTTCAGACCCATTCGGATGTGGATGCTTCAGATTTGGAAACTGAAAAACACATCTGATCTGGCCAGTAAAGTCACATGTCCCATTCAGTTTCGTTTTTGAACCAAATTCGGACGGGATGTGAAATTTGGAAACGGAAATTCAGATATGGACACATTCAGATGCACTGGGATTCGGAAATTCGGATGTGTCCGAATTTTGATTCAGAACAAAACGTTGACTGACCTAAGCATATGCCAGGGACCAGTGAAATTAGTATAAAGGACCGACACTAGATTGGCAATCATTGTCTGACAGAACAGCATTATATCAAATTAATGTAGCCTATTGAATCCATTCTTATCCTTCAAATTAAAAAGCTATGGTTTTATCCTCACTTTAACCTTATATGAACAAATCAAGCCTGTTTTTGAAAGCCCCACCCATTACAGACGCAAAAGTATGGGAAATCTCAGTAAAATGGGGACTGTTGGGAGGTATGGGTTGAGTCACTAGTTATTAGGGAATGTAATATAACCAAAGCAAAAAGTGAATTCAATAAAATGAGGCAGGGAAAAGCATTCATGCTCTACAGTGCAATTCATCACAGGAAGCCTCAAATCAGGTATAACTACATCAGGTATAACTACATCCAAAACTTTTATCTAACTTTGCATAGAGTAGGGAATGGTTAGAACATCTGTCAGGTTTTCATAGTCCTGAATAGGGAGATTCAACTACAGTATTTTAGCTAGGAGCTGTTATCACTGGCAAAGAATGTGCGTTTGCGGTGGGCCATCATTTCCCATTGGTCACCAAAACAGAAGTGGAGGACATACCATTCGATGGGGGCACTTGTTGAGATTATTATTCCCAACAGTGGGATTTCCTCTAATTTTAGGGGGAGATTTCCACTTACTACCTGTTGTGTCTCAACAGTAGACTCAACAGGAGGTAAAAGGATATATTTGCAGTGTGAGGGAAAACACGTCCTAGAAAGCTGTCACAGGAACTGGTCTCCTTATTAAAGTTTTCCCCCTCTTTTACTGTTCTGGTGGCAACTTAAAATCTGGGATTTATCTTACTTTCACTCCCAGTGACATTGGGACCAGGACATGTAGAAAGAGTGAATCTTCCTAATGCAAACAACAAAGACCTGTCAGTGGTTCTAAACCTTCACCATTAGGAATGAGCTTCGGGTTCAGGGTGACCAAAAGATTAACCCAAACCCAAGCTGTTTGCCGTTCATCGAGCGAGCGAGTGAACGATTTGGTCAGTCAGTTAGTTTGCTCCCCTGCCAAACCTCCCTGTGACTAAGAAAACAATGGCCTGAATAGCATTTTTCATTTGACCAGCTTCATTGGTTGCCAGGTTGCAGATGGGTGCACCGTATCCATGGCGATGTGGGGCTGCCAGCATCTTTGCAACCAATGACGCTATGGTGATGTGGGACTGCCAACATCTTAGCAACCAAATAATGCTGTGCAACTCATACAACATCATTGCTTGTTAGGACACAAGTGGGCCCACAGCGTCATTGTTTATTATGGTTTACCCACCTACCTCATAGCAAGCAATGACGGATTGCGGCCCAGATGCTAACATCGTGGCAACCGATGGTGCTGTGCAGTTTGCATGGCGTCTTTGATTACTAGGACAGAGGTGGCCATAGATTTGGTATGCCTGAACGTCCGCCAAATCCAAATTTCTGACTGGGTTCAGCGAACACCCGAGCAAACCGAACACAAGCAGGTTTGGCTCATCATTACTCACCATTCTATCCAAATTTAAAAAAAATGTTATACTCTAATAGATGGATTTAATATCTTATATTTACCCCCTGCAGTGAAAAATATCAGCCTATAATGAACGATTAGGCCCATCTCACTTATATATTATTATTGACTTCACAGGAAAGCCAATCTCAGGCTGCGTGGAACATAATAATAAGTCACTCTCTAGTTGGTGAGGTCACAAAAGTGTGACAATTATTCCAATAATGGAGAATTGACTAAACTTTTGAAAAAGGAATCTCCCGCGAGCGCCCCAAAAAAAAAATGACCAGTGTTTATTTGCTGTATAATGAAGGTCAGAACCCCAATCCGAGCTGACAATATAACAGGGAGGCAACCAAACGGATATCTCTGTATTAAATTATTGAGAAGTAATTACCTCAGCATGTAAATAATATAAATGTGAGCCTTATATGAGCATGAGAAAATGGCTCCCTTTGTTCGCTCAAATTGACGGTTTGCCAGCCAATGCTGTAATAGGGACAATTGCAAATAATGCTGAATTGTAGCCACAAGACTAAATCAGAGAGTCTGAGTGAGAGGAATAAGATGCGTAATCAAGGCCTGGATACAATTTTTATAGATTATTACGCGGCGTGTGTTGTTCCCGTGCATTAGGAACACGAACAGGGGTTTTGCCTATTCAATCAGTTCCCTCTATCAACTTAACATTATTTTACATAAATTATCAACGAGTCAATGACAGAGATGGTGTATGGTAGGGCTCTG
>NW_017306498.1:1457836-1466730 GCF_000935625.1 Nanorana parkeri
TTTCCCATTTTTTTAAATATTATTTTTATGGCCATACAAGTTAAATTTAACTGTATTTCATGTGAATGCTAATGTGATTCCTCTTAGAAAATAAATATATGTTATGTGAGAAAGTTTTATAAAGATCAAAAATGACCCAAATTAAGCAGATTACCTCATGGCATCTACTTCAACTCCAACCAATAAAAAATTGAGCCAAGGCTATATACAGTACCTTATGAGCTGTTTTGGTGTAAATCCAACAGTATGTCGTGCAAACAGCAACAACTTTAGCATTACAGGTGTGAATATGCTGTGAAAACAGATATATTATTTTTGTTGCTTTTGTGAGAAGGTCCATATGAGCAAAAACATAGAGATTACCACATAACTACCAAGAAATATCTAGAATATAATGTGCATTATATTTTAATGCGTCCTACCCACCAGATATAAATCATAACTTTTATTATTATTCCATGAAGAATTTTTGTATATGTGATTTTTCCCCTTATTTGTACTTGTGGTGTATCATTTAGTTTTTTTCACTTTGTCTTTTTCTCATATTTTGCTGCTTTTCCTCTTTCTTCATGTCTATATTTCTAACTATGTTTAGTCCCTTTTTGTATATTTCAACACCATCCCACCAATAGAAATTTTTGCATTAGCTCTTCAACAATTAAACTAAAAAGGCCCTTCGGCTTTATTTAAATAGTGGGCAAGAAAATGAGAGTACTGCACAGAAACACTTTAAGGCTGACCATACACCAATGGCTTCTTCTCATTTCCACCATCCATGCTAAACAACGTGGATGGGAGAATCCCACCCATTATGCTATTATATTCCATGCTAAACTATGCTAAACAGCGTGGATGAGGCAATCCCGCCCACCATGCTATTGTATTCTGACGGCGGTGCCCCTATCAGAATATCCAGTGACTGCAGCAGAGTGGATGTGGGCACTGTCCGCCTGAGAATTTTCAGACTGACTTTTGCCAAATGGAGGGGTACCAATGGGACTTTACGCCGCTCACATTTTGGACGAGTCAGCAGGACTCTGCCGAAATTCAGTGCATGGTCAGCTTTAAACACACTACACATAAAAAATGGGAAAATTATATTTATATATATGTTTATATATATATATATATACAGGTGAAATTCGAATAATTAGAATATTGTGCAAAGTTCATTTATTTCACTAATGCAACTTAAAAGGTGAAACTAATATATGAGATAGACTCATTACGTGCAAAGCAAGATAGTTCAAGCCCTGATTTGTCATAATTGTGATGATTATGGCTTACAGCTCATGAAAACCCCAAGAACCCCAAATCCACAACCTCAAAAAAGTAGAATATTACATACCAACTATGCAGGACTGCAAGTCCCAGCAATACATGATATTAAGTAGGAATGCACCTGTGCCAATACTGGGCATTTTCACAAGCACTCGTACTCGTGAAAATGACCCAATACTAAATGCAGATACCGGCACTGGCGAAACTACCAGGGCTGCATCAGTCGCATTTGTGACCGGGTAGTTGGATCTCATGTAGTTGGATCTGTATGTGCGTTATAATTAATCGAAATTATTTTGTAAGCTGGCCCACAAGGATCAAGAATGACCCAAATTATATCAATTACCAAACAAGATTTACTTTACTGGCAACCAATTAAAAAACATTGGGCCAGAGGTGTATACCTTATAGGCCTTTTCAGTTTTGTAGATTGAGAGATAATTTTGATAGTATGTTACAGGCAGAAAAACCATGAAGTAGCCCCATGGAAATGGGACACCTGCTGTATAGTTTTACTTCACTAGTTCAGTTGGATCTGGGCTGTTTTTGGATCTACCTTTTCTGTGTTATAGGTCACCCCTCAGCTGTTACTAGATAAGAAGCTTGGCAGGTTAGTGTTTATTGGGGAAATGATGGGCCCTAATAAAAATGGTCGGTGGTGGTACTTTGGGTGGAAAATGAGTATCCAGTCATTCTTTGAATTTACCTTTAAATACTTGGTCTCCAGATGTTCCTGTCAGTACTTAGATCTTTTATCAATCCGAGTTGACCTTCCTCCCATCACTTTGTTGCAGCTATGCGGCTCGTGGCAATTTTTGGGGGGGACATTGTCATTTGTGGGTGGACAGTGTGTCTCATTTCGGTATTCACATCGGAACGGTATTTTAAAGTTTGGCCTCGAATCTTGAAGGCTATGGTTAGAATTGACATAATCTTTCAGACTTTGGTTTATGGTTAACTGTTCTTTGTATGTGGTTTGGTTTTTATTAAAAGTTGTCCTAAACCCCGATAATGGGCCACAGCCAAAAGTTTTTCCACTCTTTTGGTATCCAGCTTAATTTTTTTGTTAACCCTCAACTTCCTCTTCAGGTTAATGGATGGATGATGTGGGGTTTACAATTCCAGGTCATGCAAATTCTAATTACCTTATCATGAAAAAGGATCTGGTGTGAATCCTCTTTGAAAAAAAAATTCTTATTTTGTTGGTTTCTGTGGCCATAAAGATCAGAAATGACCACAGGTTACACAGGTTAACTCTGGAGATTTACTTACCAATAAACAAAATTGGGCCAGTGGTATATACCTCACTTTTTTGATAGATTTATGAGATTAAAAAAAAATTGACAGTACGTCATGCACATGCTAATTACTGTAACAGGAAAAGGGACTGATATGAATTGTCCTCTAAAACAGAGATATTTATTTCCTTGGTCTATAAAAAATCAAGAATTATGCACACATTACCTCATGAGGATTTTTTTTTTGTTTAATATAAGTGAAATTCGTGGTGAATGTGCCCAGTTTTGATGTACATGCTAAACACGTTATCATGAAAAATATGAGGCCTGTGCCGAGCAAACCTATTCTTCATAATAGATGGGTCTTAGTCCTGTCAGGGTGTTAGATGTACGTTACCATTTTTTCATATTGTAATTGTGATTAAACTGACATAGGCCAGATGCCCAGATCTGTTGCAGACACTTTAATTAGAGGGGGCATTCTTCTGCTTTTAGAATCGAGAAAATGAAAAAGAGCAATTAACACGTTCTCAGGGTCTCCTTTAGCCATCTGTCATGGCACAGGTGATCATGTGACAATGAGTCCTTTATCTAAACAAAATGGTGGACTCAAGGACTGGAAGGCTGCCTCGCTCGGCTCTCGCGCTGACTGAGTGCTCCTACATATATATTCACAGGACAGGAATGAAAGGACCCCTGCCTTTTCTAATTTAACCTCTTCATTTATTGGAGAGGTTATCACTTGAAGAGAACTTAAATTACCATGTATTCAAATGTTCACAGGAATACATTATTCATAAATTAATTCTCAGGCAGATTCTATTTTTATTGCAATGATTTATCTTGACTGAGGATACAAAAATGATTATCTATCTATTATATAGATCAATCTATTAACTATCTATCTATCTATTATATATACATATATATATATATATATAGTGCAATATAAATGGGTAAGCCGTATTAGTCCAGTAGACAAGATGTCAAAAAAGACAAAAATGCAGTATTGCAGTGTGCAATGATACCTTTCTTATGGGACTAACAAAATATATAAAAGACAAGCTTTCGAGAGTGAATCTCTCTTCTTCAGGTCAGAAGCAATACTGATCATTCAATCAGACAGACCATTCTATATATATATATATGTGTGTACCTTGCTCTTCTCTCTGACACGCTGTCACAGGAGGCTGATCGAGCGGTGTAGGGAGAAAAGCCCAGCCTCCTGTGACAGCGCTGTCTCCGCCCCCACACCGCTCTGCCGGACTGTGATAGGCGGCAGAGCGGTGTGGGAGGAGACGCCGGCCGTTCACAGCGCTCTCCACCGCAGCGCTTGGCCAGCTGTCACTTTTTCTCTTCTCCCCGCTGGGACATAGAGCAGCGCCCAGCGTGGAGAAAATAAATCACGGATGCGCCGATGTATCGGAGGGAAAATGGCACTTTCGGCATTATGCCAAAAGTGCAATTTTCGGCCGATATGTTTCGGCGGCCAATATATAGGTGCATCCCTTATATATATATATATAACCCCACAAAGTCATCTCGTGGAGTCATCTCGTGGCCCAACGAAGTACTGATGGGGAGGTCATAATAATCTGGCCACTCAGTGTATATATCAATCTACTATCTATCTATTAGATATACTAATTGATTATCTATCTATCTATCTATCTATCTATCTATCTATCTATCTATCTATCTATTATCTATCTATCTATCTATCTATCTATCTATCTAGTTTTTAAGTATAAAGGCAAACTATGTGGGAAGAAATGTGCACCTCTCCCCCCAGTTCTCCCAATATTATATTAAGCTCATGTGTTGACATTAAATCCCAACTCTCTCGAGTCTATGGTCAGCTATAAGCTGGGCCAGATTTATACTTCCTCACCCCCAGGCCATTTGTTTTGTGCAGTCCCGCTCATACCCCATCTGACCAGCTATACTGACTGTCAGCTTAACAAGATCAGATGTCACAGCCACTAAAGAACAGAGGCTGAAAGAGACCTACACTATATGGCCAAAGGTTTGTGGACACTTGAACCGTCACACTTACATGAGCTTGTTGGATATCCCATTCCAAAACCAGGGGCATTAATATTGTGTTGCCCATCTTTGCTGCTATACCAGCCTCCATTCGGCTAGTTAGACTTCCCACAAGATTTGGGGATGTGTCTATGAGATTTTGTGCCCCAAAATCCCAGCCCGCAGAGCACTTCTGAGGTCAGGTGTCGATATTGGACAAGAAGACCTGGCTCTCAAATGGTGTACCAGGTAATCGCATATTGTTCAATGGGGTTGAGGTCAGGGCTCTGGTCAAACCGTATCTTTATGGAGCTGGCTTTGTACACAGGGACACAGTAATCCTGGAATAGAAAGTGTTCTTCACCAAATTGTAGGTTGGAAGCGCAACATTGTCAAAAAAATATCCTTTGCTGAAAAAATTTGGAGGGGTGTCCTCTAGGGTTGCATCAATACCATTTTTTCCAGACCCATATTTTTCCTCATGTACTTATGGATACCAATTACCAATTCTTTTTGTTAGTGTCAAGTGACAGTTTTTCTAAAACAATTCAGACTAATGATTTTAGGACAGTGGTGGAGCGCAAGGGCCCTGTCGCAGCTGCGACCGCTGTGATCCTGGTAGTTCTGCCACTGACTCCAAGCTGTAGAGGGACTACAAATCCCAGCAATACATTATACAGCAAAGCAGAATGGCAATGGCTATTGAGCATTACAAATCCCAGCAATACATTATACAGCAATGCAGAATAGTAACGGCTATAAGAGGACTACAAATCCCAGCAATACATTACACAGCAATGCAGAATAGTAACGGCTATAAGAGGACTACAAATCCCAGCAATATATTATACAGCAATGCCGAATAATAGTATATGAATTTGCAACATACTCGGTGCTGCCGCTCTGCTCTGGGGTGCCGGCCTAAAGTCTTGGGCGGAGGGTCTCAGGAGGGGTACGGAGGGTTTCAGCAGGGGGAGATGTGTGGACAGAATTGCTGTAAGCAGGTGCTCCATGTTTTCCAAGAAGGCTGCTGTGAGGTCCCCAGCAAGCGCAGGACGTCAGGCAGCCGAATCAATTTGAAAAATGAAAGTGCTGGTATTGCTTTTTGGTATCGGGGTATTTTCACAAGTACTCATGAAAATGCCTAGTATCAGCACTGATACCGATACTGGTATCAGCATTGGTGCATCCCTATTATCGACACACATTTGCCCATTTAGTGTATGTTCTTAGTTTAGTTCTAAATTTAAAGGTCCGGTGTGGGTGACCTGTAAGAAAGCAGTAGAGTATTTTACCAACCAAAATGCAAAATTGTGCAGGACACACACCAATGAAGACCTAACCAGACTGGGTTGCCAGTCTGGGACCATTTATTGTGTACAGGAATTTGTTACTGATCAACAACATGACATGCAGGTAGCTGTGTGCCGCCCAACCATCTCTGCCTCCCTCAGTCAAAGTCTATGTTGTCTATAAAGACACGCATCTCCAACTATAGGCTATGAAGAAAGCTCCAAGCTACGGTTCAACCTTCATCAAATGGAATCATGTAACCTACTTCCTGGCATTATCTCTACAACTCTGTGGTGACTTAATGATAGTATTGTCACTTTATTAGTGGGTTCCCACGAATGATAATCTCATTAGTAAAAAGGTATTCTTCCATCAATCCCAGGGGCCTCCTGAGATCAGCTGATCATTACAAGTGACAATTAGTGCCCATATCGGATTAAATGCTATAATTGTAGGTTTCTAATAATAAAAGAGTGCAGTACACCCTGGTGACAGTGAATCCAGCTGTGTAGGGACGTCCATCCCCTCCGTTGTTATTACTGCTGCCTCTTACTCCTTCACCCCCAACTGTGAGTGTCATTTTAGTTGTGCAATACTTTGGTAGCTGCTGGGAACAAGTCCATTTAATTGGTTTAGTAGACATCTGTAGAAGGGAAGAAGGTATCCTTGTACACAAGCTGAAGGGAAACAAGTTTGTTTCCACCGAGCTCATATTTGAGTTATATCTTGTAATATTTAAAGTGCAACTTAATTTGTTGAGAACAAATACAATCGCCTCCAGATGATCTATACACATTAAAGGAATTTTTGTAAAAATGGTTGACTCTGAAATTTTGGTAAAGATTCATACCGTTCTCTGTTCTGCTGTTAGTCGGCCTGGCTGCTGTACCACATACAGTACACCTGCCGCCACCGTCACAGGCTGCCTCATTATGTGGACACCCTTGTTCTTATTACCAGGTAACATTCAATGCATTCTTGAACTAAGTTTGTAAACAACATAACAGGTGACCCATCCTTGTGTTATTCATTGAATATTTCAACTTCCATGTTTCATAGCCTAAACATAGTGTGATGTTTGGGGATATTAGCACAAATGGTCATCGCTATAAGGATGCAGTCCATTCACAATATCTTCTGTTTAAGGGCTTGGTAGCCACTTTTATTCAAACAAAAGTTCATACATCCACCTTGGATACCCTCGCAGGGGTTGTTCAGCATAACTTTCATGCAGTCCTTGCAACATAATACTAGTTCAGCCCCCTGGCTTCCACTTTAAACATTAGCACTTCTGACCCACCGGTCCTCTTGGAAGTGCAGTCCCACTCTTGTACTGGTGTCCCTTTAGGCTCACGGCTCTCCTAGCCTCACCAGTTCTCTCCCAGCATCCCTGGCTGTCATCGTGTGCATCCAGCACACACACCAACTGACTCCACTTTAACTTCTGGTGGAGATCTCCTGACCTATGAACACCACCCTTTCCTATCCCAGCAGGAGCTCACCTGACTCCTCTCTGACTTCTGGGGGGAGTCCCCCTGACCCATGAAAACGGTCTGTTCCTATTTCCCAACAGGAGCTAATTCCCCTAGCCTGCATTCTTTCCTTAAGAGATGTGCACACCTGTGCAATCATTGGATGCTGGTCACTGCTAACGCCTGGACCCAGAATTGGAGATCTCATCCCTCCCGAATCACTTTGAAATTTCCCAGTTCCAGTATACCAAGCAGAATCCAGACAAACCCTTGCTTCCTGACACATCTCAGCCCCTCTGGAGTGATCATAACACCCAATTCTACAGTGGAATTGCCACACAATACCACAGTAGTTATGTACAGTTTAGTAAATCAATTACCTTGCCTGAATGCCTACAAGCAGCCAAGGATCATGGCTTCTACTTATTAATGCCGTTTTTAATATTTTATGTACAATTATAGAATGAGGAGTTGTTGACCATTCGATAAAACACATGAAGATGTCTCTTTGAAGAGTAACATCTAAGTATGCATTAAAAAGAACACGTCCTTAATGCTCTCTACATGACCTAGTTCCAGATTCCCATCTAGTGCATAAATGGAATGGGACACAACCCCATGGGCAGCACAGAGGCTCAGTGTGCCTTGCAATACTGGGGGTCCCCGATTTGTATACCAGCCAGGACACCGTCTGCATAGAGTTTGCATGTTCTCTCTGTGATTGTATGAGTTTCCTAGGGGTGCTCTGGATTGCACTCCTGCTGGATGGTTAATTGCCTCCTGATTATATTGGCCCTAGTGTGTGCATTTGTGATAAGTCTGTAAAATGAGGTCAAAGCTAAACTCCACGCAAACAGCTAAATATGCAGATAGTATACATATATGAAAGCTGTTCTAGCTGCCAATCTATTTGCATTTCTGTTGATCCAGTTCTGCTCTGTCACCCAGCACAGTCCTGTTTGGCAGAGCAGACAACCTGATTTAAATCTAAGAAAGGTAAAAGGTGTCTATGGTCAAAAACTAAAAATAAATCTGTATTTCTATATTGAATGCCCATAAGTTCTACCCTACTCCTAATAACCATATCCATCTACAAATTTGTAAATTTACTTAATGAAGAAGACCATAGGATGAACTTCCTCAATGCACAATTTCACTCAGCCCTGTGATGTACTTCCTTGTGTCACCACTCTCATAGAGCCTACCTTTGGAACTACAACTCAACGTCTGAACAATGTGACATTATCGTTGCTTGTTGTCTCATTTTTTGGCCTTCCAATTGACAAGAAGCCAATAATGCCCCAACGATGGTCAAAACTCTTTGATTGCTATGGGCAATACTCAGACTTCCCCTGTCCTCCATTTTTTTCCATCAGGCCCAGTTCAAATAGGAGTTCCAAACAAATATCTCGGAAGTCTTTTATTATTTCTACAAGTGGCAACAGGAAGGCAAAAGACAGCACATTTTGAGGGTCAACTAATCCCCTGTCATCGGGATTGAACATTGTATCAGAATGTCATATGGACGCAAAACAAAAGCTCCTGGGTATGTGAATATATGACAGGACATAAGTTAACGAATAAA